>NC_139321.1:1145000-1745000 GCF_056507025.1 Lutjanus erythropterus | reverse complement strand
GCAGGTGACGCCGGACCGCGGCTGCACCACTGTCAGCAGGCTGAGGAGAGACACACTGATTTTTATTACTGAACTTTTCATTTATCTGACTGCATGAAAAATGTGATGTTTTCACGTCACAGATGATGAAACTACTCATGTTGGCTGATAGAGGAGTTCAGTGTGATGCACTGAACAGAAAAAGTGTGAAACACTGAATATTCCTATTTAATGGCCAAATCTGAAAAACCTGAGGCACCACATGGTTTGTTACACAGAAGCGTCTGATTCGTCCTTAGAAACTGTTTGGAAAAGGGCAAGCACTTTCAAAAAACACTTAGCAGGTGATTGGATGAAACATCTGTCTATAATGTCTAACAGGGGCTAACTTCAACCAAACAGATCAAACTGCCAGTCAGGAGAAGAGCAAAAAAATCTTTTCTGTGAAGAAAAGTCCTCACTGTCGTTCTTTGCTCTTCCTTCAATGAATAAATACTCTGCAGTTCTGATATAACTGATGCTGTTACAGTATCTACGCTAACCTCTTCAGGAGCTGCCATTGTTTGTTCGACAACAGTAATTTCTGTGAACACCTTTCGCTATCAGCATCCTTGGACACTGATTGGCTGCACCACTTTTGGTGCAGACACAAATGGATAATTTGAAGCCTGGCAGGATGGATTCCTGTGTGATCTTGCGAATCCAGCTGCTTTGCAATTCAACTGGAAAAATCTGTTAAAACATAGTTGCCTTCAGTTGTTTTGACTGGCAGTTGTAAAAAACTTCAATTTGGAGTCATAACTACTTCTACAATCCTGGCACCAACAACACAGCAAGATGACATTTTCTTTTGATTTTGAGGTCTACTACTTTGCCATAATCATGACGTTGGCACTAAAAGTCTCTATAAAACAGAATGATCTGTTCTCTGAATGCTTTAAGCCAAAGTCCCCTGTTCCACGAGGGCCGAGTACTGTTTGTAGTACCTCAGTACAGTATTGTAGTGATCACAGTGTGTGTGTGTACAGTAGACAGTATTGTGGAAGCTCTCAAGGCCCAGCGGGCTGACAGACGGTTCTCTGCTGGATGTGACAACGTTCCTGAACCATGGGAACTCGTTAGAGCACATTTTAACTGTGTGTGTGTGTGTGTGTGTGTGTGAGAGAGTATGTGTGTGAGAGAGAGAACCTGGTTAACTATCTTTTTTTTGTGGTTACACAACATGTGTGTGTGTCCTTTAGCAGGATGCAGCAGCTCTGTTCTGTGCTGTTTGTCTGTCGCCCACACTCGGCTCACCCGCTCTGTTCAGCAGGTTTTCTGCTCGCTAATCAGGTAGAGAAGCTTCCTGCCGGGAAAATAAGAGCCGACTCTGCCCCGGGAAAACAATTCAGCCATCATCCCGCCATTACAGCGATGGCCACAGTCCTAATTTATCTCCCAGTGTGTCAGTTGTTTTTTTTCCCCTTGTATTGGAGGAGAATTTCCGAGCAGAGTGAGCTCTGGCTCTTAATACTCTCTCGTGCCTCGCACACAACAAACAAATGAGGACAGCAAATCTTCGCTGCCAAGTAGATTTACTTTTATCTGCGGTATCACCTCGCTCCCCGACCACTCATAAGATTAGAAGGAGCAAGCAGCAATATTGGATCTGTTTTGTCAGCTCTGACGACGTTGTCCGGCTGCCTTTTCCTCACAATAAATCTGGAAGGTTTTTTCTTCTCTCTTTGCACTGAGCTTTAATCCCCTCCTCACCTCCTCCTCCTCCTGCTTCTCCTCTGTGAGACAGGAAAGTAATAAACTGCAAAAAGGTGAGAAGTAAAGGATAAAATGGAGGCTTTTCACTGGGATTTTTTTCTTTTGTCTCTGTAACCAGGTAAGCTGCACAGACTGTTAGTTTGGCTGGTGCAGTTCGAGGAGGTGCAGATTTGAGGTGTGGACCAATTTCACCTGGTGTATCTAAGCAGGAATAGAAAACTGTGCACAAGAGGGGTCCATGTGCACAAGAAAGTTGATATTTATCAAATAGGTACACCTGCATGCAATTATTAAATTAAAACAGTATGTAAAATTGGCTCATCTGCAGGATAACATTGGCAAAGTTGATCCTGTAGAACTTTGAGGGCCTAAATGTCATCAAAATGTAAGAAATGCATATGAAGCTAGAGTGTGCAACACTTTTATCCCACATGAAAGTTTCCAGTGATCAGCTTCTGTGTGTGTACCAGGTATATTCAACCAAGCAATCTGATTGGTCAACTAGACATTTAGAACATGGCCAAAAGTCTGCCAGGGGGGCTGTTCTGAAGGTTTTAAATGACACATATGGAATATGGGGATTTTGGAAAACTATCTTTTTCACTACTTTTCACTGTCTTTTGTTCGGACCACATTAAAACTCTGACAACATACTTGCCAATTTTGAGAACTCAAAGTAGGGAGGATTTCACAGTTTACAGAGAGTTTCTGTATTTGGTTACTTTTAAATAATGGAGATAAGCAGATGCCTGCAAATTACCTAAAACGTTTAGTACAATTTTAGCACAATTAGCTGGAAAACACAACTTAGTTCAATTTGAGATTTGATCACAAGAACAAATAAAATTAATATTTTACTTTTTCTATTCTTGGAAAATTCTTGTTCCCAGGATGTTTGAACTTTTTCTGAGTATTTCTTTGTCGTTGTTCTCTCTCTTCTGCATCATGAAATGACATTTGTTGAAGTTGTATGTGTTCAGGTGGAAACAGTCGATTTTTTTTCACACTGCATTTAGCCCCAAGTTAAGAGAGCAGTTAACCCCAGCCTAACGGAGCTGCTAGCTCAGGGCTAAAAGAGCTTTCACACTGGCACAATCCTGACACGTTCCAAAGTCGGCTGACTCCGATTTCAGCCTAGAGTTAGCTGGCCCTGCTCCAGACCAGGGTTAGCCCTGAATTTGCGGGGCTATCCCCTGAAAATTGACTAAGCCAAGCTGCTGGTGTGAAAGGGGGCTAAAGGGTCTAAAAGATTAGAAGATAATCAGCCAGGGTAAAGATACCAGGTTAACAAAACTGAACAAACAATGCAGTTTAAGTGTTTGTGGTATTTATTCAGCTCTCAGTCTGACTCAACAGAAACCAGAAATTGTCTCAGTTTGTTGGTTGCTACCAAGAGCTGGATTAGTTGCTGAAGTAGTAAACTAGGTTTATAATGATGTGACTGATTGCATTCCAGTTATTAGTCAGGCCTCATGTGTTTCCACAGTAATGACACTCATCTTGCACTCCTGCAGGTTTCCTGCAGCCTGCCTGCACGTCCTCATGTCTGGAGAGGATGAGCTGGAGGAAACAACAACCATAAATCATGAATTAACTAGAAAAGCAACTCATTTACCGTCTATGGCTCTTTGGATTGTGGTACTCATTTCTGGATGCACATGTTGCTTCTTTAAATGCTTAAAATATATAAAAAACAAGCTGTATAGGGCCCATCATAATTGATTGTTCTCCACTTTAATGATGCATATTAAAAGGGGCTCTACAGCAGTATTCCTCTGCCAAGTCTTTAAAAAAAAAGAGAGAAAGAAAACGAGAGATGACTTTGTATTAATTTTCTAAAAACATGCTCAACCAGACTGTTTGGGGGGTAATTAAGTCGTTCTCTTCTGTAAACCTCCTAAACCTAAACTACATCAACAAATTCTGCTTCCCCGCTCAAACTCCACCATGAACACGCCACATGTCGGGAGCGATTTCTCTGCTGCTAACTTCCTGGAGGGAAGCCACCTGGAGGAGTTTGGTTTTCAAAAGAGCCACCAAGGGATTTTATTCTGCGCCTACATACTTCAAACGAGAGCTAAAGATGACTCAGGTTGGGTACAACAACTCAAAAACATGCTCAACCAAATAATTGAGTTATAATCCAAATATGTCAAATAAAATGCATTTCACGTCAGGACAAATGGTTGTGAGGGTGACGGGCTGCTAAAGGTGGCCTCCTCACGGCTCTAGGGAGGAGGAGAGGGGGATTGTGGGTGTGCCTCCTGCCTGGAAATGAAGCCGTTTCAAAGGTCCATAATGTGTTTATGTTTCCGTCGTCCCGTTTTTGTCCGTCGGATCGATTCAAAGCTGCTTTTCCTGAGGCCTTATCATGGAAGCCAGAGGGGGAGACCCAATCTAATTCTGCGCTCCAGCAATATTCCACAAAGCAATATAACCAAGCTGCGATCATATCACATCCAAAGGGAAAGAGCAATATTTTTCCATCATTCTTCTCTTCTTTCTCTCTTCCAATCCTCCACTAATGCTGGCCTTTTTTTTCCTCTCCCAAGGCTTCCCTCTCTTATTGGACAGAATGAAAGGACTTCAGTCAAGTGCTGACGCTCAGCTTCACCACGAGGCCGGTGGCTCATCTAAAAGCGTCCTGTGGGGGAAATAGTTCCTCTACACCATCTGTCATATAATTTGATTAATTAGCCGTTGGTAGCACTGTTGCCCCCCGCAGTGGGACTGAGGGTCGGCACTCGTCCATCCCTCCATCCCTCCGTCTGTCACACACAATATCTTGGATGCCGCTGATCAGATTTTGATGAAACTTCAGAGAAGGATATTTGTCACTGCTCCGAGTCCCCGCTCGGCTGCACCGATATTAAATATTTTACAGTGTGATTATCTCGGCCAAAATGATCTCAGCGTATCACGGTACCTCGACTGGAGCCACAAGTGGAGATTCTGCAGTTCAAGCACTACTTGTATTAATGAGTAAAAAAGACATTTCAGCAGCTGAACTGTCAAATTTAGTTTAAATTATAATACAAGTCTGAGTTGTAAAAGTTACATTAGTGGTTTCCAACCAGGAGATCAGGAGAGCCAACAGGTTGAAATAGAAATATGTGGGTTCTGGAGATAATTAACAGAAAAAAAATTGTTTTTTTTTCTGCCTAACACAGAGATTCTCATTTTTTCTCAACCAAGGACCCGTCAATACACAGAGAATATACTCATGCATGCATGCATGTATGATTTATTTAGTGTAGGCTCTTTGTTTTCACACTTCTACTTATTTATATAAAAGAATGACACATGAGGAATGGATAAGAAAGATGAAACATATCAAAACATGTCAACACAGATTACTCATAACAGTTTCTGTCATAAATGGGTGACGCATGCTTGACTGGTGGATTTATATTTATTAAGATTTATAGATTGTTAGATAGAACAGGGGCCACATCAGCATTATAGTTGCCCTCAAAGGGTCATTTGTAAATGTCATCGTCCACCATCCGAGCGCTCCAGATCTGAGACACACGTTGCTTCCACTGGTTTCTGTTGCTTGTTGCCTCACCAAGTTCGTTCTGTCAGTCCAGTGTCTCTCATCAGCAGATCTGGAAATGTGAGCGGTCTGCGTCCTCTTGTAGGACAAGGAAGTCTCTAGAGCAGAATGTCCAAGATGCCGTGGGATTTCTGGACATGTTCCGTCAAGATGATCCTGGAGCTATTTATTCAATGTCCACATTTCAGGACACTTTCCACACAGGCTTTGAAAAAGCTGCTCTTAGTAGCTCTTGAGATGTCTGACTGCCATATTGGATGTAGCTTATTACAAGCACTCAAAGTCTGCCCTTTCCTCATCAGGACGTTTCTTCTTCCACTGACTGCATATGACCCGAGGTACTTAAAGTTATAGATTTCCTTGATGTCAGTGCCATTCATGGAGCGAATGGGTGGGTTATTCAGAATCAGGTATTCTGTCCTCTTGGCATTTAACAATAGGCTCACTTTGGCTGCTCGTTCTTCAAGGGACATCAAAAGCTCTTGTGCTGACGATATGAGTTCAGCTGTCAGCGTGATGTCATATGTGTGATGTCTGCGGTCTGTCAGCCACTTCTAGCTGTGATGATCAGATCTTCTGCCTTTTGTGAGATCTTTGGAGCAGTTGGTGTCTAATGATTGCCTGAGGACATAGTCGACAACTATAATAAAGAGAAAAGGAGCGAGTGTGTCACCCTGGAGGACACCTGTTGTTGTTGGAAATTCTTTGGTGAGCCCATCAATACTCTGGACAAAGCAGCTTGGGTTCTCGTACATCACTGCTACTGCTTTCACAGTCACCTCAGGTATTCCATAGTTGAGAAGAATGTGCAACATAGCTTTCCTATTCACGCTATTGAATGCTTTATAAAAATAAAATATGTAATACTAAATATATCTATGTACTTGTTATCATTTTATGTATTTGCCTCCGCGGTCAGTTGTTACTAGTTTTAGTAATAACTGCATAATTAATAAGTAAGTCTGAGAATTAAAGTCCAGGAAAAATAATGGCAAGCAGACATTCAAGTGCATTTATTTTAGAAAGTGAAATATACAAAGTGGTAATAGGTAATAAAATCAAAATAACAATAAAGGTTGATGTTGTTTGTGTAGCCTGCAAGAGCAGCTTCAAATCCAAAATATGTATTAGCTTAAAAATGAAATGGCTGCGTTTTGCTGGGCTGCTGCTCTTAATGTTAGTAGATAATTCCGCTAAAGTGCCACCACTGATACTGAGACACTAACTAGTTCATATTGACCTCAAGCAGCCAGGAGCCTGCAGTGTGTGGATAATGTCGCAGCCACATACCACTCTGGAAACTTCAGTACCTCACTTTTAATTCACTCTTCTTCCTCCCCAGTCACATACTGGGGACATACTGTCCATGTGTCCATTACCAGGGAAGCTAACATTAGCTGGGGTTAGCTGCCACTCTGTGTATATGTTCAGTCTACCTCGGTTCTTCATCACTCACTCATCCAGCTCTGGCGTTGGCCTGAGTCAGCACCGTATGCTTCACCGCTCGCTGGCTCTGTGGTCTGGACCAGCTCGGCCCTCGGTCTAAGCGGCAGTCACTGGTTTTAACATTTTTATCATTGGTGTTTCATTTACGCCATTTCACCGACTTTTATTTATCCCTTTTAAAAACTTTATTCTATTGCAATATTTATTCTTGCAAAAGTTTCATTTATGGCTTTTATTAGTTTCTTGTCCTGATGTGATGTGAAGCACTTTGGGCTGCATGTGTGTATTAAAGTTTCTATATAAATGAGGATAAAAGACAACACCCATCCAGTGGTCTCTATGTGGGCCAGTTAGTATCCATATTATTTACATTTCCTCCAACATCTGGAATGAAATTTGATGTTTAATAACTATTTGTAAAAGTTGTTGGCCTTTGCTTTCTTTCCTCACCAAAAGTTCTGCACCAATATTTTGATAACCTCTATATCAGCAGTTCACAAACTTTTTAGTACATGCATCCCCTCAGTATAGCTTATTTATAAGCCACTGCCATGGTGAAGGCGGCACATTCATATGTTATTAAAGATATTGCAACAATGTGAATTGAACTGCAATAAAGTTACTCACTACCTGCCGAGTAAAGAACAAAGAATGACACATGCAGAGAGTCAGGAACAGATACAGCAGCTCTCCCACTGTGCAGACAGAGAGATGATGTGTGAGAAGTCCCACTAACCTACAGTAATAAGAATTCCAAAATTACACCACTTTGCATTATTATTCCACTCTGTGCTCCTATAAATAACTGCCTTGAACCTTTTCTTCTGTTTTCTACTCTACTTGTGTCTACTTCTGCCATTTTATTACTTTTTAAATGAGGTCAATCAGAGTTTTCTCTTTGCCTTCTGCACAATCTGCCGCGACAGCGTGTCTTCCAAAGTGAATTTGCTGTAAAACTGGCAAAGGTTTACTATACAAATCAAATACAAGCATATGTATAATATAGACTAAACTTTCAATAAACCCTGACACAGAGAGCTTAAATCAAGAGGAGCTTATAATGAGATTTCCAGACAGACTAAAGACAACAGAACGTAGAACACAGCCTAAAGGAGTCACTGTTTGCGGGGGACGATGTGTGTCTTGTTGTTATTTTTGTGTGTGTGTGTGTGTGTGTGTGTGTGTGTGTGTGTGTGTGTGTGTGTGTGTATGTGTGTGTGTGTTTGGAGCCTCTTCTACAGTTGGAACAGTGTGTTGGATTGGTGTATCCCTGCAGGGGAACACACACACACACACACACACACACACACACACACACACACACACACTCAGATCTCAGCAGCGTCTCATGTCATCAGAGCTTCACCTGCTCAGGAACAACAGGTTCATCACTCAGGTGCACCAGCAGGCGAGCGGCGCCCTCCTCTTTGTGTCCCCAACATAATTTCAGTTGATTGCGACATTCTTTTCTTATTAATGTGTCTTTTATTTTGGCGGACGAACACTCATCCCACCTCCCTTCCCACAGGAGAGGGTTGGCTCCCTCCATGCCAGTGGCTGTGAAAACCGGCACATTTTTCATTAACAGGATTATCATCCAACAATGTAAATACAGACGAGTGTGTGTGTTGTGTTGTGTTTTGTTGCCCGGGCTGCCAGTGAATTTAATCACTAACCATTCCCTTCTTTTTCTCTTCCACCGCCAAGACGTGAAAGCCAATCAGCCTACTCCAATATGTGCAACGTCTCTGTGCCAGAACTGATTGAGAGTCTCAACAAGCGAAGGCTAAAGCGGAGGAATGTTCTGGCAGCCTGCAGGGCGAGGGCGTTCGTTTTGTTTCCTGCTTCAACTAATTCAGCATCTTTTCCTACAAAAGGACTTGAAACACTGGATGACAATGACATGACTCACCTTCTTAGCTGCTTGTCCATGCCCACAGTGTTCACCTGTTAAATAAATAAAATGCACCTCAAAATACTCTTTTATTTGTCCATGTAATAAAAAGATCATAATGTCTGGTCCTGGTTTTGTTCCTGCATCTCTTTCATTGCTCCTGTTGATCTTTATAAAGTCATAATTGCAGCATTTGATGTTCAAAGTTAAAAATGTCTGTAATTTTATAAAAAGAGTTCTTAAATCTTTTTATTTTATTCTCTGTTGCACAACAGTGACACTTTCCACCACTTTCTTCAGGTTTTCATTACATTTTTTAGATACTCTGGTTGCCTTTGGCAATTGTGTGGCCATGTTCAACATTTTAACCCAAAGTCAAAAGAGAATATATCTAAACCTTGACTTACCTTATTTCTAAAATAACAAATCAACTGTTAAAGTGCATTTCATTCTCCAGACAGACCCCTTTTGTTCAAAGCAACTTAGTAGAAATGCTTTCAATTTTATTTATTTGTTTTTCAAGAAATTTAGAGATCACTAAATGTTAATGTGGGGTCAGAAAAACTGGTTTCCAGCTTGCAGTGAAAGCTGGTCGGTCAGGATGGTCCAGCACTTTGGGGACCTGGACAACAAAGAGTTTCTCCATGACTCAACTATCACAATATTAAAGTAATGTAACTTTATTAGTTCACATTACTTTCGGATTTACTCAATATAAAATTTTCCCAAAGTCCAAGATGACATCCTCAAATGTCTTATTTTGTTGTTCTGTCCTTTACTGTCAGAGAGAAATAAAGAAACCAGAAAATATTCACATTTTTTCCGTAACTGTAATGGAGTACAGTTACCCTTTTTTGTGTCTAGATTATATAATCCTGTTACATATAATCCATTACTCCCTAAACCTGACTGGTCTTAAGGATATGACAAGAAAAAAATATGACTTAGCACTTAAATACTAATAAGATCAATATTTTATATTTACAGAGAGAGTAAAAAAATAATTACAAAGTCTTTATGTCATGTTTAAGGCTGTTACGTGCAGCAGCCTGTTTGCTCTCTCTCTCTCTCTCTCTCTCTCTCTGTCCAGCTTGTCTCCCTCCTCCCTCTGCCTGCTGCGCACCTGAGTGCTGATTGCACCAGGTAGGGAGAGGAGGAGGGGATAAGAGGGACAGGGAGTGAAGAGACGGTACACAGCACAGACATCAGCACAGGTAGTGAGGAGCTTTTTCTCTTCCTCCCTGTTTTTCTTTCCCCCATGCTGGGGTTTTGTTGTTTTAATTTGCCGTGTTTGTTTGGGCTGGAGATTACCGGTAGTTACGTTATTCGTCTGTTTATTTTAGGTTTAGTTTCTGTTTTAGGTAGTTTAGGGGGAGACGCTGGGAGCGACGGCCCACTGGTCGGCCCAGCGTCTTCACTCTTTTTGTTGTTTTTGGCCGGGGTCTCCAGCCCTCCTTTGTTTCCTCTTTAGTTTTTGTGCTTTTGTTTAGTATTTTAGGTTCAACAAATAAAGTTTGTGGGTAAATCATTACATTTTGGTGGGGCGTCCTCTTTTATATGTTGCAGCCTCCTGCCTGTATTGACCTGTGATTTTCCTAGAGGTCGTAACAAAAGCATCAAGAAGTTTCCAAAGTTGGGAGTATTTGACCATGACACAGACCCTCAACTTAAAAACTTAAACTTTAAAAATTACATCTTATGGCAGATTGATTGAATGGTTTTTGGAGTTGTAGCTGGAGTTTTATCCAACAATTAATTTTTGAAATTTTAAAAGGGCAGTCCCATGAATCTGTACTACACACACGCCATGAACCCACTTCTTTTAAATCTGAACTGCTGAACAGAAGGCAAAGAAAAAATCTAGCAACAGTCAGACCAAAGCTGTAAACACAGGGCAGTTCATATAAATAAGTCTACTGATGACGACATGCAACAAAGTAAAATGTCCTTTTCAGGCAAATCCAAATAATTCCAAAGCAAGTCCAAATAATATTCACCAAAAATAAGAGTCCAGAAAAAAAACCAGCACTTTTCAGGGAGTCAAGGCAATAAACAACAAAGGGTAGAAGGTAAAAATTCAATTTGTTCAGTTCAGTTTCTCAAATTGGTCGAGAGTAAACCCTCTTCCCAAAGAAATTAAATAAGAATCTCTGGCAGTGTTTGCTGTTCATTTCCTACTGAAGCTGTGAATCTTTAATTTAAATTAGAGACCGCACCGGTTCCATCCAGTATCAGTGTCGGGGCCGATATTGATGTGGCATGGTTTGGGGTTTCTTGGTAGTTGTTTCCTGTTTTGTAGTCCTGGTCCTCCCTCATGTGTCTTGACTTGTCCTTTTCCCACCCTTTTTGATTGCCATTTGTTTCACCTGTGTCTGATTAGTTGCTTGTCTATTTAGTCCTTGTGTTTCTCTGTTTGTAGGTCAGTTCATCGTCACTCTTTGTGTTGAATATCTCTGCCCTCTCTGTGTTTTCTTTGCTGTTTAGGAAAGTTTTGGACAACATCATTTAACACTTAAGCCTGCTGCTCTTTACTTTTTTTGTCATTAAATCACTTTGAACCATTTCTACTGAGGCTCAGTCTCCATTTTAAGGGTCCATTGTCTTGTTTTGTTGCTCTGCTTGACACATGTAACAGTAAGACATTCATCGATATGTGGACTTGTGTCTCCGATCCACGTTCTGATTTTAACTCCACAACTCTGAGTTAAATAGCCCTTTTCCCTTATACTCTGCATTAGCATATAATACAATGGTAACAAATACCAGTGAAAAGTTGGAGTGAAGAACTGTAGGCCGACTAGCTCATGAACCAACACAAAACTGACAATTACCAACATAAACCACCACATTCTGAACAAACGCATTACATCAAAAAAGTAACATTTGCATTTTGGAACATAAAATAGCTAACTGCATCCCACAGTTTAAGGATGTTATGTACGTTACATTACACAAACTAAACAAACTTTCCAGATGTGGAAATGCTGACTGAATATGCATCAACATCAACTGACACAACTTTTCACCACTAAACTGACAGCGGATGAATCCATTTTTGGTGTGGAAATCATGTTATTACCCCTGCAACGTTCATTACAGCATGACGTGTTGGACAGATGATTTTCTCAGAGCCTTTTTAGTGAAGCTAAAAGTGTGGAATGAGGCCTGATGGTGGCGCTAGAGGAAATGCCAAACAGTCAAGAAAACCTTCACATTTCGCCCTCTGGGGATCATGAAATTTTACAGGCAATATCATCTAAATGCAGCCTGTAGCTGTTGAGATGTTTCACTCCAGAGCAGCGTGTTAGACCCACTTGGCTGCTCCGGCCCTGCTGCCTGCGGGGATAAAATTATGTGTGTGACAGAAAGTGAGAGGAATTATTATTGGACAGTGTGAAATCCAGCAGGACTGCTAAACTGAGTCCTGATCTGAAGGGCAAACTGTAATTAAAACATGAAACGTGGCAGTCTAATTTGTTGTGGAAATGCCTCTGAGGGCAGATTATGAGCAGTTTCAAACGACACACAGAAGCTCTTCGTTCTCTTGTGACCAAGAAAATGTGCTTCTGTAAAACTCTCTTAAATGCAAACACAGCAGCTGCGTGTGTGTTTGAGGCAGAAATAATGTAGAGCAGCGGTTCGTCCTTCTAATACTGATGTGTCTCCCTCCCTCCTCCGTGAACACCTCGGCCTCCAAACCAAAGCTCTCAGACGTTTCTCCCACTGCCATTGTTTTATTGTCTCATCTCATAAAAATGATGAGTCTCTGACAAACGAGGAATTCAGCAGCAGCGGCGTCGCCAGATGTTGTTAGAACAACGAAAACTGGCAACAGAAGAGGAAAACAACAAATACACGTTTCAACAGTCACAAAACAATCCAATTATTTGTTTGTTTGATTGATGGATTCATTTTGTACAAACTGTGCTTGAATCCGCCTGCAGGACGCCCGTTATTTAACCCCGCTGCTTTCATCTTTTATTTTTTAGACAGTTCTGTCATGAATGGATGTGCTGCCGTCTGGTCATCAACACACATATATTTTTCTTTTGTAAATATTTCTCTGGTATTTATGCTTTTATGAATGCAGCAGTGACAACAGAGTGACACAAGATATAGATCCACAGCTGGATTTTAACTGGCCAGTTTTCCAGTTATATTCTTACCTGTGTTCATCATCATTTCATCACAAACATTAATTCTGTTTCTTTGTAACTTAACAGTTACTGTGTTTGTCGTTGCAGCCATCTTCTCCCTATTTTTCCTTGAGTTTCAATAGCGCCCCCTCTGGGCTGGTAAATATCAGTTATTTTGTGCGTTAAAAGGAAGTCCTGCACTCTTAATGATAAAGTGTTTTCATGGCATGTAATCAGTCTGGAGGTCGGCCATATTGGCAGTACTGACGCTGAACAGTACAGCGATATCTAACAAAAGTCACTGCGAAATATTAGAAATGTAATGTTGCAGTAATGTCACTACAATATAATGTTTTAGGCGTAATGCCATGCAATGTCATGTTTTAGATGTAATGTTGCTGCAACATAACATTTTAAGTATAATGTTGCATTGATGTTGCTGCAGGGTAACGTTTTAATTGCAATGTTGCAGTAATATCGCTGCACCATAATGTTGTATATTTAATATCGCAGTAAGGGCGCTGCAGCCTAACATTTGTGTGATGTTGCACTAAGATTACTGCAAATAACATTTTTAAGTGTAAGGTTGCACTTAAGTCACTGCAACATAAAGTCTTACTTGCAGTGTTGCATTAAGGTCGCTGCAACATAACGTGTGTGATGTTGCAGTAACGTTGCTGCAAAGTAACGTTTTAAGTGTAATGTTGCATTCTGTGTTGTACAGCCAACATGCATAATACCCAACCCTGGAACTGGTCTATCTAAATGGAATGCAGCCATCATCATTGTTACCGAATACACTTTCTTCGCTTCGATGTGTCAAAATGTCTGTTGTAAAAAAGGTCTATGGTCCACAATCATATCTAAATGCTAAAAATGAATGTTTGAGGTGTGACAGTGACACTTACCCAGCTCCGCTCAGACACACACTTCATACATGTGGCCTCCTCCCATCTTCTCCTCACTGCCTCTCCGCTGTGTGTTATTATATTTAAATGTACGTCTGTTGTCAGTTGACTTATACAAACACTCGGGAGCTGCTCTTCAAGATAATTCCTACACATCATGTGTGGGTAGAATTGAGTCACTTGATAAATGCATCTTAATATGCAGTTATGGATATTTTCTTTTATTTACATGCTGCTTATTTCCATATAGAGTGATGATATACTTGCTTATAATTATGTATTCACACCACCATGACGGCTACCCTGCACACCCTGCACTCCCTGGAGCATCGGCTCTGCACATCCTTAATGCTAAAACTATATATGTCCATCAGCAGCAGTGTGTCTATCACTTTTCCAGCTGTAATCTCTTTCACAACAATGTCCTCAAGTGTTCATCATGTTTAGTTGTGTTAACATGGTGAGTTCTGCAGGAATATCCTGTTGTTGACCACGGATGATTGACCCTCATCTCATCATTATACCTCTGAATCCTCCAGCCATAAGTGCTTTTTAAACTATGTGTTGCAGTTTACTTTTGGGCCTTGCATTTCGCACAGGACATAAATATTTATGCACTCAACCCTGTGAACTTTATGAAAATATACGCTTGTCCTCCATAGAAACAAGAAAAGATCTTTTGAAAAGACAGATCAACGCCATTCTTAACTCTTTCCCCACCAGCCATTAAAAAAAAAAGTTGCCAGCATTTTTGACAAAATTCACAGATTTTTCAACACCCACAGAATATTCATTATGCATTAAATCATTACTCATTAATTCAATCTTTTTTTTTTATATAAGCACTTGAATGTTGGTTGCTTGCATCAAAAATCCACATTTCATGTAAAAAAAAATGAGAAAACAGCAACATTTTAAAGCAGAATATCGATTTCACGTTTTTAGTTTTGTTATTTTATTTTCTTGTCACTTCATATTTCGTGTGACATCACTGTCACCAGCGTGGCTAATGTTAGCTGTGTGTGTCCTTCGCCCTGGACTAAAACAGTCTGTTCAAGAGGCTGGGGGCTGAAGCGCTCTCTGCCCCGGCTGTGTTGTGAGTCCAGGGGCCGCAGCGCGAGCAGCCCCGCTCTGTGCCCGGGTCGCCGTGCTCTCTGCCCTGCGGATCTGCAGCTGAGCATCGATGTACAGTATTTCATGCTACAGAACATCTTCTTCTTCTGCTGCTGAATTCAGGCGGTTCTCTCCTTCTTCGAGTGTCAAATTTTTTCTAAATGACCTGTCACAGCGCCCCCTTCTGCCCGGCAGTGAAAAAATTGACAGAAAATCTTGTCAATGCTGGGAGAAGTGTTGTCTATTGTCATCGTCGTCATCATCGTCATCATCAAAGAGCTGAAATGAATAAACCAAAGCAGTTTGACTGATATTCCATTGAATACACAGGAAAAAACTAAGATATCTTATGAATTTGATATTCCTTGGAGTGAACAAGAAAATCTAATTTAGGATAAATAAAATCACAAATAACCGTTTTTGCAAAAGAACCTGTTTTACATTTGCTTTCATATCAGTGGACTGAAATAATAAATTACTGAGGATTTAAAAAGTTTAATGTCTCATCCAGGTGGATAATTAATTTTTTTCTAACATGTAGATATATGTGTGATCCTTTTATGTGTGCATGGATCATATGTGAATGTTTCCATTGCTGTTCTTTCATGGTCTAACCTGGTCTGTCATGCAAAAGAGATTTTAATTAAAGAAGTGAACCCTGACTGTTTCGTTAACTCCTCATTTCAAAGTGAAGAATGAACTGTGAAGCTCAACAAATCTCAATAATTAAATGAGATTACCTGATTGAATAAAGGGTATATATTCTGATGTTGGCTCTTCAGTTCGTTCTGTGGATAAATACAGGACCTGGTTGAAGTCGAGGATGGACTTTGATGCTGTGAATCCAGTTCGCTGTTTATTATGAAGTTTCCATGTAAGTGAACTGAAGGGTGATCAACAAACTTTCAAATGTGATTTCAGTGTCCACTCAGTGATCAAAAGACGATTCTCAGGTGATCTCCATCAATTTTAATTCCACATGCATCCACCAGCTTCGTACAACACATTACACTCAATAAAGCTGAACAATCAATCAAACTTTTATCAGTTTCAAATTGCAGGAAGTGTTTTTAAAATTAGCAATTAATCTTTCAATCATTTTTAAGACTAATTGATTTCAATCAGGAGAGACTAAGAGTAAAAGAGAATGGTTTATTGACGCATGCATGATATATGAAACATGAACAGTCTTTGGCGGTTAGACCCCCATGAGGTGAAACAATACGTATATATAAATGGGGGTGATGAAGCTGTAGTGAAGAGAAACCCCCCGGGGTCTAGACACTGGTGGTGGTGGTGATGATGAGGTGCAAAGCAGAGACTGGTGAGGTGAAGTGGCTCTGGACTCCTGCTGCCTGGACCTGAAGGCTGGAGGAGAGGGCGTCAGGGAGGATCGAGGTGAACATCCTCTGCTACCTGGGTCCAATGACTGGAGGAGAGAGGGGTGGAGGAGGGTCACGCGATTGACTGAATGACAACTGATGGAGCAAAGACAGAGACGATTTAAAGATTTGGCAGCAGCAAATTGACTGGCTATCGCGACCGTGGCAAAATCTGAATGGATGGTAAAGACGAAGGTGAACGCCCACAAACAGCTGATTAGAGGGAATAGGAGGAGAGAGGCGGAGTAAAGGAAAGTTGTGAATGAAGGCAGTGTAATAGAAGGTCTTCCTGATTGAACTTACGCTAAGCTACATTTCAATCAGGAGAGACTAAGAGTAAAAGAGAATGGTTTATTGACGCATGCATGATATATGAAACATGAACAGTCTTTGGCGGTTAGACCCCAATGAGGTGAAACAATATGTATATATAAATGGGGGTGATGAAGCTGTAGTGAAGAGAAACCCCCCCCCAAAAAAAATTTAAATAATAAGACAGGATGCTCAGATTAAGACATGCATCCTTACCTCAGCAGACAGCACAATTCTAATGAGATAAACCATAAGGATTAGACACAAAACAAAATGCAAGCACGACAAGCTGAAAAGGAGATGGTAGTTAGCAATAAAGAAATGTAATAGAAATACGATGGACTGGGTGAGATAGATACTAGGATCATACAAGCGGAGGTAAGAGAGCACAGTCAGCGTGGGGTCTACCACAATAGGCTGCATGCGAAGAAGGAAGTAGGGTTGACTTGAAGGAAAACCTACCCCCCCCCAAAAAAAAGAGAGAGAGGGCAGCCAAAATGACTGATAGACCAGAGGGTTTGTAAAGGAAAGTATGCTTAAGGTGACGAGTAATAAACGCTGAGATGAGGACAAGAAAGAGAAAAGCAGGTCAGATCAGCTAAAGAAATAAAGGTGTACGATCAAAAGAAATAGACGGAGATGCACAGATAGGCGACGCTTGAAGCCTGAAAGACAGGACAGGGAGGCAATGCCGGCGTTTGGCCTGGTCATTGGAAAAGACAGAGATGCAGCATGGAGTTTTTTTTTTTTTTTTTTTTTTTTTTTTTTTTTTTGAAACAAAGGATAGGGAGGCAATGCCGGCGTTTGGCCTGGTCATTGGGAATAGACAGAGTTGCGGCTTGCATGAATTTTTTTTTTTTTTTTTTTTTTTTTTTTTTTTTTTTTTTTTTTGCATGAGGTCCACTGACCAGTTTCATTTAGCTGAAGAAAGACAGGATAGGGAGACAACGCCGGCCATCGCCTGGTCGTTTGGATGGACAGAGATGCAGTTTTTTTTTTTTTTTTGTTTTTTTTTTTTTTTTAACAATAGAAAATTCAAGATGATAAAGCAGAGATGCAGAAAGAAAAGGGGGAAAATGTATATATAAATATAAATGTTGAAACCCATGAACCAAAAACCACCACCAGTTATATGTTGCTTACCTGAAATTAAGGGATTAGAGATCTTTGATTAGCCAGCACAGCATTGATGTCTGGTCGAATGTAGGACGTGAAAGCCAGAGATGACCAGCGGCCCAGTTGTTGCAGGGAAGAGGGAGAAATACCTTGATTTGCCGCAGAGGTAGCGGCTCCTATTCTAAAGGAATGACCTGAATAATGTTGAGGAGGCAGATTGCATTTAACAAGAACTTTCTTTAAATGACAGGTAAACCAAGACTTTGACAAAGGTAAATTGCCTAGAGTGAGAAATAACGGAGAGTGAAGGCTAGTGGATGGTCTAAATTTTAAGTATTTCATCATGGATTTGAATGGGCAAAATTGAGTATCTGTGCGGGCCACAAACACGGTGCATGCACCGCCGCATTTAGAGTGTTTCAGATTTAGACGATAGTGATTTGGATGAAAAGACAGATCGGAAAAAGTGATATCCCGATTGGGATCAAAACCTTGAGAGAGAGTACAAAATTCTCCGGCTCTGAGAAATGCATAGAAAGCTAAGGAAAATACTGCGTCCAGAAGGGTGTCAATGTAAGGACAAAAAATGCCTTCTCTGAGAGCTAGCAACATCTTATGCAAAATAGAGAGTGTGATAGGACGTCTGTGATCGGGAATGCTAGGAGAAACTTTGGAAATGCCTTTTAACAACATTTTAATCGCTGGGTTGGAAAACAGACTGGGAAAGGAAGGATCGTAACAACGAATATTGAACTGAATGCCGGCAATTAACCCACGAATGTACTGAGGTTTGAAATGGCGAACGTCAAAGCAATAACAAATAAAGGCACAGACAGTATTAATGGAAACAGGTTTAAGAGGAGTGGAGACAGAGACACAAAACATGGCAAAGGTGCTCCAGGCCAAGTCATATGTTTTGAGCGTGGAAGCAGCTAAACCCTTCCTCATATAAACCCTAGCAGACTCCAAATATTTACACATGGGGGGGTTGTTTAGAAAAGAGCTAGATATTTGAGTGGGGGCACTTGAACTGGCACTTGGCTGGCATCTGGGCAAAGTCGTCGGAAAATCTGGAAATTGAAACGGGAGAGAGCGTCAGCAATGACGTTAGAATGACCGGGCACGTGACGGGCAGTGATAATAAAGTTGTAAGTGATGGAAGACCACGTGATACTCCTCATGAAAGGCATGATCTCTTTAGAAGAGGAGCGCCCTTTGTTTATAATGCTGACAACTGCTTGATTGTCGCACAGCACTGAGATGCGTTTGCGCTTCCAGTGCGCGCCCCAAACTTGGCATGCCACTGCTATGGGATAAATCTCGTACAGCGCAGAGGAAGCATCGTGGCTGGCGAAGGAGGGAGGCCAGCGGCTTGCGAACCACTTTCCTTGAAAAAACCCCCCAAAACCTACTGAAGGAGCCGCATCTGTGAAAAACATCAGAGAGTCAGATGAATGCACGAGCTCGTCATAGAAAAAAGTAACGCCATTCCAGTGATCGAGCAGGAAAGACCAAAAACGCAAGTCTGAGCCGCAACCTTCATCTAACTCAATTAAATCGTGCAGGTTTGGCACGGAGGACGCCGTGTCCAGGAGCCGAGAAATGAAAGAGCGCCCCTGAGGAATGACGCGCATGGCGAAGTTGAGGTGGCCGAGGAGGGAGAGTAACTGCTGTTTAGTGATGTTTCCGGCAGCGCAGAAGGATTTTGCAATATCACGAATGCGCTGCAATTTCTCTGGAGGGAGGGACGCCTTCATATCGACTGAGTCCAGAATGATGCCGAGGAACTCTAGGCGTGTGGCTGGACCGAGGGTTTTCTCAGCAGACAAGGGAATGCCGAGGCTTTGAAAACAGTTTTTTAATTTGGACAAGGAAGAACCTGAGTCATCATGGGGGGGATCTATCAAAAGAAAATCGTCCAGTAAATGAAGGACGGAGGGGACTCTGACCCTGTTTAACAAAATCCAGCAAAGCGCCTCTGACACTTGGTTGAATATGCTTGGGCTGCTTCTGCAGCCGAATGGGAGACGCACGGCAAAGTAATATTTGGAATCCCACTTGATGCCAAAGAGATTCCACTGAGACGGATGAATGGGGACTATTTTAAACGCGTCAGTAATATCTGCTTTAGAAAGCCAAGCACCTTGCCCCGACAGCTTGATTAATTTAATGGCATTATCGACTGTGGCGTAGTGAAGAGAGAATGGCTCGGATGGGATCAGGCTGTTGACGCTAGCGACGGGGCCGGAGCGAGGTGTGGACAGATCAAAAATTAATCTTTTCTTCCCTGAGTATTTCCTCGTGGCTACGCCAATAGGGCTTGTGCGAAATATGGTGAAAGGAGAGGACTGAAAAGGGCCGATAACGTAGCCTTTGTTAACCTCCTTATCTAACAACTGAGAAACTAGCCCTGGTTCTTTAACTGCTGACTGGAGATTCTTTGCCACATAAGTAACTGAGGGAGGAGAGAGGACTCCGGTCCGAAACCCTTGGGAAAGGCCTGTGAGAAGGTTATTCACAAACACAGAATCAGGGTGAGAAAACAGTTCTGCTGCTATTGCCTGAACGTTTATTGGAGTAGATGGATGGGTGCTTAGAATGTCTTTGAACCACGTTGATTGTCTGGTCGGGGAGGGTTCCGTTGAGCAGGGAAGCGCATGGGGCAGACGGACCGCGGGTGCGCATCTCTGCACCTGCTGCAGATGTGAAGAAAGTAACAATTGGGGAAGGAACATACGTTTTCATTGAAATTGTTACAGATGGGGATATTGTTAACGCGCAGCACCTGACGACCTTTCCTGTCAGTGGCAGGCTGCGTCGGTTGCGCAGGAGGCACATGGGAGGTTCGAAACGGCACAGCGGGGCACAGGGAGGCGGCGTGACCAGAAAGTCCGCAGGAATTGCAGGAAATAACTGGAGAGCCTCCAGCGACCATAACCAGAATTTCAGAGTCTAAAACGGACCAGTCTAGGCGTAGATTGAACTGAGTGATATAAAGCGCAGCTTTACTAGCAAAGGCTTTGTGATAAGCGTAGAAAATGTTCTTCCCATACTTGAGATGGAGGTCGCCAATTAAGGCCAGATACGCGTCGAGTTCCTGCCTCCTCTCTGGGTAGACTGCACAAATAACATCACGATAAATGCCAAAGGCCGCTAAAAATTGCCCGATGGATAAATCTTTGTTTAGCCGGGGATCAGCAGACTTAAACACGGCAGTGATGTGCTCTCCCGTAGCGATGGCTTTATCGCACTCAGGGGATGGCAATATAAGGCTGACTAAATTAACGTCTTTGCCCTGAAGAATTTTTGATCTCATACGCTGAGATATATTAGCTGCTTGAGGTACGTACGGCCTACCTAAAGGAGGGGCTGGAAGGGCTGAAGCCAGGGAATGCTGAGAGGTTCCCGTAGCGAGGGGTGACTGAAGCATGGAGGCCTGCGCGGCGGAAAGAGTCGCTGAAGAAGCCGGGGCAGAGGCGGTCTCCAGCGCTTGGAGGCGTGCGTCAATGACATGAATAGAGTCGGATATAGACTGCAGGGTGGAGACCAGGGAGCTATCCACGGCGCCTGGGATGGAGGAAGAGGAGGGAGCGGGAGATCCAGATGCCATAGCAGCCTTCCTTCTCTTCGGCTGAGGACGAACGGATTTCCTGGTCCGTTTACGGCCTCGAGCGGGCGCGGAAGGAGAGCCAACTGGGACAGCTGAGTCTTGCCCGGGGAACGAGTTTTCAGAAGAATCACGGCATACTTGTTCAGCCAACTCACGAAGTTGGGCGATGGGAAGGCCCGATGCAGGAGCAATGCCATGATCGCGAAGCTGGGACAAGAGGAGCGCAGTTTCATCTGGAGGAAAACTACCTCGAGACAGGCGAACGCTCCTGCGCCGGCCATCAGAAGAAAATGAGGGAAAAACGCCGGAGCTAGGCCCCTCGAGGGGATCATGGTCGTGGTCTGACATTGGATTGAGGAGCGACAAACAGCAGCAAACGGTGAGTAAGGCATAAGCCATACGCACGATTGACTGAATGACAACTGATGGAGCAAAGACAGAGACGATTTAAAGATTTGGCAGCAGCAAATTGACTGGCTATCGCGACCGTGGCAAAATCTGAATGGATGGTAAAGACGAAGGTGAACGCCCACAAACAGCTGATTAGAGGGAATAGGAGGAGAGAGGCGGAGTAAAGGAAAGTTGTGAATGAAGGCAGTGTAATAGAAGGTCTTCCTGATTGAACTTACGCTAAGCTACATTAGATGTTTGGTCCATAAAATGTCAGATAAATGTTGATCAGTGTTTCTCAAAGTCTCAAAGATGACGTCCTGAAATGTTTTTTTTTCAAAGATATTCAATTTACTGTCAGAGAGGAGGAAAGAAACCAGAAAACATTCACAGTTAAGAAGCTGAAAAAAAAAGCCAAACTGATTAATCGATTATCAAATTAGTTGCAAAGTAATTTAATAGTTGACAACTAATCAGTTAATTGATTATTCAGTAGATCATTGCAGTTCTACACTGTCTGATCGTTGCAGAAATAATAAGACCTTTAATATGCTTTTCAATGAAAATGAGAATAATGATAATTTCCCTCTATGTAAATCATATTGCAATCGCAATATCAGTAATAAATGAATAAAATGTTTTTCATACTACATTTATTGTAGTTCTGGTCTCTGTAATGCTGCTGTGTGTCTCCTGTTATCAGTATGTTTGTGTTGCTTCTCAAAGACGACCTCCCACATGTTACTTGTCCATGTTTGATAATGATGTCGACTGATTGTAGAATAAACAGAGACATTTTGTTATGAACCTGGTTGGTTTGTTTGTTGTCTTAATAAAGGTTTTCATTGGCTGATGCACGTTGCAGCAGCAGTAGATGAGATTTATAAGCGTGACGTCCTCCAACACTGAATAATTCTGCAGTTTGCAGCCTGTTTTTTTTTTGTCATTCTGACAACATCCTTTGAACTCATCTTTCTCCAGGTTGCATCAGCGAGATGTGAAGCAGATAAATGAATAATTTTTGTTAGAATTGTCAAAAACTGTCGCAGCCTTCATCTGATGGGTTGTGTGTGTGTGTGTGTGTGTGTGTGTGTGTGTGTGTGTGTGTGTGTGCGTGCGTGTGTGTGTGTGTGTTTGCCTCAGACCATACTGTTTTTGACTTTCCAAGGTTTTTGCTTCTACATGCCCATTGGATGAGAAAGTCATCCTCGAAATGAACCTCGTTGAACTAAAAAACACCCTCAGCTTTAAAAACAAAGTATTTTGAACTTTTAATTTTTCATGTTTATTAATACGATTTAAGATCAGAGGGAGGAGAGATTCATATTACCACTCACCACAGTATATATTATAGATAGTTCTCATGGAAACTGGACTGGATTTAAAATTTTTAATTCACTTCTTTGCTGGCGCTTACTTGCCAATAGCAGCACAGTCGTGCACGAGATTTTTACAGCCAGTAATAAAACATAAAGCTAATGTACAGTATCCATCTTCTTCAGGCACTGGTCTGGTGAATTAATTAAAAGCAGATAACTATAATCCAATAAAGGTAAAAGAAAAGTTGCTGAAATCAAGTGTTTCCATGTCTGGAAGGAAAAACAGGATTTATTCCTGTAAAAGAAATTTAAGTTAAGCTTCAGCTTGGAAATCAGACCTTCAGTGTGTGATTCGACTGACAAGTTCCAATCACTAATTAAACCTAAATGACTAAATTTTCTGATCATTTCACTTTCAACCACTTTAGACATTTGAAAATACTATGACTTTGGGTGTCTGTGTTAAAACATGAGACATATGTTATATATTTTCTGAAGTACCATACTTACATCTTCCAAAATTTGAACACAGAGAAATCCATAATTTATTTAAGGGAACAGTTTTTTTCCTGCCAGCCGATCATAGCTAGTTACTAGTTGCTATAAATTCAGTGGAAACACAGAATACGTCGGGTATGTGAGGAAGGAAGTTGACGCCTGAGTCATGTTGGGTAGATTTTCATCAGCAGCGGTGGTTATTTGAAAATGAAGATAACAACTCCCATGAACATCTTTCGTTGTTGTTTTAATGGGAGACAGACCTCTAGTGGCAGAACTTAATTATTGTGTTTAATGCAAACTTCAGTCAAGAGGCAGACTGCAGGAATTCAAGGGTTTGTGCTACTGAAGGGATGAGCAAGAGAAAACGGTATCATCTGCATAGAAATGGAATTCAGAATTTGAAACCATCACAAAGATTGTTTACATATGTGGAGAACAGCAGTGGTTCCAGTATTCCACACCTGTTGACAGAGGGAGGAGGGAGAAAGACCCCGAAAACTGGACACACAGTCTTCTACCTGAAAAGTAAAATAAAAAGCAACTTAATTACTACATACCCAGGAAAACAAACAGCATTATAAAGTCTGTGTAAAAAGTCTTGGACAAATCAATAAAAAGATCTGGACAGTGTCTTTTGCAGTCCAGTTTAATAACCACTTTAATGACAGTGGTTTTTGTGCTGTGTTGTTTTCTAAAACCTGACTGTCGTCACAGAATATCATTTGTATCTAAAAAATGAAGTTGTTTACTGACAAACCTTTCAAGGACTTCAGTTAAAACTATATATAATATATATATATAATTTATATATATATATAATTTAGAGAACGACCTGCAGTTATCAGTAACTGAGGGGGAGGGGGACATTTTCCATACGTTAGGAATCTCACTGTTTGAAACAGTCTCAAATATTAAAAATATGAGCCAGAGATTCTGCTATAAAGTCTCCAGCTCACTTGACATGAAGCTCACACTTGTCAGGATTTATTAGGGTCCAGTTGTTTTAAGGCTGTATTGACCTTGAACACCTCATGAGGAGTAAAATGAAATGACTGAACCATAATTAAATGAATTTTAGTGAAAAGTGAGCCTTCTGCTCATTAGGCTGTTTTGGATCTGAATGTAAAGACTGAAAAAAGAAGTCCGATTTATCAGTTAGAGTACAAGAGTCTTTTATAATGCAGGCTGGTGACAAATTCCAAAAGATTTTAAAGATTTTATTACTTTCCAACATTTCTTAGAATAAGGTACTGATAGTTACTAGCAGTATTACAAAAGCAGAACCTTTTTAATGAGAGTGGTACAGTTATTTCAGAGCTGTCTAAAACTGTGGATTTTCTGGCCTTGAAAACGTCTCTTTCTTTTAGTAGACAGGACTGCTGAGGGAAAAAGCCAAAGATAGTTTTGGCCTTTCACTCTAAATTTTGGGGAAAGCAGCATGTTTATTTATAATTTTAGTAAAAGCATGATGAAAGCATTTCCAGACCAGTTCTACCTCATTAATGAAAGAGATCTTGTTCCAGTCAAAGTCCCAGAAATCAAGATAAGGCTCAGTCAGAGAAATGCTTAAAATATTGTTTAAGAACAATCCACGGTCTTGATTTCAGCAGCTTATTATCTGTAGGTAGTGCCAAATGTAGTATGAACTAGTGTAAGGCTGTCAGTTTATTTTATTGTAACCATCTCTGCAGCTCTATAATCGTATCACTTGTTGTGTTTTGTGTTGCTGACTTGTGTTTATGTCCAAATGAAAGTTGCTTGACTTTTCTTGCTGCAAAGCCTCTGATAATGTCCTTGAAGTCAGGCCTTTGGATGCTTTTTTCCTCATTGGCGAGGATGGCAAGTCCACTGAGCTTTTCATTGTTGAATACGCACAGTTTTTAATGAGTTTCATTTTACTGAATGCATGCTCATCTGCAGCCACAGCCACTGGTAATGTGAGCACAGGAGAATGCTCAGGTCTC
The DNA here is from genome assembly GCF_056507025.1 of Lutjanus erythropterus. Lineage (NCBI taxonomy): Eukaryota > Metazoa > Chordata > Actinopteri > Lutjaniformes > Lutjanidae > Lutjanus > Lutjanus erythropterus. Next base: position 1,719,619 of record NC_139321.1, on the reverse strand, counting down.
CATAGAGACTTTGGAGCTGTGCATGTCATTTAGTGGCTCCTGTGGGTTCAGATCCTTGACAAAAGTACCCAAATCATTGAATACAGGCATTTTGTTGCTGCCCCTTGGCATCTCTTACAGATGCACATGATACCCAGCTGAAAGAGATACACTGGATTTTTGTTGCAGTATAGAGAAAGTCTTCATCTGGAGGAGATGAGGTGGTCGACTGGCTCAAACAAACACAGGACTTAAACCCAGGAGACTGAGTTTCATATCCTCTACTGAGGTATGACATAATGCACATCAGCTGACTTTTCTCATACGACTTTCGTTAAGTAACATACTTATTGTAACCCCAAATATTGTCTTATGCTAAAGAAATTGTTTCACCCAAACTGTGAGAGTTTCACAACATTAAGTGCGTGTTAAAAAGGCTTTCTGGCAGCATGTTGTACCGCCACTAAAGGGCTCCCTGTGCAGTGTGAGGTGACAAAATGTTGGTATATGACAAGTTGGAATAAGAACAGGTTAATTTTTAGATGTGGCACACTTGTTACCTTGCGGGGCAGCTGGAATTGCAAGAATCCATCTTATCAGGCTCCAAGTGATCTGTTTGTGTCTGCACCAGAGGTGCTGTGAGTCGATCTGCATCCTTAGAGGGACTAGTGGCAGCTACGGGCTTGAGGTTTCAGGTGTGCCGACAGCGTCTTGAACAAACAGTGGCAGCTCCTGAAGAGATTAGTGTAGATACTGTGATAGCATCAGTTCTATCAGAACTGGAGAGAATTTCTTCATTGAAAGAAGAGCAAAGAACGACACCGAAGGCTTTTATTGATGGAAAAGATGTTTCCTCTCTTCTTCCTTCTAGTTTCAGCGTCAGTTAGATGAGTTGATCTGATTGGTTGAAGTTATCCTGTGTTAGATGTGACGTAGTTCATCCAGTCAACCTGCCAAGTGTTGTTTGAAAGTACTTACCCTTTTCTAAACAGTTTCTATGGATGGCTTTTCTGGACGGTTGTGTGTTACAAACCTTCTGGTGTGTCAGGTTAGCACACTCTTCAGCTCATCTGTCACATCACCAGTTTCTGAAATGATATCTTGATGTTTTCTGCTTCAACTTCAATAAGATGGAAAATTCATCACAGATCTGCTCAGTAAAAGTGAATCTTGTGTTTAAGTTCAGAAACAAGTCTGCCCACTGCTACAAAGAAAATCTTATTTCTGAAAGAAACATCCCTACATTCTTCGTCAGGTTGGTTTTTTGATTCATGGGAAAACCTTTTTTTTTTCTTCTTCAGACTTGGTTTAGTTTGAGAGCTACATTCAAACCTCTGGCCTCGGAGATAATACATATTGTCCACGGAGTTGTGCAGACCTTCCATTTCATCCTGTAGCGCCTTTGTGTTGAAAAGTCATTGTTAATGTAAGTAGTAGAGGACTGGAGGATCTGTCTTCGATACACTGAAGCACTTTGACCCAGAATGAGAGAAGCAAAGTGGCAGTGAATGACTGGAAATTTTCAGTCCTTTTGCCTTTTGCTGTCAGACTTTAGTTGGAAACAAGGCTGTCAAGGACGTCAAGAATCTGCTTTGCATCAGGAAGATTTAAGGTGGAATCGGAGCTTCCATGCTGGGGATCCTCTCTACCTCTCCTAACTGGTGGTGTGCCGACCAGCATCTTCTGGAGCCAAGACACTGACTGTTGATATGAACCTCAAACACCCCACATCAGATAATCTCAACAGTCCATTTAATCTGTCCTCCCTACTCCTTTCACAATAGTCTGGATATTTTAAAGCATTTGAGGACATGTGTTAATTATCTTTATTTTGCAGCATTGTATGCCGTCTTCCCGACATCAAGACTGATTTCAACCCAAATGGACAGAACAATAACGCACAGAAGACAATTCCCTGCATATTACACGGGACAGACATAACAAGGCAAAAACAATGTAATAATACGTGACAAAAAGGAAACGGTGTAACAAGACCAAGACAACATAAAGGACACAACAAGACAAAAATGATGCAAACGATGTAACATGATAAAAACAATATGACAACAAGACAAAATGTGAGACAAAATATGATTCAAAAGACAGAAGATAAAAAATAGACCTAAGAAGACAAAAAGACAGTAAAAGATGTAACAAGACAACAATTAAAAAAAGACCTGAGAAGACAAAAATGGCATAAAAGAAGGAAGACCAAAAAGATGTTAAAAGAAAAAAAACATGCAACAAGACGCAAATGACATAAAAGACAAAAAGGCATAAAAACAACAAAAAAACAATCGTACGAAAGACGTAATAAGACAAATACATTGTAAAAGGTGTAACAAGACAAAATATGACAAAAAAGACGTAACAGAAAAAAACTTAGACTTAAGACAAAACAATGTAAACATACAAAAACAACATAAAAGATGAAGCGCAACAAAATCCATGTAAAACACCTAAAAAGACAAAAATGATGTAATGAGACAAAAACAAGTTAATCGTCGTAACATGACAAAACAATGTGAAAGGCGTCACAAGATAAAATATGACATAAAAGACGTGAGACGTAGCAAGACAAAAAGACACAGCAAGACAAAAACGATATAGAAGACATTAGACGAAAATGACCTTATACACCAAATACACCGTATGAGACATAACGACAAAAAACATGCAACAAGACAAGGAAAATGTAACAGGTGTAACAAAATATGATACAAGAGACACACCAAGACATGACAAGACAAAAAGACATACCAAGACAAAAGATTTGACAAGACAAGTAAAGGGAACAGGACTTTTTACTTTTATACTTTGAGGACATTTCAGAGCCTGTACTTACACACTTTTACTGCAGTAAAGAAGTTGAGTCTGTACTTCTACTTTTACCAGAGTATTTTTTTTTTGACACGAGTGAAAACTGCTATAAAACAAATGTTCTTGTTCTTCCCTCAGAATTTGACAAAACAAACAAACTTTATCAAAGCTTTGTGTTTGTCACCTGAATGACACCGAGCTACACCGGCAACATTTCCAGCGACTCGCAGCTCTTATGTTTTTCAACAGCAGCGGCGGCAGTGATGTTTTATTCATCGCGGGCCGTCGCTGTCGCCTTGATGGCGTCCTGGCCGTGGCGGTCTGACAGGGACGAAGCGGGGGAATCGCTGGATGTCTCATTTCCAGACTCGTCCTGATAAGGTTTAGTAAAAAGGTTTAAATGGCAGTGACAGGTGTCGGCCTCCAGACTTCACTTTACATCACTCTCCTGTTAATTTTTCCCCCTGTTATCTCTCTCTTCCTATTTGTCGCTCTGTTTCTATTTCATTCCGGCTCTCTCCTCCTCTCAGTCTCGTCTGTCTTTCATTTAGAGAGTCTCTCCTTTTTTTTTCTCCGCTGATTGTTGTGGCCCGAGGCGATGTTGTTGTGCTGGCGGTTGTCATCGTTCAGCAGAGGGAAAAAAAAGATATATTCTCAGCTGTTTTATTTCTTTTCTTCATCGTGCCACAATTTTCCTCCCATGCTTAAAGGATTAGATTATTTTGGTGTGACATCCTCAGCTCTTTTATTTCTTTCTTTTTACAAAATGCTCTCTGGAGGAGGAGCAGTAAATCTGTGTTATTCAGTCAACACTTGTACAGTGTTCTGTTCAGATGCTCTTTGAAAACGTGTGACAATATTGACACCGACAGGGAGAGAGGGGGATCTTAACTCCGCCGCTGAAATCTGGAGGCGGATCAAGTTATGAAATCTGTTATTGAGGTAATCAGACTCTACTGCGGATCGCCAAATTAAACCTTCAGTTTGTAGATTGATTTTTGTACCTTCCAGCTCGTTGGCCTCAGTTCATTTCTATAACCGTGAGTTTACGGAAACTTAGATAACTAATCCATCACTGTCAACCTGTGGCTGCTTTTTTCTTCTTTTGGCAATTTATTGTGCCACTGCAAAGGCTGTTTCTAAAAGACTTGGCTTAACTTGGTATCAATGTTGCGTGTTCAGTTATTCGCTGCCAAAAACTGAATCGAGAAAGAAACAAACAACAAGTTACTGTGGAAGTTGTCTGAAGGGCCGTTATTCTGCCAAAATAATGCTTTTTAGTATGTTAATGTGATGCTGTTTGGATGCTGCTGTATTACAGTCGCTGTCACGTGTAAAGTGTTGCAGTTTGGTTCGGGTTAAACCCGTCTGTGTTGCGTTACAGCCACCAACAGCAGCACATCTCAGTTTTGATGGATGCCAAATTAAGCTGCACAGAGCAGATGGAGCGGGATGGAAGTCAGGCACAGAAACAGCAGGAAACCAGGGAATTTTCCAAAACAAAAGCTCCTATGCAGACTTGTGCAGGAGATTATAAAAACAGACAAAAAAGAAACATTTTAACTACATAACCTACTTATTGAGTTTGTCTGTGTGAGCCATAACAGTCATAAAAGATATAACAAGACATAAAAAGATGGAAAAGGCATGAAAGATGTAATAACACAAAAATGTTATAAAACATGTAAAATAATAAAAAGAAGACACAAAAGCTGTAAAAGGACAAAACAACCAAGATGAAAAATGTCAAAAAAAGACATAACAATATGAAAATAACTTAAATGATATAACAAGACAAAAAGTATTTAACAAGATGAAACGGCTTTGAATGACGTCACGAGACAAAAAAAGAAGATAATTTGTGATAAAAGATACATAAAAGCACAACATAAAAGACATAACAATATGAAAATAACATAAAGGACGTACCAAGATGAAAAGGCTTCAAAGATAAGATGAAACTGTCATCAGTTACATAATAAGTCAGAAAAAGACATAAAGACGTATATAACAAAAACAAAAAAAGATGAAAGCCAAAACAAGATGAAAACAATGTAAAAGATGAAGCAAGACCAAAAGCTGGCTTGGTTCCTGTTGGTTCCAGTTGGTTCCTGTGTGCCAGCTGGGAAGCTCAGCAGACCTTTTTCACAGCAGCCATATTGACAAGAAATGATGGAATAAACACAGGTGTTATTGAAGATACAAAGGTCTCATTCCATTTAGTGTAGCAGAACTTTTCCAGTGAGACAACATGCACGACAGCAGCATCCTGATTCTGACTGACCTGAACGGAACAGGACCTTAAAAAAGTAATCAGGTTCTTTGTACCATCGACACCTGACTGCGTCTTTAGTGGAGCCGTTTAAAAGCACTTATCTCTATTTTCCTCCTAGGACAAAACTTTGACCGCTATTATTGGACGTCCGTGCACATACATGGTTTTCACTGGACAGCGATCTGAACTGGATGCTGTATCTTTGTGCTCGGTGGCCCTGACAGCATGAATACAGAGTGGCTGCAATTTCCCTGCGGGGCGTCAAGACCGGCGTCCTCAGACCTGCTGTCATCAGGAAACAAACCCCCATCATCACTCTGAGGATTAAACAGCCGGTCCACATTCAGTATTACTTATTTAATCCACGTTCTGTGTATATGAGGAGGTGGATGAAAGGGAAATATCTCTGTGTTTTCTTCTGCCGCTTTGACCCGTTTCATTTGTATGCACAGAAGTATTAATAACACAACAGGGATATGAAAAGGTTTTTACCAGCAAATTGATCAGTATGAAGGGAGGCAGCTGCTGTTTGTGAATCAGAAAAATAACATTTCACTCTAATGAGTAATAACCAGACGTATCAAAAGGTCGGAAAAACATTCAGCGTGTTTTAACAGCAGAAAATATCAACTGCTGAGACATTCAGTGTTAGATTGATGCTCGGCAAAAACATAGCAGCGTCTTAATTTGACTCTATTATTCACAAACAAGCGGCTGCCTGAATGAAATCAAATAACCGTTTGTTTTGAATATACAGTGACCCTTTCAGAGAAACATATGAGTCTTTAAGAGTCTCTGTCTGAATACAAATACTGATAACTCAGTGTCAACAAAAAAATTATGCTCAAGCAACGTGAGGATTTTCACAGCGTTTGGGTGGATTATCATGAAACATGGTAAAACTATCAATTTCAAGATGAACTCCATCTTCCAGTTTTCACTGAGCACCACCAACAGATCAAATCCTCCGGTTGCAGCACGTTCAAAACAGAAAAATGGTCATACAGGTCGTCTGTGGAAGCAGCTCATTCCAGCCACAGACAGGGTGGTTTTGTCCATGAATATAATACACTGACATCTCTCACTGGTCTGTGGATTTCACCAGAAAAACACACATGCTGGTTGAAAGTGAAAGCAAATTATTCTGACCGTTTATTGTTATGCAGCGCTCCCTAGTGGACATAGTATGTATGCCAGGAGAAGTATAAGGAGCAAGGACGTCCACGTGTGGAGATTGGGTTGACGGACGGCTCAAACAAACACAGGACTTTAACCAAGAAGAAAGGTTCCTGTCCTGTGTGAAACCAAAAGTTAACGTTAGGGTTATTTAAAGCTTCGCTGTTATCAGTGTGCGAGTGATGTCTCTTCTGTCACATGACATTTTTAACGTAGTTTTTTAACCCCAACTGTGACCTATCTCAAGTAGAAGTACAGATTCTTGCTTTTGTAAAAGTTGAAGTACTGATTCAACTTGTTTACTGCAGTAAAAGTGAAAGAGTCCAGGCTTTGAAATGTCCTCAAAGTATAAAAGTAAGAAGTCGTCCTCAGAAGGACATTTCTACTGTTTCTGTGCAACATTAACTGAACCGCAACTTTATTTCACCAGAGTCTCCTCTCAGTGTGTTTTGTCTTTTAATTTATTTCTGTCTTGTTACTTCGTTTTCACTTTTCATGTCTTTTATGTAGTTTTTGTTTTGTTGCATCTTGTTAAATTGTTTAGGTCTTGTTATGTCTTGAACATCATTTTCATCTTCTTATGTCTTGTTACATTCTTTGTCTCATTATGTCTTTATGTCATTAAGTATTTACCAGTGTTTTCGCCTTGTCATGTGTTGTAAGTCATTTTTGTCTTTTAACGTTTTTTACACCATTTTTATCTTGTTACGTCTGTCATGTGTGAAATGCACTGATGGACACACTAAGTAAATGAAACTGAAATTTTAATGCAGACTAGTTGACTTGTCTAAAAGTGAGCACAATTTATTCACTGAAAAAATCAAACATACAACAAAAATACTGACTGTATTAAAAGTTATTTGAAGGCATTAATAATATTTTTTAATAATCAAATTAAATTTTAAATGCAGCTGAACTGTGTGGCAGGATCACCGCGTCTGCAGACAACATGATATTGTTTATCCCTACATAACCTCAGTTACCTCACAGTGGGACTAACGTTAGCACCATCAGCCTGCTCTGCTTGCGGGTTAACGTCCACATGCCTGTGGTTACACATCGCTCCGGTCAAGTGGTTTACCAGAGAAACCACTGTTACATATCACAATGTCAGACCAGAGAATCAGTCATCTCAGTGGAGTGGGTGGATTTGAAGGTCTGGACCCAGGCAAATGTTGTGTATATATGCATTTAATTTAAATCAATTTGAATCAATCTTCATTGACAACTTGTATCTTAAGTATTTAAATGCCACAGGGTTACATATTGTATCAGCAGTACATTACACATGTATAATATCCTCCTCACACAGCTCCTCTCAGGGAAGATTGTATTTGTCTTGTTTGGCTCCCGGTAGATGTCTCCTCCTGAGCTGAAACTGAAGTTACGTCCTTGCTGGAGGAGGATATGTTTTGCAGCGCACTGTGTTTATAGACTTAAACATCCAGAGGCAAAAGTGTTTTGCATTAAGCAGCTGCAGGAGCGAGTGTGTCAGGAGGTCGGGCGATGATGGTTTTAATAATCTTTCAGATCTATAAAAAGGCAGATGTGGCAGGTGTTAAGAGGAAGCAGCCTGGGGGCCGAGTCAAACAGATCCACGCTCTGAATTTTTAATCTTTAAGTTTACTTAAATTACTCGAGCAGAAAAACACAAGCATATTGACATTTGTTATATCCACTTATTGATCAGTGGATGGCATCTGTCGATGAAGCACTTCACACCTTCTCCCTGCAGGGTCTCCAGCTTCAGCTCCACCAGAACAGATCGAGGCTGTAATATGTTTAATAGCCTGAACATCTGCAAACATCCGAACCAATCTGACCTGAAAGGTCAAACTGCTCAGATGTGTTCAGGCTATTAAAATGAAAATTCATTCATTATCTTCTCACCCTCATGCTGTTTGAGGGTCAGGTTTATTTTAGTTAGTCCACAATACTTGGATTACAGATTACTATTACAGATTACTTGGATTACACTGAGCAGTATGGAAATGTTTTACTGTCACACTGTTATGCTATGACACTCCAGCAGTGTTTGGTGGACTAAAAGCCTAAACCACACCATCAATCGGCATTAGAGGGAGTAGATAATGACTGGCACTGGTCATCTTTGTGAGTGGGGAAAGAGGGGAGTCACTTTTATGGTGTGCTCAGGTTTTCCCCCAAACCACAGTAGATGCAATCCAACAAATTTATTTGTCGTCAGCGTGGTAAACAGATAAGTGTCAGGGAGAACATGTCCCAATTTAACAAACAAAACAAACTGGGGATTTATTAACTAAAATACCTCCCTGCAAAAGAAAACAAAAGAAACACAGGTATCTTTCCTGTTTCCCTAACATAAACAGGACAAAAAGGAGATTGTAAAAAAAAAAAATGGGGGGGCTTCCCACCCCTACAGTATGTACAGGTATGTACATTTTGAGAGAAATGCAAGACGTTAATCTGAACATCAGCTTTCACGAAACAGCACAGCCGGACTGATTTGGATGAAATAGGTCTGGTTGGGAGTCAGGAAACAGAGGAGTGACCCTGATACTGGCAGGTGCCATTTTAAAGTAGGTGGCAACAGTCTTCAATCCAATCATCAGCCGAGACAGGCATGCTGGGAAAACAACACAGACAGACAAAATACAAAATCTCAGGTCATGACAATTTCTGTCTGTTACCTTGCCTGTTTGTAGCCTAAATTTTGAGGGCAAATGATTACTATGACCTACAATACTGTTATTACTGCACTACAATATGAGAGTGCTTTTTCAGATATTTGACATGCACCTCCTGTCACACCCCCTCCAACATCACCATTGTGCCCTTTGCAGCGTTGAGGCTGAAGGAGGTTCAGGGGAGGCTGAGGGAGAGGGGAGAGAGGGCCGGGGTACTGGGGCAAAAGTCTCCAGAGTCAGGAGAGACTGTCCAGGAAAAAGATTGCAACCCCCAAAGGGTGCTTTGTTCCAGTCGGTGTAATTGCTGGGATCTGGGAATGGTGCCACATTGTTGAAAAGAAGTCCAAAGGAACAAGTAACACAGTAACTTGAATTTCCTTTTACCACCACCCTGAAATTCAAATTTTAGATCTCTCACACTCTTAGACGCCGTCTTCACCTGGTTATTACATCTCATCTGTATCTGGATGTGTTATCTGGATTATGACACCTGATCATACAACCACAAAGTAAAGTGTTTTTTTAGCCTTTATTTGACAGGACAGCTTGTAGATATGTAGGTAGGTTGATGGATGGGTCAAACAAACACAGAACTTTGAAGTAACATAAAGTTACAGGCGTCATGTGACTTGTGTTATATGACTTTTTTGTATTAATACTTGTGTTAAACCAAACCATGATCTTTTTGACCTACACAAGTAGTTTTGTTGTCTCAACCAAACTGCAAACATTTAATGTTAACTGCAAGTTCTTTTAATTTGGATTGCAGATTATTGTAACCATGACGACGAAGGTCACCTGACCATGGATCTGCTCTCTACACACGTTAATGGAAAGAACTGGCATATCACCTGTACTGATAATGGGACTTTGACACATGCATTGCACATTATATGAAAGATTAAAATCATGTTATTTGTACACAGATTGAAGGCACCGAGTTGAACATTATTAATTGAAAATTGCAAATGAAAAAGATTCTGGAAAACTTCTTTTCTCTCCGTGTCAGAGTGCAGTAATCCTGTCTAATCAAGTTTGCTTCCCACAGGCTCGTGATTTCCCTGCAGGATGAAGAGACTCGTTGGCTCACATGCCAACTGCTGGAGTGTTCTAATAAGTGGGAATAAAGAAAATAAAAGACAGAGGAAGTGTGAAGCATGTCTTGTGTCTCACTTATAGTCCAGGCCCTTGTTGTTCTAACCTTAACCACTGGAGTCCTCTGACAGGTGCGTGGTATGTGCTGTACAGTCACAGTGTGTGAGCGTGTGTGTGTGTGTGTGAGCCTGAAGTGAACAGCGGTGCAGTAACGAAGCCTCCGTGAAGGTAAATGAGAATCATCAGACGGCAGGAAGAGACAGAGCCTCGTTCCAACAAAGGTTCACTGTGTGATCACTGTGGCAGCTCCAAAAGGCCAAGAGGCTCACTTTATTACAACAGCTACATCTGTGTGTGTGTGTGTGTGTGTGTGTGTGTGTGTGTGTGTGTGTGTGTGTGTGCGCGTTTCTCTGGGGTGTTCATTATGTTGTGTACACAGCGAGGGCACAAGATAACATGCTGACAGACAAAAAGGCTCAATCTGATTCTGTTGTAACTTCAGCTCCATGTATGATCCACAATGAGGTCTGTGTTCCCACTGTTGCCATGGCGATTTAATGGTCATATATATTCGTTTCAGAGCTGGCACATATATATTACTTTCTTACTTAAATAATTGATTTAATGTTGTAATGACCTGTAATTTTCTCATGAACTGCAGACGTCTGGTTTCTCCTGGTTGGAGCAGCGGTCGACTCTGAGTGTGAAGCTGTTCTCACAGCAGGTGAGTAATCAAGTTTTCACAAATATCTTTTATTGATATTCCTCAGGAAAACACAGTGGACTTTGTAGTTCAAACAGCTCATTTATTCTGCTTTTAATTATTAATAGTTCATGTTACACAGCCTTTGAATACACATTAATGTTCAAACTGGTAGAAATAATGTTTCAATAGTGCTCTCAACACATCATTTCACCTCATATAGGCGATCTATTTCCTTCCATTTTCCAGCAGTGCCTTGTTCACATCGTAGAGGAAATATGAGGCTCACATGCTTCACATACTGCTTTACTTTGCTCAGCACAGGATTCTTCAAAAGGACTGGAGCTTTGAGGGTCCTACTGTAACATATTGGCAAAATCTGGAAGTGTTCTATAACCTGCAGATAGCCAGGCCATATCCATCATGATCTGTTCTCATTACTAAGTTCAATGACTCTTTCACACACAAACACAGTGCAATATGTTAACAGCAGTTTAATCATTATAGAGACTCAAAGGACCAGTGTGTAGGATTTACTGGCATCTACTTTTTTGGTGAGTTTGCAGATTGCAAACACCTCACCTCAGCCTCCCTTCGAAGTGTGCAGAAGAACATGTGGTGGCAGTTTGTGTGCGTTTTGCCATTTTCCACAGGTGCTTCATTCTATCGTTCAAATGTTTCATGACTTTATCAATCCATTTACTTTAATCAGTTCTTTTTAGAAACACCAGTGTATTGACATCCTGAGAACCCATTCTATGTCAGTGCTGTTTTAACAGATTTAATGATTGATTCCATGTTTGCCCTGAGTTCAAATTTACACACCTACATTTTAAGGCAAATATCTGTTATTCCTCCTTTTATTTACTCGTTTTATTCGGGGTAGGTACACTGAGAGCGATGCTCTCTTTTGCAGGAACGTGCTGATCACATTCACATCTGGAAGCTGCCCAGTACGACCACGGTCTTATCTGCCACTGAGCAGCTCCACTGGAGCGGTTGGGGTTGAGCGCCCTGCTCAAGGGAATGTGAGGGAGGGGCAAGTGCTGCTTTTCACTTCCCCACCCAGATTTATCCTGCTGGTTGGTGACCTTCCAGTCACAAGCTCGCGTCTCTAACCTTTAGACCACCACTGCCCACATTTTCAAAACAGGCTTGTTACTTTAGTTTTAATACAAGACAGTGAGCAGAAATAATGTAACAAGAAACAAAGGCGTAAAGACTTAACAAGACAAAAAAGATGTAACGACAAAAATAATGTAACAAGATGAAAACACACAAAAGACATAACAAGAAGAAAGTGCTTTTTGTTCAGCTCAGCATTCTGTATGTCTGTCTTCAGTCTACACAAAATATATTTAATCTCCAACTCATCTGTGTTTGTGTAATTTTGTGTGTCCTGAGTGCTCTAAGACGAAAACAAAACGATGTAACAAGATGTAACAAGACAACAAGAAAAAAAAAACGTAACAAGACAAAAATGACAAACGACAAAAAAATCCAGACAAGATAAAAACAAGGTAAGAGACATGACAAAACAAAACAGACAGACTCTGGAGAGAAGGTTCAGTTCAGAAACAGTCAGTCGAAATGTCCTTCAGAGGACGACTTTTTACTTTTATACTTTTAGTACATTTCACAGCCTGTACCTTTTTGTCTTTGAATCAGTATTTCTACTTTTAGTCTTTTTTTACCCAAGCATCCTCACTTCTGCTTGAGCAAAGACTGACAGAGTGTCCCCACCAGAGGTGGCAAAGGTCCACACAGTCAGTTTGAAGGACACGGTCACAGATTTCCTTATGAACTCTGTCTGTTTTTGTTTTACATAACATGCTAATTAGCTGCATCCTACCTAAAATAACTCTACATGTTTGTTTTTGTTTTTCAGATGGTATTAATTACAGAACTAATAATGTTTTGAGAAGAAATAATTTAACATTTTGCTCCGTTGGTTGTTTCTAACACAGTTTATCCTCCAGGGACCAAAGATGGTCGTCCTTGTATGTGACACATGCTGAGGGTTAATGTAATACAGTTAAATATATTCTGCAGCAGAGAGCAGCAGTGTGAGATGTGTGTACAGACTGTATCTGCTGCAGCTGCCTTTCATCAGTCTGAGTTATGACTGGAGGAGGCAGGACACTGATGTAAACAGAGAATATCAGATGGTAAGTTTAGAGGATTTTATTTTAGGGGAGAAGGAAACAGCATTGTGACATGAAGTGACCTGAAACTGAAGCAGAAAGCAAAGAGGTATTGATATTTCCTGCCGTAATGTCCTGACCTTTGACCTCAGTCTGTGGCAGCAGCTTCCCGTCGACCTGCGCTGTTGATTTGTTTGTTTGTTTGTCATCACTTCTCTCCCTCATGTAATGACCCGCCTGCGTTGTTGTTATGAATCGCCCCGAGCGCTGATCAAGGTCTGCAGGTCAGCATGGAGCTGAGAGCTGCACAATCACCCTTTATGTTGGTTTGTCCACATGTGGTGTGTCACACACACACACACACACACACACACACACACACACACACACACACACACACACACACACACCCCTGCTCCACCTCCCTCCCCCCCGCTGGGACCGTATCAGAGCATAAATGCATCACAAGCAGCAGCGCTATTGTTGAGGTCACCATCAGCAAGTTTACATTCTGCTTACACCAGATTAACAGGACTAATCAGTAAACTTCACCCTGCTCCTCGACTGCAGGCAGCAGCAGCAGCAGCAGCCTGTGAGCGGACTGTGGAGCCTGACTGGGTCTCTGGATCTGACTGGTGGTCGGACAGGCACCTGCCAATACAGACGGAGACAGATGATGCTTCACTCTGATTGGCTGAGGGGTGTGGGTTATTTTCAGATAATGACATGGCTCTGATGAAACGTCCTCATCAGCATTTTAAATGAGGACGGTGGCGATTTCAGCGGCTCCCCAGGGAGGAGTTTATAATGTAGGTGACCCCCTGACCTTCACTCATGCTGCAGGTAAGAACAGTCAAATCCTTTTTATGTTGTTTCTTCTGTCAAGTGAATTTAATTTATATATTCCAATATTACAAATCACAGTTTGCCTCAAGGGGATTTACAGAGTGTGCAACACTTCCTGTTCCCACTGCCAACACGTCAAACATGGTATAGTCAGTTATTCAAGTACCAGGGTTTAATCCTGTGAATAAAGCTTCTTGGGATCTCACCCCCAAAATGTTTACTGTTTCCAGGGAAATATAAAACAGCAAACTTTGAAAATATTCAGAGCATATGGGAATAGATTAAAAAAATATTTGGGCCTAGATTACTTTCTTAAAACATATTCAAGTGCTTTAATTAATTACTGAACAAGTACAAAACTGTGTTGCCACATTTGTAATCTCAGACGAGGGTTGGGCAATATGTTACAGTTTTCCAGCTCATCAACTGGCGATTGGCGATATCACAGGGCTGCAACAACACTGAGTCAAATTAGATGGCAACACATGATGGTTTTACCTGTAACAGCTTACTGCGGTGAAATACACCTCTCACTAAAGAAAGACCCAAGAATTCATCTGAAATCTCACACCAAGTGAGTCAGAGCTTTGCTTTTTAACTCTGAGTGATCACTGACTTTATCAGGCTGATTATTTTTAACATTACTGCACACAGAATGAATTGTCTCAGCTTAATATCAGGGCTTTAAAAAAAATCATGTGTTACTTTAATGAGTATTGTCTGCTTAAAATATGAAAAATTGTTAAATATGACTTCTATGAGCCTGTTCAGTCAGATAGTGACAGATCACAGCTAATAAACTGTGCATGGTTACTGCTCAGTTATATGATGTTCATTATAATGTTGATTAATGTTGACACAACGTTCTCCTGCTTCAATAATTATTAATACCAACAGATAATAAACTGAAGTGGTCAGGTTTGGAGCCAACACTTCTCATCGTTACATTTCCTGAAATATAACCAGTGGGTTATTTAAGGGTAGTCAAAAATAATACCCTTAAATTTTGTCACGGCTCAGACTGACTCCAGTTTTTTCCTTGTGTTTCTTTGTGCTCTCTCTGTTTCTCCTGTGTCTCCTCCTCTACTGCGTGTGTGTGTGTGTGTGTGTGTGTGTGTGTGTGTGTGTGTGTGTGTGTGTGTGTGTGTGTGTGGGTGGGTGTGCTGTGGGCGTGGCTACTTCATCCGGCACCTGGTGGACCTCTGCACCTGTTTGGAATCACTACTCAAGAAGTCAGCTCTCCAGTTATTCCCGCTGTACAGTGGAATACTATTGGTCGCTCAGTCTTACTTGACATTCTTTCGTTCTTTCTTTCTCCTGTGCCACCTGCAAATGCCCACCCAGCTCCTCCGTCTATTCAACCCTGTTCATCTGCCTGCCGGTCTCCTGCCTTCACCAGCGCCCCTCACCCCTTCACCTTTATTAGTGATAATAAATCCACCTTACCCTCTGCAACAGCCTGCTGTGTCTGTGTCTAAAACAACTGCACTAACAGGATTACCAGGATAGTATTTGTCTTTTCCTGGGATAGAAAATCTTGTTTTCTGGAATAAATTTAATAACAACAAACAACAACATAGGTAACATAAAATCATAGTATATGAAAAATGTGAATTGTCAAACGCTGATAAAAAGGATGGACGCCGACTTAGTAGATCTGAGCCATATGCCATCCTCTTCCCTCCTGAGACTTGGAAAGAGGACAGGTGTTACCATCCCAGAGTTTGTGCTCAGGGATGAGGGGTGTTACAGTAATTAACAGTAACCAGGGAAAACGAAAGGAGACAAATGTACAGAGGACAGATATCAACACACACACACACTGTGTCACGTAACAAAAGGCTACACAAACACAGAGAGGAGAACAAACAAATAACCAGAGGAAAAGATGGTCATGATAACATGAGGAGAAGAGGAATGGCTGAATCTCCACAGGGAGAAAATTCAGATAAAACAGCTGGACTGAATGAAGTATCAACAGCCAGCTGCAAATGTTGCTGCATGTTGTTCCATGGAGACGTGATGTATCAGAGTCCATCAACAAAACCAATGCAGTATCAGAGATATCGTCTTGGGGCCTACGTTACCCACAATGCAACTCAGCCAATGACAGACACACTGGACCTTTAATGAAAAGAGGTCTGTGGTGTAAAGCTTTTTTCATTCGATCCAATAGGTTTTTAAATTGTTAACTTAAATGTCAGCACATTCCCATAATAAATCCACGACTTTAGTCTTTTTATCATCAGTGAGTCTGTATGTTCATCTGCACTTTGTTTTGCTGCCTGTGATCTCTGCCTGCCTCGTCCAGAACACGTGTATAAAAGTTATTTTTAATTTCAGCAATGGCTTCCTATTTGAATAAAGGTCAAATGAAAATAAAAATTTAAGCAATCGTATGTTATTACACGGAGAACTTGCCAAAGAGCCGGAGCCATTTTCCATTTCACTGTCAGTTTAATCCATGTTGCTCATTATGACTAGATATTATGTGCAGTCTGCTGTGCAAACTGTCTTTTTTTCCTCAATTTATTTACAACCAGCCACATTTCAGAGCTTTGTTATTATTATTGGAAGTTAATAACCGGTGTCAACTTATTATATGATGCGTCGCTTCATTTTAACTTCCAATTAGCACTCTACCTGACAGTGTTTGAGTTAATGACACACTGTTCATTAAAAGGAGTGGTTAATGGTGCTTATCAGGTATTAAACATCCTGTAAACGTGCAGCAGCTGACAGCAGAGGAGAAGAAGAAGAGAATCAGATCATCAAGGTCGACCGACCGGACGTCGGAACAGAACGCCGTGCACCCTCTGAAATTAGCTCACGACCTTTAAAAGTATGCTAAATTAGCAAAGCTGTCCAGTTCATAAAGCCTTGAGGTAAGCATGGTAAGATGTACTGTCCTGCCATTAGGGGAGTGGTGGAGGGAGGGCGGGTGGAGGGCGGGTGGAGCTTTATTTAGCAGGTGCAGTTTATTACCCGTCATCAAATCCCCCTCCGAACAGGAACAGCTGACGGTGCAGAAATACGAGGAGACCCAAATAAGCTCAATCAACAGAACTGATAATATTTCATATACCGGTGTGTGTGTGTGTGTGTGTGTGTGTGTGTTTTTCTCCTCCACTTCCCAGACAGGAGCCCATTTTTCAGCCCCTTCGCTCATCACCCGTGGCGACCTCTGCAGGGTCACCCGGGTCCCCGCTGAGCGGAGACGGTGGGTGAGTGGTGCGGTGCCTTTGGAAAAACCAGGGCGTCTCTTTCTGTCTCTGACCAACCAGTCAGCCGGGCCGAGGCTGAGCGCGCTCTCTGGGATTCCCATCATCAGCTGCTGGACCGGAAGAAAGAGGGGGAGAGTTCCCCTTTATTTGTCTTTCCTCCTGCTGGCTTCCTTTCCTCCTTCACTTCAAATCACCTCCTACGAGAGAGGAGCTAGGAGTAATCGAGGAAAGGAAAGAAGAAGGTGAAGGTGACACAAATGAACAGAACTTAACATGTGACCAGAGAAAGAAGAAAGAGAGGAGTTAGTGAAGGAAAGGATAAAAGAAGGCAGGAATTAAAGTGAAGGCAAGGTGGGACAAGGAAGGAGGAGACAAGGGTAAGGAAAGGCTGAAAGGAAAATTGATCACGAACTGGGTGGAAAAGGAAGTGAGGAGCCAGAGAAGGAAAAGAGGAAGCAGTTAAAAATTGAAGCACTACAGGAAAGTCAAAGGAAGTGAAGTAGGAAATAAAAAACTAAGGTGAGGAGGTAAAAGGAAAGAAATGAAAGATGCAAGGAAGAAGGGAGGACAAACTGAGGAAACAATGAAGCGAAAGATAGAAAAGGAAAAAAGAGGAAAGGATAAAGTGGGGAGGAAGAGAAAATGGATAGCGAACCAGGAGGTAAAAAGGAGGCAGTGTAGGAAAGGTAAGGGAGGTGGTGCAAGAAATAAAAACAAATTGGAGGATGCAAAGGAAAAAGGATGTAGAGGGAGCTGAAAAGGAAATGTCTGAAGGACACAGGGAAGGAAAGAGGAGGAAATGAAGAAACAGGGAAAAGAAATAAAGATGAGGGTAAGGGGGTAAAAATGAGGAAACTGAAAAAGAAAGGAGATGATGAAGGAAAGGTGCGAGCAAAAAAGGAGAAGATGAGGGAAAAGGGGTGGAGATAGAGAAGGAAGTGAGCGAAAGGAGCAAATTTGAGGAGGAAACACGTAGGATTGAAAACAAGCAGAAAATAAAAAAACTGAAGGATGCAGGGAAGGAAATGGGCAGAAGTGAAGCAAAAGAAGAAATAATGGAGAGCTGACAGCAAGGAAGAAAAAGGGAAACAGAAAAAGAAAGGATGGGTTAGTGAAGGATAGGTGACAATGAGGAAGGAGAAGGCAAGGGAAATAAGGATAGTACGAAGAGAAATGGATAACAAACTGTGTGGAGACAGAGAAGGAAGTGAGGGAACAGAAGAAGCAGTGGAAAAAGGAGATATATATAAAGGAAAGGGAATTGGTATAGGAAATAAAAAGTGAAGTTGAGGTACAGAGAGGGGGGGACAGAAAAGGAAGGGGAGGAAGGATGCAGGGAAGTAAAGACAAAGAAGTGAAGGAAAAGAGGGAACAGAAGGAGAGGGTGGGTAAGGAACAGAGGCATTAGCAAAGAAAAGACGGCAGTAAAGAAGGAGGAGACAGAGGAAGTAAGAAAGGAGGGAAGAGAAGGGAAAAAGGAAACCAGGAAAGGGAGGTGGTATAGAAAAAGAAAGGCAAGGATAGAAAGAAAGAAAAGGGATGAAGTGGGTGAAACAGAAAAGAAAAAGAAGGATTCAGGAAAAGAAAGTGAAGAAAAAGATAGAACAGGGAAGGGTAGGTAAAAAAAAAGTGGGGCATTGGCGAGGAAAAGGTAATTATAGGGGAGAAAAATAGGAAACAGGAAAGCAGCAGTAAAGGAAAGGAGAGGTGGAGAGGAAGAGAAAATGGATGGTGAAGTGGCTTGAGAGGTTTGAAGGAAATGAAAGGGTAGTGAAGGAAAAGAGGAGGCAGTGAAAAGGAGAGGTGGTACAGGGAAGGAAAAGTGAAATAAGATCTAAAATACAAAGTTAAGGATGCAAAAGGAGAAAACACGTAAATGGTGGAGCAGGAAAGGAAAGCAATGACGGATGCAGGGAAGAAAACAGGAGGAAGTAAAGGAAAAGAGGGAACAGGAAAAGAAAGGAGGGGTAAGTCAATAAAAGGTGTCAGTAAAGAAAAGGAATACAAAGGAAATAAGGAGGCAGAGAAATGAATAATGACCTGAGGGGAGATAGAGAGAGAGAAGTGAGTGAAAGAGGGAGCAGCAGAGAAAAGAGGCAATGTAGGAAAAAAGGAAGCTGAGGCTATAAAGGAAGAAAAGGAATGACAAGGGTGCAGCAGCAAAGGAAAGGAATGAAGGAGGCAGGGAAGGAAAGAGGAGGAAGTTAAGGAAAAGAGGAAGCAGTGAACAAAGAGGTGTACAAAAACAGAAGGAAGTGCTAAAGGAAATTTTAAGAGAAAAAGCTTTTTAAGAAAAGCTGTCAGTAATGAAGGAGAAGACAAGGAAATAAAGGAGGAAGGAAGAGAAATTAATGATGGAGGAAGCAGTGAAGAAAGGGTGGACGTCAAGGAAAGGAGAAGAAAGTGAAATAGGAAATAAAAATGTTGAAGATGAAAAGAAGCAGAAAAGGAAAGGAATAAAGGATGCAAAGGATCCCACCTCTCCTTCACACGTCTGTTTCCTCTGCCACTTCCCTTGTCCACGCCACCGTGCTGTGGCGAGCTGCTTCCCTGCGGCGGCCAGACGCTGCAGACCCGTTAGTTTCAGTATGCAAAGTAAGGGCAGGAGATTCATTCACATTCACACACCTCGGTATGGGGCAGGTTCCACTCTGAGTGTGTGAGGCCCGTTACATTTTCATTTTACAGTCTGAGGGGTTTAACTGACGCTCTCACACTCCACATGAAGCTTAAATGTCGGATTGGCAACTGTACAGACGAGCAGCTGTAACATCAACACAGGAGCTGCCTGAAGAACAGCAGGGAAGAATATTAATGTAATAACCGTAACTTAAAGGATCATTATGGTTTATTTTAACTTGGACTTCATTTTATCTGTTTGTGCCATCATGCAGTGATAATGACGTATTCACCAAGGTGCTGCACATTTAGACTGAAGAGTTCCTGCTGCTGTTTTTTTTTTCACAAACAAACTCTGATAAACTCATAGTAGATTGTAAATAATCACAAAATTTAATGTATAGATTTATGTACAGAGGGTCAAACACAGAACTATCACACAGCAAAACAATGATCAACACTGAGCTCCATGCAGGAAGCCATTTATGAACAAATCACTTCTTAATTTTGTCCACATACACGATTTGTTCTTGATTTCTGGGATTCAAAGATTTGAGAAATTAAGTGGTCAAAAGTCTGTTCCCAAGATACGAGAAAAGAATCTTGTTTTTACATGAATAACGGGTACTAGTGATGTGTCTCCCAGAGCAGGAATCAAACCCCACAACCCTACTGTCAGCTAGCTGGACATGCTAACATTCACAGCTTACGTTAGAGCAGACAAAGACAGTTTAATCCATTCCCCACATATGTGCTCTTATGTTGCACGTGTAAAAAAAAAAAAAAAAAAGACGCCACCGTCCAGAATCTGACTGTAACTGGTTTCAGGCTTAGTGAAAGGTCACTCGGCCCTCTGTGTGTGATAAGATCTTGTTTTTTTTTTTCCTCATTTGATCCACGTTAACACCTTTTTGTCAGCAGTAGTCCTATTTTAATCACTCATCCTTCATTCTTGAGGCTTGCAGAGTTGCCATGTGTGGTGCTGGTTGCTCTGAGTAACACTGTTAGGTGTCAGACCTGAGTGCAATCTGGTTCACTCAACATGCTCTGAAGTGCTGGTCTGCGCTTCAGGCTCTCCGTGTTCTACCGACAACATACAGCCTTGATAAGTGACACTCACTTCCACATTAAGTGCACTTCATCTCGATGAATAAACAGTATGGTGGTAATTTGTCACTCTGGTGTTTGAAATGTTTTTTGTATAATTTTTATTGTGACAAACTCTTCATTCATTGTTTTCAGGGTGGGGGTGTTATGGCTGTCTGCGTTCCCTGTGCTGTTTCCTTTCCTCTGTCCTCTGCAGCTCCACCCATCCTGACTGCTCATGAGGTGCACCTGGCCTGAGTGAGCTGCTTAAATGCACCTGTTCAGGCAGCTGAAGGCAGAGGCTGGTGTTATGAGGACTGCTGGTGTTCCTGCCTCTCAGTATGGGGTTTAGTTAAACTTATGTTCAGACTTTATGCCTTTCTATTAGTCTTGATTTTCTTGATCTTTGTTATTATATTTAGTTAATAAGTCTCCTGGATTTGCTCGTTTTAAAGGTGTCTTATTCTGGTTAGAGCTTTAGATCGGGTTTGGGTTGGGTTGTCAATTGAAATTCCCACCCTGTATAGGGCTGTAATCAGGTTCAGGTTGAAATATGCTAATGAAGGATGGGTTTGGGCCTTGTTGGGTTCAACTTTTCAGGCCTGATTAAAGCTCTAATCCTGGTTCATTTGGGTTAATTGAAGAGTGTTGTTTGCTCCAGTAGGGGTTGGGCGTAAGTGATCAATTTTTCTCTTTCTGTCATCAATACACAATCAGATAGCCGTATTGGCCACAGTGCAGACAAAAGGTTTGGAATTGTTTGTGTCCACAGATCATTGGATCCCAGTTGGGTGGTGGGTGTGGCCTCCATATCCATGCACCACAGTAACTTGTGCATGTGGTTGAAGACCAGAAGGTGTCAATTTTGTGTTGTGGTGGTGGCAGTTCACAGTTTGTTGGGTGCTTTGCTGTTGGTGTATGGCAGCGATGTTGTAGTTGGTTTACTTGTGGTGACTCTTGGTTTGTGGACGTTGCACTATGTGCTATGTTACTGGATTTTGTGTTGGTAAATAAAATACTACAAAAATCAAACATGAGATTATTGTGTTTCTCACCTCATGCAACTGTACTCAATTATGCTTTAAAAGTAATGTGGATTACATGGTGCAATGCAACTATACTAATAAGAGTACAGGTACCCAAAAAACTAGACTTAATTACAGTAATTTGAGAAGCTGTAGATACTTTTATCCCTGTAAATGAAACATCTTTTGAGCTGCTGGAAGGATAACTTTCTTTCTTTTGGGAACATCTTGTGCTAAGCTAGACTAATTATGTCCTGGACGCACAGATAATGATATCCATCCCCTCCGCTGACTCTTAAGAATGACAGATAAAAGGAAGATTTCTCAAAATGCTGGACTTCCCTTTAACAATCCTTCCTCTTATTTGCACCCATGTGACAGCGAGCAGGTTTCCTTCCTCTGCTGAGGCTGCAGTCGTGGTCGACGCCCACGTCGGTTCAGCTTCATCCTCGCTCATTAGCATCGGCTCATTAAAAAGTTCAGATGGGGCTGTTGACTCTCTAATAGGCCTCCTGCAGCTCAGTAAGCGCATCCTTTGCGAACAACATACAGTCCCGTTGTCAGTTTTCCATTCATCTTCCCTCTGAACCAAATCCTTCCTTTAGCTCTCACCTTGGAGAATTCCCAAAACATCGCCTGCTTTTGTTCGTCAGATCACCAAGCTTGCTTTTTCTACTTCCTCCCCTTTCTGTTTTTTTTTTTTTTTTTTTTTCAGAACTTTCTATGATTGAATTGTGTTTTGCAAAGTACTGGAGGCAAAGGAATTTTCCTCGTATCCGTACATGAGAGCACACAAAAGCAGCCATTGTCGGGAGTCTAATGGGAATGTTAAGTACAAGCAGGCAGAGCTGTCTTTTATCTTGGGTATTTACAACTCTGTCACAACCAGCAGGAATTTGGGAGCTGAGGGGAAAAAGCATCTCTCTCTTTTTTACTTATTTTTTTCATCCGTGCCCGGATGCACCGGCTTTCATCTCCCTCAGTGCTCTTAAGTGAACGGCCTGCTGTTTGTGGAGGGAGAAATGGAATCAAAGCCAATGATTAGAATGAAGTATTTGCAGAGGTTTAAGGGGGGAAGGGGGGAAAAAAGAGAAACAACATTAAAAGGAGGAAGAAAAAAAATTGGAGGAGAAAGTTAAATTTACAATCTACAAAAAAAGTTGTTGGCTCTGTGTTCGCTGCAGGAGCTCTGGCCTCCAGCAGCTC
This sequence comes from Lutjanus erythropterus, assembly GCF_056507025.1. Classification (NCBI taxonomy): domain Eukaryota; kingdom Metazoa; phylum Chordata; class Actinopteri; order Lutjaniformes; family Lutjanidae; genus Lutjanus; species Lutjanus erythropterus. Next base: position 1,696,755 of record NC_139321.1, on the reverse strand, counting down.
CTTCTCATCATCATGCAGAATAATCCTCTCTTTGTTCAGAGAAACTGAATTGTTGCTTTAAAAAAAACACACCATCGTCTTACATTATTTCGCTCTTTCAGCATCTATAAGAGGCCTTGAGCGGTGGTGTTATTCTCTGTGTTCCTTCACAGCCAGGACGGCTCTCTGTGTTCTGTCAGATATCTGTCCGTGCATCGCCTGCAGCAGGAATTAGGCATCAGTTTTTCCAGTTTTTTCAACCTACACACCTCCAGGCCTCGCACCTCTTTACCTTTAGCTTTTAGGGTTTTTTTTCTTTACAGTAAGATACAGAAGCTTACCGCAGTAGGTCAAGTCCAGTTCCTCCAGATAACGTGGAATTACATGGCTAAGTTATCCAGCCGCAGCATGAAGGGGGAAGAACCCGAGGGGAGTTTTAACTGAATGTCAATGGGGAACGGCGAGCTTTAATGGAGGCCACTGCGGGTCGACAGGGAGGAAACCGAGCGGAAGGTCAAAGATTTTCCGAGTCAAGTCGGAACGTGTGTGTGAGGTTAACTTACAGAGGGAGAAAAGGCTAGGAAGGAGAAGGAGAAGAAGAAGAGGGGAAGCATGGCTCCCCCGCCGACGAACAGTGCTCTGCCCCCCTTGATGCTAATCCTCTGAAAGCTGTTTTCTAGCGAGGATTAGTGCCAGCGAGAACAAGGCTTAGAGCTCTCCGCCGAGTCGAGATGAGAAATCGAATACAGGTGCTTGTCGGGGGCTGAGCCCGATGACTTTTCTGTGTGCAATATCATACAGGGGGGGATAGCTCTCACTGCACCAGCTGGTATTACATCCTTCAGGGTGATATTGTTGGAATTCAGGCCAATGCTGACTCGTGCAGAACAGAGAAAAGAATCCTCTGAAGCTCGGTGGATCCTCTAACCCAGAAATCACAGCTTCCTCGCACACAGTCAGGGGTTTTTACCGCTGCAGCCAGGGATTCTTATCATTACAGACTCATTAACTGAAGAGTTGTTTAATTAATCGGTGAATCATTTCAATACACAAATAATGGCAAGCATCCATCCAAGTGTCAACTCAGTCTCACCAGTGTTCCAAAAACAATTCCCCCAAAAAGATGAAAAAACGTTTTCAAATTGTAGAAGCTGGAACCAAATTATCTTTGATTCTTTACTTGATAAATGAGAGTGGTTATTAAAATACATCACCTGTTTTTCTGCTAAGTAAGTGATAATTGACTTGATTAGGTCGTGGCTTCCTAACTCCACATTCATACCTTGTATTAAGATGGAACCTTGTTATCCTCACAGAGATCAGATCTCTGTCCTCAGAGAAAAACCTGCCTGTGAGTAATTGGAGGTGGCCTCAAATCAGCCCCAGGCTCCCTTAAAAATTCACAAGAGTTTTGTGAGTTTTTGAGTTTGAGGAAACTTTATAAACTTTGTGAAATGCTGTCTAAGACATATTCTTCATTATTTGTCCCTTCTTAGAAATCTGGCATGTAATACATGAAGGTATTCCTTTATTTGTGTAATAATATTGTTTCAGTTTGTTGCAGTACAAGCATGATGAGATAAACTGTAAGGCTTGTTAACAGCAGATCAGCTGCATGCAATGATTTCTTACTTTTTATCATCCATTTCCCACCAGTATCAAATTTTCAAAGTGTTGGTTTACTGTAGCTGTCAGACAAATAAAGTGAAAAGTATTATTTTGCCTTGTTAACACCTGGTATTACAATGCCTCTCCACATACATCTCAAGTGACCACTTCCTCTCCACTCTGTGTGGTCAAGCGCATTATTGGCGAATTTCTATCTGGAGGCAGCAGAGAGAAAAACCTGATCTAAAGTCAATGGCGCCATTTTTTCCTGCTATTAAAAAGGTGCATTATTCATACATAGTCATAGTCGCAGTTATATGACTACAGAGGAGGGATCACAACAGGTGTACACTGCAGTTAATCTGGAGGTCATAAAAAATAACATTATGATTAATAGTGGATGTGTTACAGGTGGGTGAAATAGGATGAAGCTGTGTGCGCATGTACGCACAGCGTATAAATCCATCAGAACTGTCTAAAAAATGATCTCCTGTTTCCAGAGAGTTTCTTCTGTACTTTTTATAACTACAGTTTTTAGTTTTGTTGCTTAAATATTAACTGAATTTGACACAAACTTGAAAGCAGCCCCTTAAATTATTAAATCATCTGTTAAATGATGTTTGGCAATGCAGGCCTTCCAGGTGATCTATTTATTGTGTGTTGTATTATTGATGTCTGAATATTTTCTTTAAAGATTTACTTGAATGATTAGAGGGGCTGCATTTAGCAGTTAAGATGGTAACATTTCCATGTGCACTGTAATGTCACAGATACTCAGCTTCTCCAAATTTTTTAATTCAACATTTAAACAGTAATGTGCCTCAGGCAGGTACACCTTAAAGGAAATAAGAAATGACATGCCATTTAATTAGCAAAGTGGAGCTGAACACACCCTAAATGTACGTGTGCCATGTGCTTCAGACCATGCATTATAGATATCGATTGTCTAAATAGGACATTTACTTACAACATTTGCCAAATTTACACGAAGGCACAATGGTTAAGAATTTGCAGAAGTAGTTTCACAAAGTTTAAAAAGTTTCACAAAACTCAGGTTTTCACAAAACTGTGTCATTTAAAGAGAGTCTGGGGAAACTGTTTGATGGTGAAATCAATTGAAAACAAACATCTGCTGATTATCTTGGCAGGTAATCAGACAGCTGTTGTGTGTTGACTTACAGTCAGTTCAGTAGACAGTGTGTCAATTAGGACCAGCTTGCACTGTGTTCACACTGATGAAGCAATGTGGTCACATGTGAGCCCAGCCCACCTCTGAAAGTGGTCTGAGTGATCAGATCTCAGTGTGTCTGTCTGGGGTGTATTCACGCCTGCACTCAGAGCTGTCCACTTGTGACCTGATCACCCAGGATGGACGTAAATTCCAGGATAAACAGAGCCACTGTCTGGTGGAGGAAAAGTAGAAAGTCTCTAATGGCAGTAAGTTGAGTATTTGGGTAAACGTAGTCAGTTATTTCCTCAGATTTCAGCTCTTAGTGAAGCAGCGGCAGCTAATGAGCGCGTGCTGCCTTCCTGTGATGTTAAACCTGATGCAGCAGAACAAACACGCAGCATGTTGTACATTATATAAAAATAAACGTGCTCTCAGCTCGTCCTTGTTCAGGGGATTATTTTCTGTCAGGAGCTGCTGTTTACTTTTTTCAGGCTGCCAGCTGGTGCGGTGGTGTATATACTGTAGATGTGTGTGTGTGTGTGTGTGTGTGTGTGTGTGTGTGTGTGTGTGTGTGTGTGTGTGTGTGTGTGGCGTCCCCCGGGGTCGGCGGCTCGGCACTTGTAATGCATGGCTATGCTCACCTGTTCGACACGGGAGACGCATCGCCTCCATCGCCGCGGCCGCAAGACGGATGAGGAGGAGAAACAGCAGCATCGGCGCTCCTGGAGGTGACCCAGCTCCACTCGGAGCCGCCCGACAGCACGGAGGACGGCAACAGGAAGGTCGACGGTTCAAGGTGCCTTTGGGCAAGGCACTGAACCCACAACAGCTGCCTGAGAACAGCAGGAGACTGTGACCCACTTCTTTACATTAGACTACAGCTGTACGTGCATTATGTAACGAGAGTGACAGTGCAATATTTAGGCAGTTAGTCTGAGAGAAATTAATTTTCTGAAAGGAGAAATCTGAAATATATTTACTCTAATAAATCATAAAATGACCATGATGATCAGGGAAACGTAAAGATGAAATACTCACCTCACTCAGCTACAACCACCTTGTCCCAATTTGAAATTTCCCTTCCAGACTGAAATAACTGTTTTAAATGTTTAATTCACATTAATCACAATTCAAATGAATGCTGAATTTTCACAGACCGAGTTAGTGTCTGTTTATGAGTCGTAAGAAATCATTAATAATCTTGTGTTAATGGAGTTTGGCAGACAGTGAGACTGTATTTTCAAAATAGTGGCCTTTTGTTTTCAGGATAATGGGCTGAACTTTATATTTACAGACAATTAACAGATATAACAGCTGATCGACTTACAGTGGAGGACTTATCGTCGCTTGCTATTGTCAGTTTACAATGTTGCATACATCCAGCAAAGCTCCTGCAGAGCTCCTGCAGAGCTGGACTGCTGTACTATTTTTGTTCCCACAGTGGCTACACATGGATCCTTAATGTCACAGATTATTTCCAGTGCAGCGACTTCTGAGCACAGCTAAAATTTGTTTTATTAGACTTATTTTTTTTTTTGCTTTTTGAGGGTCTTGTGTGGCCACCCAAAAAAAAGAAGCCACTTCACATGTCTGTGGAGTGTGGCATTATGGGACAGCAATTTCAACATCCAACACAATCTCAGTGTCACTTTTGAGGACATTTTGCACATCATGTCTACACATTTTAAGCTTTTCATGTGTTGTCCAGTGCTGTTAAGTTCAGCACATTTTTGAACGTGGTAACAGTAGTCAGGTTACCGTTGTTGTCATGGTGATTTTGTTGTAGTTATCACTGTGAAATGATTTCAGTTTGGTTCTGTTTAGGCACTAAACTACTTGATAGGTTTAGAATGAGATTGTGCAGCACTACAGCACTTCATTATAATGCTGTTTTCTCATGCTTTTTCACTTTTCCAAAACATTATGATTTGGTTCTGGTTCTGCAATTTGAATATTGCACTTGCGATTTTGACAATTTAGTGATTAATTGTGCAGCCCTGTCCAAAACACAGTAAGAATTATTTGGAACTCGTCCACAGAACTGGATATTAACTTTTACTTCTTTAAGCCTGAGTTTAAAAGTGGAAATTTGTTTATGTTTGTTACAAAGACTGATCTTTAAAAGGTGACTTTTTGGAAATGACTGAAACAGGTGAGGTCAGTCTGCAACGAGGGGAGGACAGTGTCAGGATCTCGATTACACGGTAGGTATGTTGATCCCCTAATTGAGGATCAGACTACACAAAACCGGTCTGATCCGACAGATGTAGGGCATCGAGAACACCCAGTTACACTGTCTACTGTGTCATAGAAGAGGACAGCTGATCTGATGTCGAGGACGCTTCCCAAGGCCACGATAAAAAGACAATCTCAGGATGTTGTTTCTTCCTTTTAGTGTGACAATATCAGTGACATGCTGTGCTTATTTCTGTACATTTTAATGATGCAGTGTAAAATGTGGTTCAGTCATATGAATGAATTGTGACCCCATAATGCAGCCTATTAGTTATAAGAATGCTAAAATAATGTAATCTCGCCCCGCGATTGAAGCTTATAATTCATACACAAACAGTCTGAAGTCAAAGTCAGTGTTGAGTGAGATTTATTCTAGAACCTCATTCTGCAATAAAAAACATGATGGTCCATACACTAATGCTGAGATAATGCTAAGATAGTGGAGTACAAAAAACAAAAAGCAAAATCTGGTCCTGCAGAAACATTTGATCATTGACTAGATAATCAGAGTCACGATTTTCACATCAAATTCTGTGACTCATTTTTTATTTTATGTCCTGTACCACTGCCACAAATACAAGTCTGGTAGAGAAACAGTAAAAACCAAATGAATAAAACAACAACAAAACAAGTGTCATTTAGATGTAGTGTGTTGTGTTTGTAGCTGGATGTTGACTTCATCACTGTTCGCTGCTGAGACATAAACCCAGCAGGTCAGGGTGACAAAAAGACAAAAGGTCAAAAGCAAAAAATATAGGCAAAAAGTTAAAGAGCCTCTATTTCATATCAGAAATTGAAAAACATACATAATGCTTCTACATGTTAGACTAGAGCAGGATACAGCCCACACATCATTCAAGCTGTGACCCTCAGAACAGTTTCCTCTTTTAACAAACTGTGAGCACGAGACCACAGGTCAGTGTCTCTGACTGGTCTAACAATAAAATAAATATGATATGATGATCCTTTATTAGTTCCACAACAGGGAACTTTGTGGTGTCACAGCAGTAAAGTGGACGGAAAAAAAGATAGAAGCATTCATAAAAATAATAAATGATAGACAAACAAACAAACAAGCAACATAAACAAGGAAATAATTTTAAAATGAATGATTTAAACAAAAGGAAATATGAGTATAGGAACAATGTATATATATAATATGAACAAAAAACAGACAACAGTTGAATTTAAATTTCAGTACACAGAGGGAATATTGATGTTGCACCCTGGAATGATTAATACACCTGAATGAAATACTGATATATAAATAAAGCTCCAGGCTGGTCTGTGGAGGTTTTCTATGGAATGCTGTTCTAGTCAATATTAAATAAGTAAATAGATGAATAAATAAACAAATATGGCTATGAAATAAATCTTGAAATAAATAAATGAGTCAATACACATAAATGTAAATATAAACATTTAAATGAGTCAGTGTAGGTCAGTAAATAAAATAATAGGTTTTATTTTACATTTTTCAAAGGACACTTTATTTATTTTGAAAAACTTATATTTAATCAATGCAACATTTATTTCCCAGCTGTTTTATGCAAATGAAGGGGGTGTGGTTATCTCTTACCTTATTCAAATTAAAAGCAGCGAGACCGAACACAGCCTCCGTATCTGTGGGATAACCACGCCCACTTTACTTGCATAAAAAAGTTGAAGATAAAAAGTGTAAAAATAAATGTTGCATTATGAAGCAAAAATCTTCTGAATTTAAAAAAAAAGCTGTCCTTTGAAAAATGCCCTTTTTCTAACAATTTTTACCATCTATTTATTTAATTAATTCTTTAATTACTTATTTATTCAGAGGACACTAAACACTGACCATCATCACTGTGAACATCGTCAGCCAAAAGACTTATGTTCAGCTGTTGTCTCTGGACCACATGTTAAATTGGCAAACAATAATTGTGGCATTATGAAATTAGAGTCTCCTGAGATTTTTTTTTTAAATGTAAAAACTGTTTATTTTTATTGAACAATATGGACTCATTTATATAATTATTTATTAAAATTTATTGACATTTATTTCAGGGTGATTTATTTATTTATGTATTTATTTAAATATTGACTGAAATGGCATTCCATAGTTTCCTGCTGTGGTTACGTTTCCTTTCCCTCTCCAGTTTTCCGTTGGCGGGTACAGCGAAGCCAAAGGCCACAACCCATCAGCCCCCTCATCAATACCTGATAACCTTTTATATGAGAAACGCACCACGTCTCCATCTGTACAAGTAAACAACACGCCCGATCAATACAACCCTGTTCGATAAGAGTAAAAGTGCAACAACACATAACGGACTCCAGCTGTTTCTTAACTTTGCAATTAGCTGAGGCCTGGTGACCACGCCCCCCGCTGCGGCCTGCCAGTCACAGCCTCCCCCCTCTGGCTCCCCGTGTCCCCCGCAGTGTCAGCCCCGCCATGTCCGGCCTTCGCCTGCTCGATGACGAGCTCACCACTCATTACCGAGCAGTGGGCGGCGCTCCTCGTTAGTGTCCTTATTAACGAGCAGCAGGGCTTCTAATTAAACAGCTCAGTGGCTGTTAAGTGGCTCGTCTTTATTTTCCCGGGCAGTACCTGAACGGGGTGATTTGTTTGTCACACACCCCAACAAACACCTCCCAGCTCCTCCACCCTGCTCAGCTCCCAGCATGCACTGCTCTCAGTGCTGATGAGACAACGGGTTTCATAACCTGCTGTTTGTGTGTGTGAGCTCGACACGACGACACGGCTGACAGCTAACGAACGTGTGCTGCTGCTGACGAGTCACAGCACAGCTGAGCGTCAAGTGTCACAGCTAATTATCTCCATTTAAAGTTAGTGGTGTTTGTGTTAAAGCAAAGAAAGAACAAGATGAAGTCACGCTGGAGTCCTTCACAAGCTGCAGATGTTTGATGTTGCACATTTAAAGGTGGGATAATCAACTCACTCTCATGTCGTCAGATTGGACGGAGCCACTCAACAAGACAATAAGACTCAACAATCAACCTCTCTCCAGAAACAGTTTGCCATTTATCTAACTTTCAAACAACAGTATGTCAGATTTGATGATTTGATTTTTCATAGCACAGCTTACACCACTGCCACCACTAAACATGGACTGCATGTAAAAACTGATGTAAAAACTGAGTTGACAGCTTTGCTAACAGCCAAACATGAAGCGATGGCAACTTACTGACTAGTCCAACAGCAAGAAGACCAGCTCACCGCCTGTCTGTCAGCATTTTATTTCACAAAGCTCTCGCCAGCAACTAAAAGTCAGTCTGACATTTACTCTTGTCCAGCAGCCTCCTGATGGTCACTCTCTGTTTGTCTCTTCTTAGAGCCGTCCCTCAGTGTCCTCTTTGGTCTCGTCACCTCTGCCATGATGCCTGTAGCTGCTGATCTCAGTCCGTGGCGCTCTCACTCGGCTCCGACGACCACTCTGGCGCTGTTCCCTGTCAGTATTCCCTGCTGGGTTCTTGCCACACAAACCTTCTCCTGGTCATCCAAAACTCCTGTGCCAGCAGAGTAAATACCAACAGTCACTTCTTCTTCCGGTGCTTCCTGTCCAGTACAAGCAGAGACAGCTAGCTGCACGGCTAACTGAGCTAACTAGCTAATGGCGGCTATGATTATTTACTGTTAGGAACAAATTTATACATATAATGTATAAATCACTCAGATATGATGCAGAGCAGGCAGAGTGTATCTGATGGAAAACCAGAAAACACGGACAGCCTCACACCAACACATGCGTCTCCCAAGTATGACTTGCTGCAGGACGCACACGAACAACTCTGCACCACTCTTCACTTGATGAAACTCTTCATGAACAGTAACATTTGATTGTGTGCTCAGTTAAAGCTACCCTATACAGCCGATGTATTCAGGCAGGCTTACATTGTGACTCGTTTCAGGTAATTTAACTGCTGTTCACAAGTTTTTTCATTTCGTCATTGTGTGTTCCGGTAATTGAAAATTTAGCCAGTTATCAACTAATTTTATAAGCAAATTTTTGTGACAAAGGATGTACAACTAAATATGTGCTGGTCCCAGTCTGGGAGCTCCCTGAAGATCTGACAGGACGCAGGAAAAAATTCAGCTCTGGAGAGGGAGATTTAATTCTGACATGTTAGCTTAGCATTTAACATTTTGTTGTGTTGTGTTTGTTATCAATAACCTATGTATGCACATGAGAAAAGCAAAAGGCGTGCGAAGGAAAATATCACACTACTTCATTAAATAAACTTTTTAAAACATTCCTGTAAGTCCCACCTCCTAAATTGTTTTATTAAAGTTCTTAATTATTCCATAAATTTTACTTTATGAAGTTTATGTTGTTATATTCCTTGCAGATGTAAAACTATAGGCCCACTGAATAAAAATGTTTCAAAATCTCTCTGAGTTTTTCACAAATCGCCAAAATCACCAAGATCACTGACTCAGTGGTGTAAAGTACTGATTGTTGTTCCCAACAGCCAAAGTGACACAGTGCCAAAAGAGGCATTCAGGGCACAGAGTGGGAAGAACAGAGGATTATCAGTCAGTGTAGCATCCAAATGATTTTGAGGCTGTTATTCTGAGGTGGAATTGTTTCATAATGTTGCTTTAATATTCAGTCTGGCTCCATCTTCATATTAGTTGTTTTCTATTTGGGAGAAATTTTTATTATTTATCCCTGACCAATCAGTAGCGGGTGATGTATTGCTGTACATATAATTTTCAGAGTCACTAGATGCAGTTAACTTTTGACACGCTGATCAAAGAAATATGCTGCTGTTGGAGCTATTTCAGTTCACTTTCATCAACACTTGTCACAGTTTTTGTGTTAATCTCTCTGTGGTTGTTTTTCTGGCTCTGGAACATAAAGATGATGTCCACCGCCCACAGAGCTCTGATTGACTTAATTGTTTTTGCATCGGAGGGAACAGACATTAATGAACACCAGACTTACTTAAGTCACAAAAAGACTGAAACCCTGGGGTGGTAATTAAGAAGTCTTTAACCAGGCTGGTGGACCTTCATGCACCCCAGAGGAGGATTTAAACAGATTTCATTGACACTCCTATCTTTCTTTTCGTCCGAACGTCTGGACAAAATGTCCCTTAAATAGTTATCAAAGTGAGACACCATTATTGGAGCTAACAATGTGTGATTAATTCTTGACCCAGAGATTAGTTTGTCATCGGAGATGGTTTCTGAATGTCGTGTGTGAATTTCCTTGTTTTTTTTTGACTCTTGTTCTGTGACTTTGACCACGTTTCAGTCGAGGCTGTGATGCATGTTTGGTCTTGTGAGAGATCACTTTAAAAGCAGCAGAAAATGTTAAAATAAATAAGCTGAATCTGTTTGGAGCTTAAAATCAAACAGCAAGCACTATTAAATTATTAAATTATTAAATGTAAAAGTGCACAGAGCATTGATAAAGGTCAATAAAAAATAAAATTAAACAGTAAATAATAAAATATTGAGTTGGTTCATGCGTAACGTTTGTGTGAGGGACTGCTATGATTGGTGGAACTCGTGGAAAGCTACAATTATTAGTCAGATTTGCAAAAAAAAGTTGCTGCAATTGGACAAAATTGCAAGGCCATGCAGATTACACAGTGATTGGCTGAATTTGCTTTAATTGTTGTGATCACAACATCGCAGCTTCCTGGTTGGTTGTGTCTGATGTCAGTGCTCATAATCTTAAGAGCATAAGAGCAAAAGACAGTGACAGAAAAATAAAACACTACCAGGTGAAACCAGGCAGGTCTGTCACTAAAATGAGTCTAATAAATGATTGACTTATGGTGTAATAAAATGTTAAACACATAATCTTTACCAGTCATTGATGATACAATCAATCACTTAATGGAGCCTTGACATTGATCTGCTGTTATCAGTAACAGAATAGTTGAACTGTTAGTCAGATAAGGAGCTCCTTTTCTTCTTTGTGTTTTTATTGGATTTTACCCTCACCTGCACACTGCACACACCTTCACCGCCGCCTGATTTATTACTGTGTGCCGATGTAAAGTAATGTAATCTTTCTTTATGTGTCTGTTGGTCCCCTAATTTTCAGACCTTCAGCTGCTGCCATCTCCGCTTTTAGTCCACCTGATTCATCAAAAGTCAAAATGATTTAGACTTTAGCACTTCCAATTAAATAAGTATGTCACAAAGTGTTTTATAGAGCAATAAAAGGACAAAACCCAAACCATTAAAGATAAAAAGAGAAATGAGGCCCACTTATAAAATGTTGGGCTTAAGTGTGTGTGTGTGTGTGTGTGTGTGACATACTCCCTCACTTCCTTTTTTTTATTCCATTTACTGCCTATCACTTTTTGCAGACACAGTACTTCATCTCCCAGAATTCTTCTGTGCGTGCTGAATGAGCTGCTAATCAGTTTAATGTCCATGGACATGAGTCCTGATAAGTTGTGGCAGACACATCCTGGCTGCTATTTTGTCCCAGTGGACAACTGTGGTACAAAAAAACCCTCCCTTTAGAACATTATTTAAAAAAGTGTTACCTTGAGAAGAAGAAAAACTCACTCAGTCTTTGTGCTCAGAATATTTTAAGTCAAAGTCAAAGCTGTTTGTTTTGTATGTGACATAATGTTAGTTGAACGTTCGGGACTTTAATGACATAATGTCACCACCTGATGCCATTAACCCAAAACTCGACAATATTAAAAGTCATGATTCAACAAAACACACAAAAGTCACAACTTTATGGCACTGAGTCATCATTCAACACAATTCAAGTCAACCTTAAGTCAAGTCCTGATGACATTAAGTTACAACTCAACTGAAGTCACAAACCAACATTGTTAGGGGATTTTTCCAAATTTAGGTGTTACACTTTTGCATATACTGGATCAAACTAAGGCCTCGAGGTCATTTGGAGACCTGCACTGACTCTTAAAAGACACACTGTCCCTCTTCTAGATGCAGCTTACTGTTCGTTTTGGGGGAAAAGTGTCAGAAACATATTTGTCTTGTCTCTTTCAACGGAGCAGACGTAACTACAATCAGGGACTGGATACCGCTGACCCTGAGGAATGGGAGCAAAGGGTGCTAAGCTGTCATCTCACACCTTGTACATTCATGTGTACCTTGTTTTGGATTTACGGACCAACAGACTAATTCTATATGCTGTAGATGTGTTGGGTCTGAACATATCTGGGCATGGATTACTTATTGCGTTATCTGTGAAGGCTTAAAGATCATCCCAGAGGACCAGAATTGGGGCCGTCAGGACAAAGCATGTACTGGTTCTTCTTTTGTTCTCATTAATCAAGTTTCATTTAACTAGTTTCAGCTTAAAACATATTGGACTCTTGTGTATGTTCTCCTTTTAATCTATGGGCAAAATATAAAAATCTACAACAAACATGTCATTAAACAATGTTGAATAACTCCTGAACATAAAGTCTCAATAACATGACATTACACCTCAGTGACACATAACATAAAGCAACAAGTCACAAGTTGAGAAGATTATAGGAGGAAAAGTTCCATTTTCATGTATTCTGACAATGGTAACTGTTGAAATAAACTAGCGCAGTCCGACTAATCAGAAATTATGTAAACCGGGTCCAAAAATAGACGTAGACTTAGATTTTGTCGTACCCCAAGGGAGAATTTCTTTTCCACAGCACTGTACACATTGGTCAACAAACACACATCACTGTTTGACAGACAAACAGCACACAATAACAACATATGTAAACCACAGACTACACTCTGTGAGGATCAGGCTTTTCCCAAAGCGAGCCCTTCTGCACCTCAGAGCTCTGTACCTGCACCCAGAGGTCAGGGCCAGATGGTGGTTGGTGGGGGTGTGATGTCCTGCTACTGCCTTATTGTTTAGTTCTGTGAGGTTGGGTGTGGAGGGACCTATTATTCTGGCAGCAGTGTTGGTAATGTGTGTTAGTTTAGTCTGGTTAGTAACAGATAAGTCCGACCGCAGTGTCCTCCTCTTTTATTCACTGGTCTTCCTTCTGTTTCTTCCTTCACTTCTAATTTTACCATCTCACTCTTCCTGTTCAATCTATCATAATCTATTTTATGCTATTAGATAAAACACTTTGGCGCGTCCCTCATTTTTGTACTTTATCTCAAAATCCTTTTCCAGAATAATCAATTGGCAGCTCTGAAATCATATCTTTACCTTTCCTCCTCTGGTTCTGGAATTGAAAAGACTTTTTGGTGATGTTGTGGATTCACTTGACACTTGCTAACTTCAACTTGAGATAGACATAAAATGGGGTAGAGAGAGAGGGGAAGACATGCAGCAAAGGGCCACAGAAAGGACAGACAGCCTGTACATGGGGCCACATGCTCTTCTAACTGAGCTGTCAGTGACCCCTGTAATACCCCATTTACACCAGGTATTAAAAACTGATCTGTATCCAGTTATAACCTGACACACCAGATAGACACACAAAACCATCTGGGAAGCCGTCCAAAGAAACTGTTTGGTTGAAGCTAGCCCATGTTAGACATGACAGTACTTTTTTGAAAGTGCCTGCCCCTTTCCAGTCATATTAAATCACCAAGCCGAAGGCGATGTCGGCAGTAAGAAGAGCCATCCAGTTTTAATATAACTGATGTTATTACAGTATCTACGCTAACCTCTTCAAAAGCCGCCGTTGTTTGTTCGAGACGAGTTGTTTCCATGGATGCTTCTCGCTGTTGGCAACTACAGGCGTGGTTTTAGGTGCACCATTAGTCCCTCTGAGGACAATGATTGGCTCACACCACCTCTGCTACGGACACAAATGGATAACTTGGAGCCTGGCAAGATGGATTCTCGTGTGATCTTGCTAATCCAGTTGCCCCGCAAGGTAAGATAAGTTATCCTGATAAGGAAAAACGTATGTTAATGGAAGGTGTAAAAGCACGTATTTAGAATGTGATCCAATCTGTCTGACCACATCTAGAAATAGTCCAGCTTGCGTTGTGTTTGGATCTTATATAGGTTAACTGTGTGTAGATCAGGGTGTATATACTGGGGTCTGAGTGTCCATTACTAAAACATTATTTGGATTTTCTTTGAAAAAAAGACATTTTGTCCTCTGCAGCCTCCAAATCATGCTCCCTGTCCACGAGGCACCATCATATTCACCCCAGGGTGCAACAGTGTGGTCTGATAATAGTTTGATATTTCTTTTTTTAAGATTATTTTTTGGGCATGGTGCTTTTTTTTGAAAGTGAAATAACACATATCAGGCTTTTGCTGCACAGTTGGAACAATTCATGGTTTATTTGAATCTTCTCAGGATTTTCTGACAATAAAAAAACATGTGAGGTCACCTGCATTATATTTGAAATAGAAGCTCAGGCTAAAACCTGCTGCTTCCCCTGCCATCTAGTGGCTGCTGCTCTCTCTGTCCACATCCTGTGTGGTCCAGCAGGTAATAATGTACCACAGTATGACACTACATCACAGCTGGGTGTGGTTACAGGTACTACACACTTAAACCTTTTAACTCCCGGAGGTCAGTGCAACAATGCTTCTCTCTCATAACAAGATTTAGTGTGGAGGTGCTCTTTAAAGTATGACTCTGGTCCCCATATATGACAAAGGGCGCACGCACACACACACGTATGTGCAGGTTCGTGCTCCCTCCAACAATACAGCATTGTAACAAATTCAGTGGCGGCGGCGGCAGCAGCAGCAGTGGAGCTCCAGGACTGGCTCTTTCCTGCGGATGGACCTCGCTGCTTGTGACAAATTGCATGTGGAAGGAAATCTGCAGGGCCCATTGAACTTTAGTATTGCTTTTATTCCTCTGTCATGTTCCCGCAGAGATGAAATGGGATCGGTTTCTTTTTTTTTTTTCCCGCTTCCCTTATTCACGGCTCTGTGACCGCCGGTGTGCTGGATAAACGACCAGCGCTGCCTGACAGTCACAGACATTCTTCTCTCCTTTTCTTTTTTTTTCCTTCCCTCCTCTCCTTCTCCTCTTCTAACTCGCCTGCAGACCTTCACATACTTGAAATGAAGCGGGGGAAGAAACGATGTACATTCATCCCCGCAGCGGTGCTCTGGCTGTGCAACACGTCTGCATTCTTATGTACCCTAAATGTTGCCGACATGGATCTTTGTTAGAGGTTTTATGCCACAGAATAGAAAAATAATTCAGGGGAATCCCTTTCAAGAATGTTTTGCATGTTGTCAGCGAATAGCACAGAAAAAAAAATCTCTGGAGCCTTTCAAACTCATTACAGTGCACGGAATGAAAATCTTTTTTGTACCTTGCTAGTGGGAATCCTTGAAAATGGAAAAGTTGTCCCTCGAACCCTTTGCTTGAGAGCTATATCTTCACAACTACCAAATTGCCATGAAATTTTCTGAAGATATTCACGATCCTTAGAACAGGGATTGTCAACCTGTGGCTTGCAGGCCTCATCCAGCCTGCGAAATCTCCACTGATGAAAGTATTTTAATATTTATATATTTGCAGTATTGCAAACTGGGTGTCTGTGGTGAAATTCCAAAAAAAAATATAATAGTTCACTCAGTAGAGTGCAGATCCCTGCCAGGCAACAGATGATGAAGCACCTGCTGCAATGTCATCACAACTGTCAGATGAAACCAGCAGAGATTGGCAAAGTTTGTCATTAACATGACATTCACATAAAAACAAGATTTCAATCTGAAACAGTTGTTGATCACTTGCAGCCCCTAGTGGCTGATAAAGAGGAGTGAAAAGTCAGCTGTCAATGGTCGTATAAAAAAAAACAGAGCAGTCAAAAGAGTTACTGCCTTGTAGGGTAGGGCTGCATAATCCAAAGCGCAGAACCAGAATCAAATTGGCATTTTTTGAAAAAGGAAAAATGTAGTGCAGCAGAGACGACCTGACTTAAATATCTTTTTCCCCAGATGAAAGACAACATATCTGCAGCATATAGAATTAGTCTATTGGTCTAAAAAATCCAAAACAAGGGAAGTATGATTGTATAAGGTGTGAGACCACAGCTTAGCACCGTTTGTTCCCATTCCTCAGGGTCAGTGATATCAAATCTCTGATTACAGTTACATCTGCTCTGTTCAGAGAGACAAGGGACACATCCCCGACCTGAGCTGCCATGGCAACACTATTATGGACTACCTCTTGTTTTCCCCAAAAGGAACAGACCGCTGCATCTAAAACAGAGACGGTGTGTCTGTTAACAATTAGTGCAGGCCTCCCACTGACCTCAAGGCCTTAGTTTCATCCAGATACCTAAGAGTGGAAAATTCTCGAACCATTTTAATATTTTTTTTTTCAGTGAACAAATCAAAATTGTAACGCAAAACCGATTATTTACTTCACTAATTCTATTGCATATCACAATTGCAATTTCAGTCAAAATAATCACAATATTACTTTTTTAATTAAATTGTGCAGACCTGCTCACAGTTGTATGTCTCCATGAACCAGTCAAATTATTGCTCACACACTTCACTTTCTTTCTGTAGCAGAATTTACTGGAACTACTTTTCCTCTTTCTATGAGAAAGAAAATAGTTTCTATATGAAACTGCTCATCACAAGGCCTGTGAATAATCTTGAGTAATCAGGTCATAATTTGTGGAAAAAGACTCTGGGTTTAAATGTGTCTGTATTTTTTGGTGCTTTGAACACTTCAACCTGAGTCTCATTTAGTTCCATTATATTGGACAGAAGGCAGACATTTCTACAACTCAGGCCAAAACTATCTAGATGGATAAATAGCTCTGCAGTTCAGGGGAAAAAATGTGCATTTTTGATTGCAGGGTGAACTCTCCCTTTAAAGTACATACATGTTCACCCCCTCAATGTCTTCTGGCTCCCCTTATTTGTTTGTGTTGGCCACAAACTGATTTTATTTCAGAATTTATACTCTTACTCTGCAACAGTGTCAATGCACTCAACTGAATAAACACAGCAGAAATCAGCTGTTTGGAATCTGGATGACACAAGTAAAAATCATCTTAATGGGAACGAGAACGGCCACAATAACACAAGAACAGTAGACAAATATCACGCAGGAAATAGTGCTGATGGATCCACATGTCAGCAGTAAAAAGACATTACAATAACCAGCAGAAAACAGCCCTCCTCCCTCCATCCTCTCCATCTCTCTCATCCTATCTATAGCCCAAGTGCTGATTAACTCCCCGTGAGGCTGAAGGCTTGAACACTACCGAGGCCTCCAAATTAAAGACTTCTCTTCCTCTTCCTGTGCAATCAGCAGCTCCTTCCTGCTCCTCAAAGTTTGCGTCTGAGTGGCGAGCGAGCAGTCGAAGTGTCGGGGCTGTGAGGAAAGAGGGCGCCCGCCTCCCCCACCCCCATCCTGCAGAGGACACGGGAACCTAAATTCACAGCCTCATGAGTATACTTGAGCTGTGGGGATGTGGTGGCCTTCAGCTCCCTCCAGCACACAGCGGCTCTCTGAAACAGAAAGGTCGTCGCTAAGTTTGTCTCTGTAAACATTTTTGTAATCCTGCAGGTTTCTATGGCAGGAGCCTTGAAGCTGCGACTGACTGCTTTGATGCTGTTTCACTCCCTCGCCACACGAACACAGAACAAAACGCACGTCTGCTCACAGAAGTGCCACTTTCTAACTGGAACAACATTCACATCAGCAGTATTTTTATTGGTAATTGTTACGGATGAACAGGAAGGAAATGTGTCCATAATCCTGAGGCGGGGGAAACATTAAGAATCATTTTTAAAAGAAGTTATTTTCTTAGTTATATTAGCCACATTTGAAATATTCCCCACTATAATTAAAAGCAAAGCCGGGTGAAGTGTTTTTGTGGGGAAAATTAAAGGGTTTCTGTGAACAGACCAGGAGAGACTGAAGGATTAATTAAGCAAATGACAAAAAAATAAATTGGCAGCAATTTCTGTGAGCTATAAATCAATTTTTGTAACCAATAAAACAGGTAGTTATGGGCACATCCCATTTCATATCCCATATAATTAATTGATTCAATTAAGTGAAAAAAGTAAATTGTTTGCACCCTTTATTTATCCTACAAAGTGCAAGATTTCAGCACTTTGGGACACTCTGCATGGCCAGCATGACAAAGAGCAAGGTATATACAGACACCATAATAAAATATAAAATGAATAAAGAGGTTATAAAGATTATAGATAAGTTATAGGCTGTTGATGCAAGGAAAGGATGCATTTCTGGTGCAACTCACCAACATAATTTTTCTAGGAGACAGACATCAAAATATAAGATCATTCAAATGAAAATCTTGTTTAGGGCGATTACGCAAGTTAAGTTAAATGAAATTTATTAAGTTTATGATAAATGTTAGCATGGCTACAGCACACTGAGACACTGTCTGTGTGAAATCTTTCTGGCCAGAGGTAATAAATACTCTTACAGAATCCTCCTGGTTGATGTCCCTAAATGTTCTATACTGTTTATACTATGGGACAAAATATAATAAATATCTCTGAGGAAAATGAAATGTGTAACACTGGGTTGCTTTGCTGCAAAATGGAAAATGGTCATGAAATGGCAGTGAAAAACTCCATCCTGTTTTAAGTTGAGCTGTTGGTTGTAAGAGTTTATAGATTTAACAGGGATGGAAAAGAGCTGCCACACCATTAAAGCACCTTGACCGGTGTGTAGAGGGACTGTGGGACAGAGTAAGGTCACACCTGAAGTACTTACCAGACTGTGTGAGGGTGTATAAGAGGCTGAGCAACGGCTTTCAAGGTTTTCAAGGATCTCCAAACAAACAAAAAATACTTCTATCCTTCAGAAATAGTTATTTCTGATGCAAACAAACAAACTAAAATATATAAATATTAGAGGTTGTTGCTTCCTCAGTAACACATAGCAGAAGGGGAGGAAAATATCACCTGAAATACATGGCTTAAATCCACAGTCTACATCTGGTGAACTGGACTACAGGCGAGAAGATAGATCAGCAGCTACAGGAGGCTTGGAGGCAAATAATCAACGCACAACTTGCGGCTTGATTCCACCAGGTGCAGCTGTGTCGCGTTACAGCTGCGTCATGTCAGCTAGAGCAGAACGCTGCCAGTCTACACCGTGCTTATGAATCCACCAGCAGCACCTCGGAGCATCGGCTCTCCGCTCTTCTTCAAATATGCGCCGGGTCTATTTTTTGATGGATGTTGCATCTTTCTGCACAGAGCAGATCAAGTGGGCAAGAAGGGAGAAACAGAAAGAGCAGAGAGAATCCTGTCAATTAAAACAAAAAAAGACCTCGTGCAAAGTCATAAAGACAGACAGAAAATAAACTGATTAATGTGACCTGGTTATACATGGTAGAAGCAATAAAGCAAAGAAAGAGGACCAAATCAGAAAATCTGAAGTCAACAAAATCATAATCTGCTGGTTGGGACATGCAGCTGTGAGGAAGACAGATCAGGGATGAAGATGTATTGTGCTTAGTGGAATCAGCTGGTTAACAATCTGATTATCGACTGGGGAGAAAAGCTGTTGGTGCAACAGCCTCAGTTCTTCCTTTGCAAACATGTAAAAGGAAAAACTGGCCACAAGGATAAAGATAATAATGAGATTTTTGTGAAAACCCTTTAAATAACTACACCTTTAAGAAAAGGTACCAAAAAAAAAAAAGAATCCACAACTACAAGGTGGAAATGTCCCTTTATTGCCGACGCCCACCCTGAAATGATTGACAGATCTGTCAGCCAATACAATGCAACACTGAGAGTGGACATGCTCTCTGACCTCAGCAGATGTTTCGGCTCAGTCGCAGCTTTCATCATGAACTCGAGGTCACAGGAATGTTTGTTTCACCTATTGTCTGCTGCAACTTTTGACCTCTGACCTCATTACTGCTGCTGCTACTGCTGACCTCCGAGGATCACAGAAGATCACTGCTGGAGACAAAGACACACACACACAAAAAAAAAAAACATTGTTTTGGGCAAAGTGCATTCACCTGCCAACCACACACACACACACACACACACACACACACACACACACACACACACACACATGCACAGACAGAAGCTTGTGCGAGGCCTGCGGTGTTTAATTACAACCTCTGCCAGTGCTGTTTGTTCCATTAAATTATGCATTAGCATTAATTAACATTAAATATAATGTAATTTAAATAAAATCTGAACTGTACACAGTGAGGTCACATTTATAAATGAATGTTTTGTTATTCTTTGGCTCAGAGTCACAGACGTGTTTTCAGAATTATTCCCGGCGGAGCCTCCGTATTACACTCCTCTTGTGTTTTCAAGAATAAAGTGACCGATGCAAATCCTGCAGCAGACTGTGATCCTGCTGAAGAATAACTGAACACGAAATCCGCTTTTTGGAGTTAGGAAATGACACGCATGTTCACTTTATTAACAGGAGTAATTTCCCTTGTTTTTTCCACAGAAAATCCAGCTGTTCTCTCCACTTGACCTCCTGAAAAACCATATCATATATGTGTGTGTACATACGTGTGTGTGTGTGTGTGTGTGTGTGTGTGTGTGTGTGTGTGTGTGTGTGTGTGTAGCCCTCTGCTTGTATTTCCTATTTCTTCTCATGGTATTACTTTGCTCAGGACATTTCACCAACCCAGAATGTTGGCCTTTGTCATTATGATGTGTTTATGAATAAATCCTACTGACTCTACCTTTAAGTCAAGCTTTAAGTACTTAATTATCAAACTGATCTCATACTAATCTATTTTAATAACATGTTGACTCAGAATATAGCTGACCAGAAGTGGCAGCCAGTATCAAGGTGGTTCTGAAATAGTCACAGAATTGAATCTATAGTTTGTGTATGTGGACACAACAACTCCAATATAACCCTGAGCCTGATAACCACTATGTCACTCATGTTCATCACTTCTGTTTGCAATGTTAGCAAGGTAGCTAGCAGGCTATAGTTTGTCAGTACAGTAACAAAAGTATAAACCTTCATCTTGATCTGCTCATAACAAAATGAAACACAATAAGATCAGTCCTGGCCATGTTTTGGCCATGATCTCTTCTTAAACCTAACCAAGTAGTTTTTTTTTTTGCTCAAACAAAACCAAACAATCTGATGTCACCTGAAATGTTTCTTAGCAAGCTTTATTTTGAAAATCTAACCAGAGGTTGCATATTTATTATTGCTAACTTGACCATAGAACGAGAATGACAGCATCAATTTCAAATAATGTATTACCCACTGAGTGTCACAATAAAAATAGAAAAATTAGAAGACATTTGCATTTGATCACATCTGAATGATGCAGCACAGCAGAAAATAATAAGACATTCTGATGTTCAGTCACAAGCAGCAACATAGGCTGCAGCAAGTCGAGGCGTCAGTTGTGATCAACTAACTGTGTGCACATGCAGACAGTGGAGTATTTTTATTTCAGTCCATATTTATTAATAGATTTTTATTCCTCCACTAGAGACCATCCACACCCGACCCACGGATGGAGGTTTTTTTCTCTTCCCCTCCAACAGCATCAGTGGGTTTGGAGGACTGCAGAAATCCTCCTGTTATCATTCATGTCCACCCCTTTTAATTACTCATACTTCACAACATCATACATATGTATATTATATTTCACCTTTCATAGTTTACAGCAGTTCGTTTTTCCATTTCTACAAATGTGTAGCCAAGTGGTGAATATGATTGAATGTGCATGAATGTACGTGAAGATTTTAGTGCAATAAAATTATAGCTCTTATGTCGTAAATCATCCCTCTTACATCTGCATTTACATGTTTTCAAATGCATTTGTTTTCTGTGGAGTGGAATATAGAAGAAAACCATCTATAATGCATCATGTATTTCCACATCTGCTGGAATATTTGATCTAGTTTTTCTTCTTATTGTCTGTTTGTTGTGATCAGGTTTGGACAAATGAATCAGATGAATCCTGGAGGAAACATTACGAATCTTCTCAGTTAAAGAAAAAAAGAAATCTTACTTATTCTTTTAGTATATATGTACATGTATATATCATGTAATTTTGAGCATCCTTACTGCTGCCATGTCACTTTTAAAACTTGCACCAGTACAATTTAGGAAAGCAAACGATTTCTTTTGTCTCCAAATTGTTATCCACAAGAATTATCTTTGTAAACAGCCACATAATAATTTATTATTTTGTGTATTTTATTTAAGAATGTCTGCTACTGTGTGCAGTCTTATCCTTTAACTTTTTCTTTAATCTTCGTCCTTTTCTTTTTATTTCTAATGGATCTGGGGATGCACTGGACGGTGTCTTGATTGATCCCCTCTCAGGAAATCAATAATACTTAAAACCATCCATGATGAGCTTTTCGGTCTCAGCTGTCAACAGGGGGCGCTGATGCCGGTTTGTCTCTCCTACCTTCATCCTCTTTTGACACTGTAGCTACATTTTGATGTCAGTCATGTCTCGAGATGCTGCAGATGGGCGGAAATATGTTTTAACCTCGTTGGCCGCCTGTTAGGCCGCCCACTCCCCAAAACTCCACATCCTCAGCTGGATTAGCGGGATAGCGAGCGGGTGCCATCGAGTGTACCCGACCTTTGACCTCTGCTGAGCGCTCCCTGAGCCGTGTGTGGGTTTAGCTCGGCTGCAGCAGCCCATCCCTCACCATTTATTTTCCCAGCGTCCTGCTTGACTCAGTTTGGCTCCCCGTGAAGGTTTGTAGAGCACCAGCGAGCGGCGAGGAAGAGGGAGACCCTGAGGTTGTGCCAGTCTGAAGGTGGAAAGCCTTTGATTATACGATCTAATCCTCGCTATAACATGCCTGGCGGCCAGGCAGGCGTGGGCGTCAGGTAATGGTGGTTGGAGGTGGTGGTGGTGGATGTGGGGGGGTGGGGGGTGGTTGTTGTTGTTGTTGTTGGATGTTGCTCTCATACATCCCTCTGACACAGGTAGGCGATTCATCCCCGGCTGGATGAGCTCCAGGCCAGAGCGGCGAGTGTGATTCACATCAATCCAAATTCACCTTCTTTATTTCCCCCACAAACCTTTTTCTTTTCAAGCACCACTTCTTCTTCTCTGGAACGCCGCTCTGTTTGGCACTAAACACCGCGGCTGAATGTGTGTGTGTGTGTGTGTGTTTGTGTGTGCGTGAGCGCGGTTTAATCCCTTGCTACCCAAAGACCTTTTTTTTTTATTTTTTGTAAAAGTGGATTTCAGTCGAGGAGGAGAGCTGAGCCTCTTCTGTTTGTGTGTGTGTGTGTGTGTGTGTGTGTGTGTGTGTGTGTGTTTTTTTTTCCGGAGCTTGTGATGTCGGCCGCCCACGACCGCGGAGGATTTGGTCCAATCTTTGTTTACAATGCAGACACTGCTGACTTTTTGCTCTGTTCCAATTTTTCAATTATGTGTCCTCTGGCGGATAGCAATTACAATTCACTTGACGGAATACGAGCATCTTATTCCCCCCCTGTGTGTGCCGTGCCGCGGTGACGTGGATAAAAACACTTGTTATCTTTAATATGACTACAATGTTCATTCCTCCCGACGGGGCTAACTAAACAGAGGCTTATCTATAACTCTGACACCACAATCCATCTCTGACACGGACAGACGCAGTGCATTAAGCTGATGCAGAATACGCAGCTCTCCCAGGCCTCCCCCGCACGCTCAAATAAGCGTCTGTTTCAATTATTTTACATTGGAAGTCCGATTTGTCTTACTGTCACATTGAATTGCAGCGGAGGGTAAATTGATTGGAGTATATTGGATGGCGGGGCGAGTGACAGGGCGGCCTCTGGTTAAAGATGGAGCGATGTGCCGCCGCCGCCGCCTCCTCCACACTGCTACATCTCAGACTGGATGTGTTCTGTGTCTGTAAAAACAAACCTTATTTTAATCTGCATGTTTTTAGGTCCTAAAATATTAAAGAACAAGCTGGTCCAAGAATGTTCATTTCATTCTAAGATGGTTTGGAAAGCAGAAATCCCCAAATTTGTTGTAAAACCCCCCAAAATGTAGGTCTGAAATGACAGTTTGTCACAGCACCTGTGAGTTAGGAGAAACTTTGAAAATGTATGTTTAAAGATGCACAAATTACTATTTTTCCATTGGCAACGGGTCAAATCTCATCAACTTTCTAGCCTGTTTTAGGCAGACAGAAGTATGTACAGACTCAGCCTGCTCGGTCCTGTCCGCGACGGCTGCCTCGCTGAACGGCACCTGTTGTGTTCACACAGACAGTGTTTGTGTTGCAGGACTGCTGCTGCCAGCTTTATCTTTGTACAAGATTTTTGAAGAATAGAGGTGTAACCAGAAAGCTGTGAGATTTTTCCAGTCCTTGGTCAGAAGACGATAGAGGGAAGGAGGGAGGGAGAAAGAGGGAAAAAAAGAAAGAAAATCATCCCTTTTTCACTGGAAATTCAAAACTCCTTTGCTGGTTTTTCATACATGCTGCTTGATGTAACTCAGTTTGACTTGAGTTTGCACCTGCTTTAAGGTATTTATTGGTGAAGCGCTGGTAACTTCAGTAACTTTAGTCAAAGTGAACATAAAACAGTAAAATACAGCAGAAACCTGAAAGTACAAACAGCGACACAGGAGAGAAACTAAAATTCAAACCACAGAGATTCAGGTAGAAGCTGCAAATGTCCTGAGAGCTGAACGCACAGACACTTTCACTCTGCACACATGAAGCTTTCTGGTGGGCATCAGAAAAAACAGGAAGGAAAATGGGAAAGGAGTCCACTGCTTATTTTAGCAGGTTTAGCGATGTTACATATGCTTGCTAATTTCATTGTCAAAATCGCTAAAGAGAGAGTGCACAGGAAAAAGCTGCCTTTCACTTGATTTTTGTCATGTCTGTGACATAATCTACAAGAACTGGATCGATTTATCAATTATTAAACTAACTGACAACTATTTTGATAATCAATTAATTGGTTTGAGTATTTTTTAAGAAAAAAGTTTACATTTTCTGATTTGAGCTTCTTTGATGTGAATATTTTCAGTTTCTTTACAGCTTAAAGACATTTAAGAACCTCTTCTTGGACTCTGGGAAACACTGATCGATATTTTTCATGGGGGGGGTGGTTGAAGACATGCAGTGCAGGTGGGACTCAAACCAGCAGCAGCTGCAGAGGACCGACAGCCTCAAACATGGGGCAACAGGTTCAGCAACACACATGCAGCTTCAAGTGTGGCACAGCTGTGACTAATAAAGTTTAACATTTAGCAGCTAGCCAGATATTTTTCTCAAAAGTTGGAGGAGACCAAACCAGAGCTCAGTGGATAACCATGACGCTCTGTGTCTGTTAGGATGGTGAATATTCAGCTATTTGATATGTTTGACTCTCTTTCTATGCTGATAGTATGTCGACATGGTTTCAGCTTGTTCTGCTGCCTCCAAGTCCCCAAAAGACAATGAACCTGACTTCAAAACTACTTCAAAATAAATGATTAAAAAGACAAAGATGGTTCACATGTTCAGATTTTGTTAAACAGGTAAATGTCTCCATCATAGTTTCCTCTCTCAAGTCATTTTTTAAAGCAGAATTGAAGTGTTCTCTGTTTTGTTGAGGTGGATTTATTTGAAAGAGACGATGTGCTTATAGGCCAGACAGAAATTTCAGCATGACAGTCAGAGTGTCTGGCATGTTTCTTTTGCCTGTTGTTGTTCAATATGTCAAGCATTTGGACAGACAGTAAACACAATCTCTTAACTGACAGCTGGCAAACTGGACAATCCTAAGAACAAAATGCCAGGAAAAGTAAACTGCACAAAACAGATAAAACAGAGAGCTACTCTGACTGACTGGCACAGGCCTGTTTCTGGCTGGCTTTTGTTTTAGCCATTGGCCACCAAGAATCCAGTCCTGCATATTTCAGAACATATTTAGCTTTAATAAAAACATTTCTGTTAATGGCAGTTAAATCATCTGCGAGTAGAGATCTTCTCCTCTCAGTAACAGAGACCTGATCCTGTGCTTCAGTCAGACCAGGTTCATATCACCAGTCCTGCTGTGGTGAGCTCATCCCAGAGACAGACAGCAGAGGACAGACTGAAGAAATGCAGGTTCAATGCATTTCCACATTGGATTCAAACGGCCATCAGGATGACAAAATGACCCTATTCTTGAGTTTGTGGTCTCAAGTCTTCTTCTAACCAGCATAAAGTTAATTTTGTGAATAATGGTTCCATTTGCAGTAAAATAAACCATAAACTGAGGTGTGTTTTAGGGTGTAGCTACCTCCTGATCAACGAGTTGCTGTCACAGTGTGTCCTCAGGTTCTCAGTTAGATCCAATCATGACTAGTACAAATATTTTGTTATGGTTCTAAAGTAGATCTTTCAGATATCTCTTCTTGAGTATTTATTTTTTGAGAACTTCTGACTTTTACTCCCTAAATTTGAACCTAAATATCTATACTTTCTACTCCTTACACTTTCAAAATAGACTTGTTACTTTAGTTTAAATGCATTCGAGGGAAATTATTGATCATTTTCATCTTGCATCACTGGGCGCTGCCTTCCCAACAACCTCCCGAATAACATAAAAGACACAACAAGACGTAATGAGACAAAAAGAATGAAGAAGATGTAACAAGACAATAACAACATAATGATACGTAACAAGATGAAAACATTGTAAAGATGTGACAGGACAACAGGACAAAAAATGAGGTACAAGATGTAAACAAAGCAAAAGACATAACGATGAAAAACATGGTGAAGAAAAGGTGAGGTTCAGTTAGTTTGCACAGAAACAGTCAGCAGAAATGTCCTTCAGAGGACAACTTGTACACTTTGAGGACATTTCAGAGCCTGTACTTTTTCACTTTTACTGCAGTAAAGAAGCTGAATCAGTACTGCTGCTTTTACCAGAGTCTTTTTTTATAAAATTATCTGTACTTTTACTCGAGTACAGAATGTGTGGATACCTCTGCGATTGAGTGATAGCAATGCATTTCACCTCCAACTCCACGCTCTTGTCCCGATTTGGTCACTTCTGGCTCCAAGCTCAAAAAAACAAAAACAAGATGTCATGATGGCAAACTAAAGGTTTCAGAGTGGTGGTCCTCAAACCAGTGGGTGAAGTCATGGTGGCGTTACACTTCATTAATCAAAGTGGACTAACAGGTCAGAACATCATAGATTGTTGCTTTAATTGTTAAAAAAGAAGAAAGATTTGGAAGAAATATTGTTCTTATCCATCTGTAAATGAGACTTTAAGTTGTTCCCTGTTGGAAACATTTGAAATCATCTCATATTTTTTACCAGAAATCTGTTTATCCGACTCAATATTTCCTCCTTATGATGGATATTTATTACAGTGGCCTCCTGCCGACAGAGTGAACAGATTTAACCCTGCAGGTGAACAGAAAAAAACACCCTATTAGTCTCCTGGTCAAACAGCAGCAGAACTCACACTCACATGTTTTTAACGTGAGCACACGGCTGCATGCAAATGAAAAGCCTGAGCGCTGATTGTAATGGAGGAGGAGGCGGCGGCAGTCACCTGTTCGCAGGCTGTAGAGTTTCAGCGGCGACTGTCAGCGGCTGACAGAGAGCAGAAAGACACTTAAGATAATTGGCTCCCATCCCTCCCGCCATCACCTGAGGTAAGGAATTAAAATAAGAAATGGGGGGAAATGACTCTGAGCTCTCACAGCTCGGCGCTGAATCATACATCAGCCGTCAGTCAGCGCTGACGGAGAGCGGCTCAGATGAATCATCTCCTGGCGCCGTCACTTTTCTCCTTTTTAAAGCCCAGCTATCTCAGTCATTAGCTCTCCTGGCCTTATGAAAGGTGTGACAGTGTGTGTGTGTGTGTGTGTGTGTGTGTGAGTGAGAGAGAGAGAGAGAGAGAGAGAGAGAGCGAGAACACATGCCAGGATGATCCTTAACCGTAATAGATGTCAAACGACGACTCAGTGAGCCAGACTCTGAGGGCGCCGCCAGCCCGGGCCAAGCAGCGAACAGCCGGGGGACGTCGACAGTGATGTGTGGACGGGGGAGGGGTTGCCGGGGTCTGTGCATGGTTAATATGCTCCGGGTGTATCCGAGGAGGTGGTGGGAGGGCAGCTGGCTGCTGTATTGTCTCTGACAGAGGACCGGACTGATGATTGGAGCTGTAGTGGAGGAGGAGGAGGTGATGACATGTACAGTATGTTTGCAGTCTGATCTCAAGGAGAAATCCTCCCGACTGTTCTGACCCCACTTTGTGTCTGTCATGTAAAATCATTACATTCACGTCACATCACCAAAGTTTTTCTGAAATATGAATCCATGATGGTCTCTGGAAAAAGTGTTGTTTAACAATAACGCTACACAGTGGTGGGGGCGGAGGCGACCAAAATAAAAGTGCACCGGGGACCAGAATTTCAAAACTTTCAATCCAGATCAGAATGGTCCCGATTTTGTAATCCCTTTTCTCACTATCCCAGATAAATCTGATCTTGTGGGTTTTGTCCTGGTTTTTCAAAGAATTATTATGAATTATTGTGCATTATTGCAATTAATTAAACGTCTTCCTGGATTAAAAACAAAAAAACAAACACACAAACATCAACAAACAAAGGGAAATCAGAGACTGCAGGTGAGGAGGACTCTGTGTTCTTACATCAGTGATGCTTTGTGCTCAGATTCAGTCACAGTTGATGGACAAAGTTTCCCAGATGTGGAACTTTTCATGTATTTTATTTGTACAGTACCTTTCATACATCATACAGGTTAATGTCATTCAAAGTGCTGATCAGATGACTGATAAAACCAACCATATGACAGAACGACTAATGGAGTGAAATAACTACTATATACTTTATTTCAAATAGAGCGTAAAAACAAAAAAAATGCTGTTGACAACAACATACAATTAAATAGATTTAAATGCAAAAATAAATAAACAAAACTGGACAAAGTAACTTAAAAAGAAGAAAAATCTAAAACAAATAAAACTGATAAAAACAAATAAAGCAGATGACAGGAATTAAAACAAAACAATGCTGATAACATTTAAATAACAATGTTGAATTTAAAAAAAAGAAAAATTTAATAAACTTAATAAAATAAAATAACACAAAAATAAATAAATAAGATTAATGTCCTTGACCATTCTTAATCAAAATTCAGACTGAAGAGTTATTCCCAGGGTAATATAATAATATGTAAATAATTGTAAGCACTCTTTTACTGTTTTTTTATTTTAGTTTGCTTCATATTTTATCCTGTTATTATATATGTGGTATTTTGTGTGTAGCATGAAGGAGCTACAACTCTAATTTTGTTGTATAACTCAGTGTTTAAAATTAGAATAACTGAAAATAATTCCACAGCAAAACGCTACATCAATTGTTAGCTAGTTTCCAGCTACCATGATTGTATTTCTTCATAAATTGTCACTTTTTCAACTTTTCCACTGCAGGCAGCTCAATTTTTCTCACCTTCCCTTGAGGCCCTCCCTGCCAGACCAGCGGGGGCCTCAAGCGATGCCCCCCAGTTGTATTTATCAAAAGCTGAACAGTTTTATAGTTCCGACACTGTTGTTCTGACTCAATAAACTTAATTTTATACGATGCTCTCACAGCTGTTTCACTGTTTTTCAAGTCCTGAGTAGTTTCTCCAGTTGCTTTGTGCATTGTATCCTTTGAAACAAGTATCCATCAAGAACACACTCAAAAAATCAAGACCGTTTAGTCTGCGGCTGACAGTTTTGATGTACAAAACACAGACACTCGACGCTCGAGTCTCGTTTTATCAAAACATCATGTCAATAAAGATTAATTGAATTGGACTGAGAGGCACAGAGAGAGAGGACAGAGGGACGGAGGAGGACGTGGAGGCGGGGTGACGTGTGTATGTGTGTGTGTGTGTGTATGTGTGTGTGAAACCTCTCGCTCAGCCTCTCTTGACCTCCCGCCTTTATTTAAGTGCTGAAAGAGGCAATTTGCCCGCAGTCCGCCTGCGTTCTCCGCTCGCCGCTCCGTCTGAAGTAATCTGCCATTTCAGGCCCATTTTTACCTGATTGCTTCGTCAGAAACGAAGTGACACCGAGGTCGCACGCTCCGATTGGAATGTAGATGCAACACAAACACTGTACACCCACAGATTGAAAATGAGGAGCAGACTGAGGAGAGAAGAATAAGAACGAAAAACATTTCTGACATTCTCAAGTTGTAGCGAAGCTGATAAAATGTCAGACGTTTGTGAGGAGGTGGAGGAGCGCGTCAGGTGGACGACCTTCAGCATCGCTGCGCCCTGATCCAAACATGCAGGTAGAGCAGCCGAGTGATGAATGATCCTAACTGTGTGTTTGTATTCAGGACTCCTGCTGCAACTGTTTTTCTTTTTAATTTGTTTTTAATTATTGTATTGATTCTTCTTGGAAATGTACCTTTAAAACAGCTATAATCAATATTTTTATATTAACAATGCATCACAGGCGGTCAAAAATCAGTAATGGCTGGTTAATTGTTAAAAATAAAATAGTTGCCCAAATCGATCAGATTACTTTTTTTATTTCCAATCAGAAGTCCAAAAGCCAAAGAAAGGAACGTTTTTAAATGACATGAAACGGATTCTTTTTTGTTCAATGACTAAAATTATCAAAACTGTGTTAGTTAATTGTAATATTTTCACATTCTTTACTTTCAGACTCGGCTCTATAAGGGTGCAAAAGTATGCACTGCATTTTCAGTTTAATATTTTGCATCCTCAGTTAAAATGTGAATAATACGTGTCAGGTGCGAGGTGGTTGGTCATGTATTCATGGTGACGGCAGCTGTCTGTGTGCATCTCTGTTTAGGAGTGAATACTCTGGGCGTACGGACTGTGCATCTCCGTGCACAACTTCTGTTTTAGTTCATTTATGTGCAGCAGGGCAAAAGAGCTGAGTGAGACTGAATACGGATCGGCAGGTGTGGTGATCGCTCTGAAACAACTGAGCCAATCACAGTTAAACTGTGATGTCAAAATGATGAGCAAAATTAGATGAACACACATCATTACATATCTGCACCTGAATAACGCCTGAAAAAAAAGAGAGAATATAATGGATGACGGCCATGACCCCTGTGATCTCACAGTGTTTTCCTCTGTTTCTCCTGCCTGTCTTTGTGTGTTTGCGTTGTGGGCGTGGTCTGCCCTCCTCTCTCTCCTGGCTCCCAGCTCTTCTCCACACCTGCTCATCATCAGCAATCAGCTCACCTGTCCAGCATCACTCATCACCACTGCTACAAAATCCCTGCTTTCCCACCAGTCATTACTGGATTTTTACTTCGAGTTCTCGTATGGTAGAAAAGATAACGTCGAGTTTAGGAGTTACCTGTTTTTTGTGTTTGTTTTTCTGTGGACTCTTCTGTGTTAGTGGCTTTTCCTTGTGCTTCAGGACCTCATCAGCCTCCTTGTCCACTACCTTCCTGTGCTTCAGCCCCGCCTCCACCCCATTCAACCCCCTGCAGTAAAAAAATAAATCCTGTTGCCTAACCTTGCCTCATGTCTGTGTCCTGCATTTGGGTCCATCTACATTAAAACTTCAATATTGAAATTAATTTGGTGATGATTACATCAGATCTGCACCATTTTAGCAATAGTTCTAACCGGTGTCACTAGAGTGAGATTTTAAGTGAGGGATCATCGTCCTGCTTTGCAAGACGTAGTGTTAACATGCTGCTGTATGCCAGAGGTGCTTTCACTCAAATTTACTGATCAGACTACAAAGACAATTCATATTCTCACACCTCAGCAGGTAAGTTAAGTTATAAACCAACAGAAGTGTCTCATAAATATGATCAAGGACAAATACCAACACAGGATGATGATCTGAGAGCCTATTTAACATGTCATTCTACGTCTCATGAAGGAATGGCCTGTAATCTTTTTCTTATTTGACGTGAGATTTGAGAGAGATGAGAACATGTTTGCTCTCTGTATGCCGACCAAATGTAAAATAACATCATCAGACTTCAGCGTGAGGGTGCTTCAACATTCATGACTTTTTATTGGCATCCTAACCTAAAAAATTTTTAAATGAAAATCACAATAAAGTTTCACAGTGACAGACTCAAAGCGTCCCTGTAACCATAGTAACTCAGTCACTGTGATAGAGGGAGAGATATCGTGTTGTAGTGCCACTGACTCTGAGCAGTTTACACTAGAATAAATTATAATATCACATTTGTATAAAAGCTATTCTTCTCTTCTCTCTGCTGCTCCTCCGTCCGTCAGTTATGAATTTCTTTTTCACTTTGTGACAAAATGGTAAAAACCAGTTGGGATATTGAATGGTGGATGCTGCATTACATGGTAGAATGACCGTAACACCTGGCTCACACCTGAAAATATGGTGACAAACAGTCTTGTTGTATCCTGATTCTGATGTAGCTCAGCTCGTAAAAAACAGCTCAGTTTGGCAGCCTTTAATGTAGAAAATGCAAATAAGTTTCAACGTAGATTGTAGCATAATTCACTGATATATAACCACTCGACTGCAGCAACATGTGACCACATTCAGCACAGACACATACATTAACCTGCAAGCAGAGCAGCTGCTGCTGCTAGCACGCCTAACGTTAGCCACACTGTGTCAGCTAACGCCTAACGTTAGCCACACTGTGTCAGCTAACGCCTAACGTTAGCCACACTGTGTCAGCTAACGCCTAACGTTAGCCAAACTGTGTCAGCTAACGCCTAACGTTAGCCACACTGTGTCAGCTAACGCCTAACATTAGCCAAACTGTGTCAGCTAACGCCTAACGTTAGCCACACTGTGTTTGCTAACATCAGCGCCGGGTAAACAGTGTTTTGCCCGCAGACACTGTGATTCTGTTTGGTCTGAAAAGGTGAAGCATTTATTGAGTTGTTAATGTTTTGTAGATTAATGTGTCATGTTCATATTCCACGGTGCAAAATGACACACCAGCACTGAAAATATGATTAAACTGTGAGTTTCAAATGTCTCTTAATACACATGTATCTTTTCAGACAGTGTTTAACCTTATAAATTAATAAATGATGCTCAATTTTAACAGCTTTCAGAGTGTTTTCCAACTGTTAGACTGGTTGACAAGCGTAAATGAAAATATGTACATAATTGACAGGGAAATGAGTCACCAGGAACATCCCTACATCTCTACTAACAACCAGCTAAGAACTAAATCTAACTTTAGATGTTGTCAATTAAAATCTTACAATATTTAGCTGATTAAAACTACATCAGATGAATCAAACAAAATGGTCAAAAGTCAAAAGGCCACAATTAAAACACAGTTTGTGCTGGGTGTGGAAATAAGCAGCTGTTTGTTGACGTGTATATAATATGAGCTTGTTCTGCAGCTCTCAAATGGTACAAGAAATATTCATAAAAAAATATTAAGTACTGCAGCTGTAAAAGCATTTTTTGAACATGCAGCTGTTTTAGATGTTTTCTGTATAATTTCCATTCAGCCATTGGCCTCAGTTAATTTCAATAAAATCAGCTTTTATACAGTTGAATCCACTTGAGTTGAATTCATTTTGATTTAAAAAAATTATTGAATTATTGTTGTCAGAGTTGCATCATGGCTGCGTATTCTTGATTGATTAAGGCTGCTTCCCATCAGCTGATTGGTTGGCTGATCAATCATCAGATACTCGCCTGTCGACTGAGAGATTTCCAGACATGTTTTAGTCTTTTTGTGAGAAAATAAGTGATTAAGCATGTCTGGCATGCAAGTATGCTTTTGTTTTTAATAAGCTCAAGATTTGAAGAGATCCTCCTGGTAAAATAAATTGATAGATTTTAATCTGTGTTTGGGTTTCTGTGACTAATTTAAAATTAATTAGTTAGAGAAATAAAAACAATATTAGACAGCCAAGGATTTTGAGGACAGACCTTATTATTTGATAATTCTGCACCACACAACAAATGAAGAACAATCAAAGCAGAGACGACACGCAGTGATTAATCATTTAGCTGTAATGTGTTGTTCATGCATTAAAACATAAGTATGACCCAGTGATTTATTTTCTAACAACATTGGTCACATCAGGGCCAAATGATGGTGGTGAAAATTAATTTAAAACAAAACACACCTACATACTGTACTCAGATATTGGTTCATGTCCTGTTTTGTTAACACATAAGTGCAGGATAATTTGTTTACAGGCGTCTTCATATCCTGAACACTAATAGTTTTTTTGTGTGTGTATGAATGAACAAAAGCAGCTGATTATTACCATGGAAACAGTCCAGGAAACAGAAGGATGCAGTGGAGCAGAGTGTGTTCACATTAACATCAACATGTGACAGTGAGGCCAATAACAGGCTGCTGCAGACAGAAGACTGTGATTATAGATCCATAAATGCAGTGTCAGAGACTGTAATAAACACACAAAGGCTACGCACCAATTCAGTTTCATTTCATGAACACACACAACATCAAATCACAGAATACAACAGTGTATCAGTGTCTTATTCCCAAATAATGCAAAGCTCTTATAAACCAATGACTACAGTTTGATTTCTCCTGAAATAACTTGGAAAACTATATGGAATAATGTTCAACTATCTTAAAAAATGCTAATCACCAAACTATTCATCTACGATTTGTACATAGAAATTATTTAATGCCTGTAATTAGATACCGGATCGGTACCTTTACACATATGTTTTGGGAACGCTCCAAGGTTCAGTCTTTTTGGTCGCAAGTCACTGAATCTTTGTCAGAAATTTTCAGGTCCTTAGACTTTGACATTCTGGCCTTACTGCTGCAAAGAAATTCCTGGCAGTGCGTTGGAAACCACCACACACACACACACACACACACACACACACACAAACACACACACTGTCGTTAAACCACCGGTGGCACCTGCTGTTAGATATTTTGACCTTAGAGCTTTTTGTAGCACGGTGAAGCTCACTGGGGAGGGAACTGAGCGGAGATTGAACAGGGGATTATTACATCACCAGTTGTTGACATTTAGATTTATGTGTGTGTAGATGTGCATGTGTCTGTATGTGTGTGTGTGCACATGAGCATGTAGGCATATGAGCATGCAGTGTATGTAAGTATGTGGATTTAGTTGTTTGTGTATGCGACTGCAGGTGTATGTCTGTATGTCTGTGCATAAGACATTAGGTTGAGGTATAAATGGATATACATGTTTGCATATTATCTGCATGCAAGTTAATTTTTTTTATCTGTTTATGTTTAAAGTTGTTCACAAAAAAATCACAGGATACACACCATAATCAACAGTATGTGGACACCTGAACGTTACACACACAGTATGTGTTTATTGAACATGAGATTTCAACACCACAGGCATCGATCTGCTGTCATCACAGCCTCCACCCTTCTGCTTTCAGACTTTACCCCCAAAGTGTGTGTTTTTTGGAGTCCATATTTCAGACTTCACACCAGCCATCTGAGGACATCTTGCCTTACAAGGACATGACCGTCTACATGGGTTTGGTGACTGTCACTGTTTATGGAAGGTGACAGAACCTTTTATGAACTGTTGTCTCAGTCTCAATGAATGTCTTAACTCTAGTACTTATAGGTCATATTTATCCTGCTAACAGCAATAAAACTTGAGTGTTCTAATAAAGGTGAGACTGATCGGGTATCGGATTCGCATCGCCAACTCGTGTTTAGGCAACATTAGTGTATGATAAAAGAGAAACATGCTTCAACATGGCACGTGACAATTACCAAGATTTACCACAAAAAATCACCATGTCCTGAACAAACACATTACAAACACTAAAAGTAATTAACACTGGCATTTTGAAATTTAAAACAGTCTGTGGAGTCATGGGAAATTATGCAAATGAGATCAGTCTCTGAGCATTAGTATTTGAAGTACGTGTGACTCCAACAGCACCCCACAGTGGTTGAAGCATGCCACTACACAAGTTACATTACACAAACTAAACAAGCTTTTCAGTTAATCAAAAACTCTCACTCTGACATTTTAGGAATAATAATAATGAAGAAAAAGGAGTGCTGATATCAATATCAGTCTCAGCAGTATCTTACAACCACTGTATCTCACCGACCCTCAGTTTTGTTTCCAAACTGCTTCTTTTCCTCTCTCACTCTCTCTCGTTCTTTGTTTGTGTAGCTTCCAGGTCTCTGTGGTGGACAGGAGGTTTCATGGCTCAGGCCTCAATGATGTTCAACATCCTCACTTTCTTTACATATTTTTAATTCTGTGTATCAGAATTTTTGACATAAAACTCTTTATTTGATGTGATTTTTCTGTTCTGTTCTGTATATGCAACATCTATGGCTAAATTTTTATGTTGTCGACATATGAAACATAATCTGAAGATCTTATCAACACATTAAATCTCATTACCACAAGTTAATTAGCTCTTCATCTGTGGGTATCAATCCATTCGTCTTCTGATTGTCATTTAAGTATCTCATAATCTCAAGATATCAAATAGCATTTTGTGATAATGATCTTTATCTTGAAAATCACACTATTATCTTCTAATCATGGCAGAAGAATCTCTTATCTTAAAATATCAAACCATTTTCTACTGATTGTCATTATGTATAATTGTTGTTTGAGATAACGAGCAATGCAACAATAAGTTTTATTCTAAAAGACATTTTTGTTGTTGAGTAGCTGTAATTTAATTTGCAGTATATGGTCTGAATATTTGACTGTCACACTTGTGTGATCTTAACCTTTTGATGAAATACAGATAAA
Organism: Lutjanus erythropterus; assembly: GCF_056507025.1. Taxonomy (NCBI): domain Eukaryota; kingdom Metazoa; phylum Chordata; class Actinopteri; order Lutjaniformes; family Lutjanidae; genus Lutjanus; species Lutjanus erythropterus. The sequence continues at coordinate 1,660,173 of NC_139321.1, read as the reverse complement.
TACATAAATAAACAAATCCATGTTTAATTTATTATTTTTTAATTATTTTTTGATACATCTGACAATTATGAAAATTTATTTATCGCAAAATCTGACACATTTGTTTTCAAACCTTTTTATTTTGCCTTGTGGTTGGCCAAAACTGCTTGGTCAATATAACACACTGATTCTAATAACCAAGGACTTGTTTTAGTGGAAATAAATGAATCACCCAGCCCGGGGACTGAGGTTGAAATCAGCTCTGACACATTTGACTTTGAAGTGTAAACTACAGTCTTGATTAATGACGTCTGTCCCTGGTAACTTTAAGTAATAAATATCACAAAAGTAATGATTGAAGGATTCACAGGTAAATTGTCTTATACAGTGGCTGCGTCTCATTTCATACACACATTTTCAACATGATTTTACTATAAAAGAAAGTGCCAAGTTGTGTATAAGTCATTTCAATACAGTTAATATTCATTGAGGGCAGCCATGTTGGCATTCGCACTCACAGACCAGCTGATGCCTGCAGTGCAATGATAACCCATCAGAGGGCAGAAGACATGTGTTAGACTGATTTTGACAGGTTTTTCAGAAAGGTATTGATCATCTTGATGTTGTAGAGGTCTCAGAAACTCATTTATATTACTCATATTATTATCATTATTATTATTATACAAATGATGTTGCAGGGTTAAAAAAAAAAAAGTGAAAGGGCTTTATCTAAAATGATCTAAAATGCATTAATTTGCTGTCTCGCCCCATGGGTACACAGGGGTATCCTGCCCTGTCCAGCCCTGTGCGCTCATGGTGCACAGCAGGATGCACCTTATCAGCTGTGCACAAGTAACTTGACTGATTCATGGGTGAGCATAACATACAATAAACCAAACAGAAAATCATCTCTCATCTCCTTTAAGAAGCCGGCACACCCAGAGCACAAGCATTGGCAGCATGATGGCAGAGTTACTGGTTAGAAACAAAGAGATGCTGGCTGGGAGTAACACTAATGTGGGTGGAGGAAACACCATCAGAAAGGGTTTAAGTGCAATTATGCAAATGTTTTCCTGCGCGTAAATCCACCCAGCATCAGGCTCTGACAGCAGCACATGTATGTTATACATACATGTATACACACACGCAGTGTTTATTTCAATGTTTCTGCTTTATTGCTGATCAAAAATATGTTCGATGGACACTTTACTAATCCACACCCCTCTGTGGGGAAAAGACTGAACATAAATAAATGTGTGTTTTGTGATCATGGAGATGTGTTTGCGCGCCTCAGCCAAACACATCATTTGTTATCCTGTGCAGACGGACCTACTGCGCCACAGACGTCACACTTCACACAAGTCTTAGCAGGTCTGTGATGCAAGTGTTATTCATGTTTATAATGAGCCGTGCACAAGCTATCAAACATGGCCACACCTTCATTTTTAGCGCCCACAGACAGGAGTTAGTTAATTTGCCATGTTGGAAACATGGGGAACATGACAACTGCACTGGTGTAAAATAGCAATACAACTTGCACCACCCGTACAATTTGCTGTGCGCTGGGTGTAAGATAGAGGCCAGAAGTCTCAAACTGCTGGCAAAACTCAGCTACAGGCAGGTGTTTTTAGCACTGAGTAATGTCTGTTCTCTTAGGATTTAATTAGCATGCAGTTATTGTTGAAGGACTATAGGCAAACGTTCACTCTGTACTGTAAAATAAAGGATTAGTTGCAGTCAGCAGAAGCAAAACTGGTTTCTGCTGTCTTTGAGGTTAAGATTAGGGAGAGCTCTAAGGGAATGAATGCAAGTCAGAGTATTATACATAAAGGTTTTTATGTGTGTGTGTGTGTGTGTGTGTGTGTGTGTTAAAACATGTCAGTTATCAGTTCAACAATTCACGTCTGAAGATGAAAGATTTCCTCTCTGAGTAAACTTTTATCTACAAACAAATTCTGAGCACAGCAAACTCAGAAATCTGAAGCGCAGCCGCTGGCGAGCGTCTACCTGCTGTTACCTTCTGAACTCCAAACAAGTGTCAGAGCATGCCGATGTGTCACCCTTCCTCACCCTGATTTCCCTCGGCGAGGCAGCCAGCCTATTTGGAGTTTCAGGTCGCTGCTCTGGCCTTTTTGCGCAGAACCCTCAGTGGGTAAGAAGCCGGTCCCCGTGGCTGTTTGCCCGCCCTCAAAAGAGCCACCGGTGACCACAGAGCAGCCCGCTTGGACTAATGAGGTCCCTGGGTAGACGCAGGCAGCAGGATGGCGCAGGCTGCGGCGTGCTGCCTCAGTCCTGTCCTGTCTGTAATGTGCTGTAAGCTGCTCTTCAACATGATGCAACAGTTCTGCTCTGCAGGCACACAATACCAAACTAGATTACAATCACTGAGACGTCTTCAACAAAGCAACTGATTTTTTTTTTCAGTTCGAACTGCCTGTTACTCATTTTATGGCCCACTTTATTTTACAGTACACTAATAACAAGTAACAAGCTGCACTTTGTTTCAAATTAGACAAAAATAGAAATCATTTGTTCTTTATTAGAATAGTTTTAGCCTAATTAGACACCATACAATATATTCTTTACTAGACAGTATTAGACCCTTATTAGACTTCATTAGAAGGTAATTAGGGACACATTGCAACAGAACTGATCTGTAAATTAAAGTGAAATTACATATCTGCTGCTTCCTCATTTAAAAACAATATGTGAACCAGATCTGAAGAGTAAAGGCTAAAACTATTGAGGTAGAAGAATAGTTTGTTTCTGGGTTACTGTTTAAAACAGGGACCTGCAACCTTTATGATCAAAAGAGACGTTTTTGTCCAAAAAAGGAAAAAAAATAAAAAATAAATGAGTGGAGCTGCTACCATTAAAATCTCTCTTTTCCCTGAAGACTGTCCTATTTTTTTAAATTTGGCATCCATATCAGGCATAAGGAGACTGAAGAAGAAGAGCCACCGTCAGACTTTAGAGGAAAAGGCACCGAGCCACAGACGTAGGCTATGGCACACATGTTAGCTGACAAAATATTACATTTCTTTTTAATTTGATGTATAGGTTACATATTTTTACGATTGTAGAATCACTTTACACTGTAAAATTATAGTTGAGACAACTCAGTATTTCAAGGCAACATACTGTGATAGATTTGAGTTTTGAGCTCAACTATTTGACTTTTGGGGTAAATTTTAAAACATTTTGCCGACCTCTAATCTTTAGTTGACATGATTGACTTTTCTTTTTTAGACAAACTTGAATCTTTTAGGTTTAGAAAAAAAAAATTGCTCACAGTGAGCTGTGAACCTGCTTTGTCATTATTTTGGTGACTGAAAATTAAATTATATGTTAAATTAAATTATGTTGCAGCAACATTCTGACAACATTAGGCTTAAAAAGCTTTTGATTATTAAATTTCAAATCAAACTGATGAATCTCAAACACATAAATCAAAATCATTGCTCCATTAGAACCGATCTCTTAAGGAGATGGTTTGTGTTTTGATCAAAAAGAACTATATTAAAAGAAAGTAGAACCTGAAAAAGTTGAAGGCTGCTGCTGGATGGATGTTTGACTGCTGGGAACAAACTGCAGCAGCTCTTTTCTGTTCAACACGTCTCTTAATGTTGACCTTTTCCAAAAAGCCTGTTCCCACAGGGATTTCTGACGACACGACAAATGGCAGCCTGTGACGCAAAATGACGACTTTCTTTTCGTGCTTACACTCTGTATTTTAAGACCCGAGGCTGTTTGTTCCGTCTACCGTTCTGTAACATTTCACATTTTCAAAACGGAGATGGACAGTGGGGGGGGGATCAACACAAAGGTCAGTGCCTCACCTTTCCCCCTGTGGGCTAACAGCGTCAAGGAAATGATGTGGCCACGACTGTGTCATTAATTCCCATGAAAATCACAGGTTGGCAGGGAGGCTGCCACCCCCACCTCCCCCGCCCCCTCGCCCACAGACAATTACAGGTCATCCGGGCTCGTCGCCATGCTGCTGTTGTCTGTGGAAATTGCAAGCTGTTGCTTAAGAGCCCAGGAGAGTGACTTTAATTAAAGGCTGCAGTGACCGACTGCTGCTGGCAATCAGCAGACGGCTGCTCTACCTGCTGCCTCGGCCTGTCTGCTGCTCCCCCCTCTCCTCTCTCCTCTCTGAGGCATCTCTCCACCTCTGATCTGTTCTTCCTCTTCTTTTCTGTCCTCCGTCTCAGCTGCGTCTGCTCCTCTTATATTAGCTTATTTTAGATTCTTGCAATTTTGGACAGTCAGAAAGTTTGTTTCAAATGAAAGTCAAGAGGAAGATATTTCAGAAACTGTCAGGAAATTTGCAGCTGACATTCATGGTCCCCAGATAATGATTTGTAATTATTTTCGAGCTCCATCTGACCTTTCATCACCAGACCATCATCAGGAAAGCAAAAAAAATCTACTTTTGCACAGGACATATAAAAAACTAATGGGCACACTGACATGTAATTTGCTGAGGACAGTCATCCTCCACCATCACAATTTCTCACCGACCAACACTCTCAAAAACTGCTCTCAAGGGATCCGGGACCCCCAGGGGTCGGTGTTAGGTGGTCAATAAAAAAAATTTGCATGATATCAAAAATAATTTATTTACAAAAGGCTTCATAATAGCCTGCTTTTATTTTAGGACTGGCCTTTAAACATCTTTACTTGTTTACACAAACCATTTCCGTTCCACAACATCTTTATATGGCAGTCATATTTAAATCCCAAACTAGGCCCAGTATTGTTCTTTTTTAATATTTCCTATTATCCATTATTTATTTATGTATTATATTTTACTGTATATTATTTAAAAAAATCAGAATCCACATTTTATTGTATTTATGCAGTGAAACAGTGAAATACTCTTTTGGTGTGTGTATATGAGTATTCTGTGTTAAGATCTGGGTGTTGTGATATACTGGTACTGATGATAACTGATATTTAAAAAATCATGTTTTTAATACGCACATAATAATATTGTGTAAACATACTCTATGAATATGAATGTAGCAGAATCACGTAGTGAAATTCTAATATCGTGGCATGGTGCAAATATTTTTAATACATGTCTAATATTTTTCTAATACTTTTGTCTTGTGTTGCTCTGTTGCATAATTAAGAAGCATAAAAGAAATAAGTCATGTCAAATTATTTCAAGGGACACACATGAGAGTGTCACCGGTATATCTTCTGTCTTGTCAGGGAGAACCAGAGAACCTCTGGTCCAGATATCCATGAATTTTTAAGTGAATATTCATGATCCCCAGAGGATGCAAACTAATTTTGAGGAACATTGAAGGCATCCTTATTAGCTTCAAAATTTTGGTAAATTCCAGAGCTTTTCTTTAGTGCCAGCAGCAGGACAAAATATGCACTTGTCCACTAAAAAGATCTAATTACAGATTGCCCCCCCTGCCATCCCCCCATCCCTTGAGCCAGGAACATTCATTACATCCCAAATTATGCAGATAAATAAGATGTTTCTCTTCTCTTCAAAGCCTTTAAATTACAGAGCTTAAACTGTAAATCTTGTGTGAAGAGTGGAGCAGCAGAAAAGATCACGGGGTCAGCGCACCTTCAGTTTGGAGAAGCAGCAGGAGCACCGGTGCAGGAAGCTGAGCAATGTGCTGCTGTGGACAGAGTCAGCAGCAAAACACATTTTAAACCCCTACAAAAAAATCAAGCTCAGTTTGTTGCTTCACTTTACTGTCGGACAACCGCTGTTATTTAAATCAAATCCCACCCTGTACAAACCAACAGAACTCCTCTGGTAAAAAAAAACATAATTTCAGCTCACAGAACACAGAAGTTGTTGGTCTACTGCTGCCTCGACTGGTTACTTTGTCTTATTGTGTGAATCCAAACTAACCTTTTAAAACACACAAATCACACAAAGCTTTATTTGTACATGAAGAATACTCCAAAATGTTAAATCTGTTAAACTGTTATCACTGTAAAGTGCATAAATGCAGCGCGAGAATGGAAAGTTTGGCAATTGTTGCAACTGCAACGTTGCAACTTGCAGCTGGGACTGATTGATGTCCAAAGTATCACTGTATGCTGGAGCATTAAGATTTCACTTAATTTGAACTAAGAAGAAAAAACCTTTTTGCAGAAGTACACAGAAGTATGTGGACAGGAGTGTCTGCATATTTTTGGCTGTGTGAATGTCGGTGTTGGTTTTATTTTTATTTTAATGATTAAATGAGACATTTTGTTTTCAGTTAACAGTAATAACTTCAGTCACTTGCTGCAGGTCTCCTTCCTTTTTCACTGCCTCGGTCATATCGTCTGTACTCCACACTGTCTCCGTCTCTCCGTCTTCTTTCTGGCCATCTCTCTTATTTTCCTCCCCTCACTCTCCGTCTGTGTGTGCGTTGGATTGATTGTACCTCGGGTTACATATTCTGTCCACATTTCTGTTCTCTGCCGCTCGCCTCTCCTTCACATTCGTCTCTGGAGTGCCGGCCGACCGTGGGCTATTACTGTCTCATTAAAGGGAGGCTGGGGAGACGCTGGCCTGATAAATCAATCAAACTTCCTCTCGCTGTGCCAGAGGGGAGATGGATCGAGATGGATTTTGTCCCAGCGAGAGAATATCCCAGGGTGCACCTCTTCCAAATGGTGTCAGAGGAGGTATATGCTGAGGCAGCACACTGAGTCCAACAATAGCCGAGCTTCTATTTTCATACATTTAGTGGGATTACATTGGCAGCCGAGGGACAGTCTGTGCTTTCATTATGTCGTATCACACACACTCATCATGCATCATGGTCAAAGAGTCCCGGTAATTAGACCGCTGTCATATGAAGGGAGGTGACGCTGATTCTTCTTCCAGACATTTAAACTCATTTTACTGTTCTGCTGTTGGCTGTCAGGCTGCTTTATGTAACAGATCAAATTAAAAATGTAAGGGAGTGTTTTGGGCCAAAGGGATCGTGTAGGAGAGAGTTTATGGTCATATAGGCATAATACAGGCAATAATTCATGAGCATGGACAATGTAAGGGACTGATTACATTCATGCATAAGTTTTTAAATTAGTTTTTCATTGACACTTATTTCCAACATTGTCCCAAGATGTTGACAAGAGTCTGTAGCTATGCTTGCAGCTGTTTTCAGGAAACATCACAACTTCCAGAGTAAAATGACTCGGGGTGCATCTGAAATTATGGGGGTGCACTCGTATCTATAGTGTAGGACAGAAACAGCAATTAAATAGTTGTTATGGGACCGAGTTGGTCCCTGATGAACAGATTATGCTGGAAAACAACTGGAAAGAGTTGCAAACAGTCTTAAGGAAACACAGTTTGTCTTTTCTTCTCAGCAACAGTTTGCTTTAAGGGTCAGAGCGGCATAAACACGGTGACTGGCCCCCCTGGGTGTCCCCAAGTTCAAACAATGCAGCAAAAGTGCCCTTTTGGGTGTCCCACTGGGAGATAAAACATTATGAAGTGCCCTCTGGGTGCCATCCAGTGGACAAAATGGAGAAAAAAATACCTCCTAGGGTGGCCACCTTCCGGTGGACAAACATGATCAAGTGCCCTCTAAGATGTCCTTCCAGTGGACAAAATGTAATAAAGCGTCCTTTAGGGTACCTTCCAGCAGGAAAATGCAGATGCAGTGCCATAGAGGTTGAAATATAGTTGTTCTACTTGTACTTAACCAGGGATTGGAACATTTTCAGTATAAATGCATCAAGTTTCAGCAGGTGCCCTTTTACTGGGCATAAAGAATATGTTTGCACTTTTACAGATTGAACTGCTGCACATACGTGACCAAAAATTGAAGGTGCACATGGAGACACAGTCTGTGCAGCGTGAACATGCTCCAAATGGACATTTATACTGGCAGGTGTGGACACCACAGATGCATGACCTACTGCCTTGCATTTATTATTCAAATTTCAGCTGAGGGTGCAAAATATCAAACTGAGGATGCAATGCGTACTTTTTGCACCCTCATAGAATCAGGCCTCGCTTAAAGCTAACATCAGCATGCTAACATGCTCAGAATTACAATGCTAACATTCTGATGTTGAGCAGATATAATATTTGCCACAATCACAATTTATGTTATGCACATTATTAGCATGCTAACATTTAACAGTTAGTACTACAAAGTGCATGTGAGGCTGATGGGACTAGCAGGCTGGCCTGTTCTGAGGCCAAAACTCCAGCTGTAGTTTATGTAACAGAACATCTTTTTTGTCTGATCAACGTGATTCAGTTTGCAGCCTTCATCAGGGTCATCATGAAACACCTTTAGACAGGGCAGGTATGAAGCAGAAAGCAACTTAAAAGGTAAGATAAAAACATACAAGATATAAAAATGGAGATGAACTGTGCTGCTCTTCACTGAAAAGTCTTGCAACAGGACTGGATGTCTCACTAAGGTTCACCAAGGTGAAACATCCCGCTGCATTAAGAGCATATTAATGAACATAAGAGCTCACCTCTCCAGCTAACATTTGCAGCATTGCCAGCTGACAGTAAAAAAGTCACTACAATCTGCTTCTTTAATTCCATTATTGTTGCTCCCGTCTGTGGATTGAAGACAGCTTATATTTACACTTTGTTCTTAAAAAGGCCAAGTGTGTCTCTGACCTCTGGAGGGAGTTTGTCTGATTAAATTAGAATCCATCCTCGATGTGTCCTGGGTGTGTTTACACCGTTGTGTTATGCAATTACGATTCTATCTATCTATAAGGTGTATTGATTGACTCGACCATGGGAGTGTTTTTTTTTTTTCTTTTTTGGTTGAGCAACAAGTTTCCTCTTAGTCTTACTCAGCATTTTGCAGCAGCCTGTGAGAAGCTTTTAGGCAGAACTCCAACAGAGCTGTGATGAACAGAAACATAAATGTCATAAATGCACCATGGAGCCACTTCTGAACTCTTAAACTGTTTGCCTGGTTCCTTTTATTTACAGATTCATGTGATTATCTCTTTATGTCATAGCTATATTGGTCATATATTGTAATTTTCAAAAGAAATGAAGCTACACAGACTCCACAGTACATGCCATATATGATGCACTCCACATGCAAGGTTGACGTTATTGTGACATGTACTGTCATATAAAGATAAAGTCTCTGTATATGACCACACTGATCTAGACATGTTTTTGATGTTGGGGGGAACCGGAGCACCTGGAGAAAAACCACACAGCCTTTCTGGAGTTTGCATGTTCTCCTCACGCCTGAGTCCAAACTGGGATTTGAACCTACCACCATCTTGCTGTGAAGAGAGTGTGATAAACACTGCACAAGTCGACAATCACTTTGTAGCTTTTTGTATCTGAAAAACTAACAAAACACCAAAACATAAAGTTGCACTCCAATCTTTAAGGATATATTCGTCTCTCATATCTCTCCCAGAATTGACAAATAGTCAAAGCTGCCAAAACAGAGATTCTTTCAGCTTTGTCTGCCAAAAAAAAAAAAACAAGACAACAACAACAATAGAAGTCTTCATAAAAAAGTCACATCTGGTTGTCTTATGTTTCCTCCTTCCTCCAGAGACAGTTTTTCTAATTCACGTAGGTGAGTCTCAGATCACTTCTTCAACACAGTATGAAAAAGTAAACATGCAATAATATAAGCAGTAAATACAAAATGACTGCAGGAATGAGGCTCAGCAGGACTGCACAATTGACATATTATTGAAATCTCAATATTGCCAAGTGCAACGTCCAAATCACAGACGCTGTTGTTTTTTAATAAAGGAAAAATGTTTGACACAACAGCATTATGATGAGGGACTGTAGAGCTGCAGAGATGTTCTGACCCACAAATCCTCTTTTCCAGATGGAAGAAAACATGTTAGTTTGGTAAAGAACATCCAGATTTTAATAGTTTTTTGAGTAAAGCTGAAAATTGTGATGCAGAAATTATTCCCACTAATTGTGAATCATATTGCAGGTCGCTCTGTCAGACGGTTGATGTGCAAAAGTTCCCCACCTTTTGACGACCAAAGTTTTCTCCCTTGGAGGCAGAAATTTGACACAAAGGTCAAGTGTGTGTATGAAGGTGTGTGTTTGTGGGGCGCGGTCACAAGTTGCAGTGAGAAACTTTTGTCACAATTCAGCTGATGTGCTGCAGAAATTTCAGCTCTGTAGGATGTACGGCTGATTTATTTATTTATTTATTTTAAGTTTGGATCATGAAATGTCTGTAAATTAGATTTGTTGTAATAAGTCCCGTCCACTTCAATCAATTATCACCAAATTTCACACATGGACTGAGCCATGCCCCGAGATTGTGCAAAACAATTTTCATATGAATTCATGTAGGCAATTATAATTTTATAATTTATTATAATTATAAACTTTTCACATTTGTGGCGCCCCCTAGAGGCAAAACACCATGTGCTATAATATGTTACCATCGTGAACAATCCTGAACACGTCTCGATTTGGAGAAAATAAGCAATTTTCATAAAAAATTAATTGGCCCATGAACTCAAAAAACTGATTGATGAATCAAAATTCCTTTTGATAACTTTTGATCAGAAAAGTCTGTAGATGATGATGATTTTCAGGAAGACTGGGCCAACAGAGAGTTTGTCTTAGAAAGGAAGAAAGAAAGAAAGAAAGAAAGAATAATCAGAACAAAAACAACAGTGGTCCACAGCGAGCGATGCTGGGTGGACCTCTTAAAATTAAATATTGTTCTCTCAGATTTATTGTGAAAGGACCCACAGAACTGCGTTCACACACACACAGTGAGAACCATTAGGAACAACAGAACCATAAAGCTTCCCTTCAGTCTCACAGAGTGCGATCCTGCTGTCCTGCACCGATGTGTGAAATGTTTCCTCCACGTTGATCGGCTGTCGTTCAGCTTCCAAATGTCTCCTGAACAGATGTGACAGGCTGCTGCAGAGACGAGCAGCTCCTGTCAAACTACAAATGAAGGAAAGTAAACAGGTGAAATATGACAACAAAGCAGGAACAGACACAACATTCTCCACAATTGATTAAGTCCCCATCAGAACCAATCAGGAAGGAGCGTTTCTCCTCAATCTGAGCTCTAAATGTCTCCTCTGAGAGTCAAAAACGTGTTACACACAGAGACACAGACATCCACGGGTTCTGCACAAACATAAGTGCTAACTGGAACCATAAATGGTTCTCCAGCTTGTCCTCATAGGAGAACCTTACCATAGGAGAGGCTTTGGTGCAACGGTTCCATCGCAAAGGCTCTCTGGGGGTTCTGTCTAGAACTATTCTACCTTTTAAATGTGGTAACAATAAGATAAAACCCTGGGAATATAAAACAGTTATCTATGTAGATTGGGTGTAGATGTGGGTTTGATGGAGAACCCTTTTATATTTTGAGGGTTTTATCTAGAACACATTCAGTAGGTTCTATTGAGAACCTTTTTATATTCCAAGTAGGCTTGTGCGGTATACCGGTGTGTACTGAAAACCGGTCTTTATTTTTGTTATGATATTAATTTTTCATATACCGCTATACCGGTGAATAGCCCAAACAACGTCTGGAACGTGCGTGGCAGGAAAGTGTTTCAGCAGGGACCCATTTCACTGCTGCACATCAACACCACAGGCGTGCTTGCTTAAGTGTGTGCACTAATCTTTAATTTAGACTAGTCTAACACTAAGAAAACACTCAGAAAGCCGTTAAAATTTAGCAGAAATTATTAATCTATAATGTTAAACAGTCTGAAAAAAATAGTGTGTGTATTAAGAGCCATTTGAAGCCGTTAGTCACAGTCAACAATCACCAAATCGTACTTTAAATGCTGCTGAGATGCGCGCTACTTTGCGCTGTGCAATACAAGCTTCATTAATGTACAAAACATGACAACAGCTCACTAAACGCTTCACCTTTTCAGACTGAAGAGGGTCACAATGTCACGCTGGGCGAGAGGGGCTGCTGTCTGACAATGCTGCAGCCCCGACTAGTGGCGAACGGCTGCATAAAACCTTAGAGGCAACAGATAACTGGCATCATGCATGAAGGAAAGATTGATAAATATTTCAAATATTTTATTTTAAAAAAATTTTAACTACTAATGTTTCTGGTGCCGACTAGTGTGTGTAGGGATGTTTAATCATATAGTCGTCCCCGCCATGTGATGGTAACCATACTTTGAAGGAGTCATGCTTTTACCTGTCTGCACATGAAAAAAAAAAACACGATACAGTCCTTATGTGACAGTAAAATGGGCTGTTTAAAGACAATCAACTGCAGTAATTATTTTCTTATCAGAAGAAAATGTGGGTAAGAACACTGTTGCATGAAAAAAAAATACCGTCAAATACCGTGAAACCGATATGAGTTTTAAAAAAACGTGATATGAGAATTTTGTCATACCACCCAGCCCTAATTCCAAGAGTTTTATTTAGAACCCACCCAGGGAGTTCTAGTGAGAATCGTTTTTTATTTCAAGGCTTTTATCTAAACCTTACCCAGAGGATTCTCGGGTTTTATCTAGGGATTTATCTAGTGCCCACCAAGAGGGTTCTACCAAGAACCCTTTGATATTCCAAAGGTATCATCTAGAACACATTCAGGAGGGTTCTCACGGGAACATTTGTATATTTCAAGAGTTTTACCTAGAACACACTCAGGGTGGTTCTACCGCTAACCTTTTTATATATGCCAAGGGTTTAGAACACATCCAGTAAATTTTTCTGAGAACCCGTTTATATTCCAGGGGTGTTATCTAGAACACACTTAGGGGGTTCTACCATTCTATATTTCAAGGGTTTTATTCACAACCCACTGTGGAGGTTCTACTGTGAAACCTTTGATATTCCAAGGGTGTTATCTAGAACATGCTCGTGGTTTTTAACAAGGAACCTTTTTGTATTCCAAGGGTTTTATCTAGAATCCACCAAGGAGATTCTACCAACAACACCGTGATATTGCAAGGGTGTTATCTAGAACCTTTAATCTTACAAAGAACCTTTTCTTTAAAAAAAGTTTTCTTCAGAAAGAAATAGTTCTTGGTTGAACCTCAGCCCTTCAGGAAGAACCCTTTTGGAACCTTTTTTTCTATGAGTGTCAAAGTTCAAACAGGAGAAGCAGAACAGAGGTGAGCGCCCCCTGCAGGCCAGTTGCTCATATGCCTCCTCATCACCAGCAGCAGAGCTGAAGTCTCACACGGCGTCATGCTGAGGTGAGATATGGAGCAGTGTCTCATTCCAGGTCCTGACTCACTAATCAGATTAAAAGACACAAAGCTTGTGTGCACTGCAGGCACCAAACAGAGAGTATTAAACACAGCCTGGAGATATTGTTGCTCGTGGACTTTTTAATTTGCAGCTACATGTTTTGACCTGCGGGGTTTTGTTTTATTCGACAGGACAGAAGAAGAAACGGTGCAGAATTTTAAGAATGACGATTAAAAAAAATATCAAGTGAAAGCAGCTGCTTCTCTCGCTTCAGCCTTCCAGTCGGCTCAACCAGCAAATTAATTAAGCTCAGGTGTCTGCAGGTGATTGGGGAAGTTGCACTGAAGTCAAATTGGTGATGGGGGAATCTTTTCTTGCAGCGTGTTTTCCACATTAGCAGCAAATACAAAAACCTGCTAAATTGGATGAAATTGATTAATGAATGCAACAAACTATTTAAGAGGAGAAAAGTGAAAAAAATGCAACAAGACACCCTTTTGAACGAGGGAGCAGCCAGTCATAAAATATAAAATATTTTGAATTTTTCGTTTGAATGTCCAACAGTGAAATGTAAAATAAGTCAGTTCTGTTACGTATTCCATCAATGTGGATAAAAGGAAAAGCCTGACTTGTTTTGATAAATCTGGATAATTTAAATGAGAGATCCATTCCATGACTGTGGCTTAAACGAATCCCTGCTCAGTAACCATGGTAACTGATACCACTGAACTAGTCTGTCATGACTTAGGTGCAAATCATGTTCATAGATGAGGTGATATTAACAGTTTATTCACATTATGTTTAGTCACATTTGCATCCCATGTTTCTTCCAGTGAACTAGATAGTATACATAAAGATGGCACCCACTCAGTCCAATGAGAGTTGCTTGCCTGACACATAAGCCGAGAAAGTTTTCTGGTTTCAAACTTTACTTCCTGTTTAGAAGACCCACTTAACATGTGCAGTAGTGTTTCCCCCTTTGGTCCCGCACACAAGTGCCTCCTCTGCCAATAGACTTTGACAGATTTTAAGTCACTTTTTTAAGCTGTAGTCAAGTTTTATAAATATAAAACCTTCAAGGATCAAAAATTCATAATAGAGTCATAACTTTTGATTGCAATACTGCAAGTGGCCACTAGGTTCTAATATTACATCTACGGTGTTTACCTGGAAGTTATAGCAACTAGAAACTCGCTAACAGGAAACACAGCATTACCTTCAATAAACTGATGACTTTTTTTTTGCTTTTTGAACATTGTTGGACAAATTAATGTAGGTTAGACAGAATGTGTCCAACACAGACACACTGCAGGAGTGTAGAAATAAACAAATGGAGATGAAGTTTGAGCTGAAACATAAATTAGAGCAAGTTTGCTTGAGTATTTTGTTGTCTTCGTCCTCTGTATTTCTCTGTTGTCCAAGTGGAAGTGGACTTTTAGTGTCGTATGGCTCATACTCACTGTACAGACTCCCAACAGGTTATAACACACAAAAAATAAATCAGGAGTAATGCAGAGGAATTGTGACCCAGGGAGGAGACCAGGAGAGGACAATGAAAAATGAGAGTCTTCTAGGAAAATTGTGAGGGTTGGCAAGTATGCTGAGCAGGAAGCATAAATATGGGTCACATGAAGCTTTTTCATAATCTTTTCCAACTGGAAAATGTTCAAACACAGGAAGACAGAAGCAACTTCCAGACTGAGACTGTTCAAGACCTTCATGATATAACTATTAACCAGTATTTATGTTTTATATTCATATTTCAGACTCTCAACATGCAGAGAAATATGCCCAAAGAATGTCTGGTTTCAAAGGGATCACTTGTGGGTTGCACTAATGAAAATATAATAAGTCTCATTTCAGGTTTTCAAGTATGAAAAATACGGACAACAATGTCTTAAAAATGTCTGACAGCCGTCTGTCCTCTCAGTCATCCATCAGTGTATCACAGACATAAAACTCGATCAATCTGTTTGTCCCAAACTGCTGCTGAGAGCCGTCAGTCAAACACTCTGATCGCTCACTCGGTCCTGAAGGCTCAGTGAAGGTCAGTGCCGGTCCGATCTCTCTCTTGCATCAGTATCATCAGTGTTTGCACAATATTGTGTGATGCTTTTATGCAAATTATACAGAGGTAGAGCTGAGCTTTGTTTCCCAGCAAAATGCACAACCAGCTGTAGCCAGTTGAACACAAGGTTTATTATTCTGACAACTCAAAATACTAAAGTATTAAATGAATAAACTGGTCCTAACTGTTAAGTCGTTTTTTGTTAAAACCAGTTGCACCAACCAAAGTTAAGCCTAGTCTTGGAGTCTAGCAGCTTGTGTTGCCAGGACACATTATTAAACTTGATCTTGTCCTTGACCTTGAAGACCTCCAGTTCACAAAACACTCCTGGAGCTTCAGTGGAAAACAGCTGTGCAGCCAAGTCCAGTAGCCTCTGACACCCGATCTGCGTGCACACGGCTGAAGCGGGTACACAAGTTTTAGCCCAATGTAGACATTTTGTGGGGTTTTTTGTGCTCATTATACATTGTAAAACTGGTCACTGTTCACTTCTATTGTACTGGATTTTGACTACAGTTCTGTTTTCTGCTGAAACTAGTGTTTTGTGAACTGGTGGTCTTCATCCATCCTCACATCAGCACAGGAGTGAGTAGATATCGAGTGCAATTTCATTTTTGGGTGAACTACTGTTTTAAGTAATTCATTCTTGTTTCCTGCTCCCAGTATTACGTAGATGTGTTAAGGGCATCACTATTATCACACATATTAAGTTTGATAAAGATCGGACCAATTACACAAAAGTTATAGCAATTTCCTGTTTCATGGCAAAACACCAAACTTCGCCACCATGCTACAGCCACTTCCCGACTTTTGATCACAAAGTAGTGTAGATGGTAGCCAGCGATTTTGAAGCCATTCGGAATAATCCTGTAGGAAGAGTTTGTTAAAATGCGACATGTGGAAAACGCCAAAACAGACACAAAATTCAAAATGGCCGACTTCCTGTAGGGTTTGGCCAATGGGTGCAAAAAGCTTTTTTGTGTGTCTCGGTGTGATACATCTGTGTACCAAGTTTCGTGCATGTTGGACAAACATGCCATTTTGCCCCGCCCATTTGCAAGACCCTTAAAATACAAAATTTTTCACCGAGGCTGATGCACCCGCCGAATTTCATGAGTTTTCAAATATCTTAAAGCCTCCAAATAAATAGGGTCCTCGCACCGAGGTTGGTGCTTGGGCCCTAATGATGGAGGATATAAAAAAATAAAAATAAACGGGCAGATGTTAGTGAGTAGATCACTTATCAGTCATGAAATTAATGGTCAACTATTCTGATAATCGATTAAATTGTTTGGGTCGTTTTTTAAGAAAAAAAAAAGTCCAAAGTCTCTGATTTCAGCTTCTTTATTGTGAATATTTTCTGGTTTCTTCGCTCCTCTCTGACAGTAAATGGAATAGTTGTGGACAAAACGAGACATCATCTTGGACTCTGATCAACATTTTATGGACCAAACAACTAATTTGTTAGTGGAGAAAATGATTGACAGATTAATTGGTAAGGAAAAGTTTTAAAGTGACAAGGTAGTGACAGGATTAATTAACTGATTAACTGAGAAGATTAATCAATAATGAAAATAATTGTTAGTTGCAGCCCTGTTAGTGATCACACTGGACTAGTAACTACAATAGACCCAGACTTCCTGAAACAAAAAAAAGTGCAATTTTTAGAGTTGCTGAGTTCTGAGAAACTTAATAAACTTTGGGAAACACTGTCTACGACAAATTCTTAATTACTTGGACCTTCTTGATAATTCAGCAAAAGTTATTTAATTTTATTTTTTGTGTAAAGAAAACATTGTGTTGGTTTGTTCCAGTGTGTTGGCCACTCTCTGTCTCGATAAATGACATCATGTCGGATTGGCTCGGTTCCAGCATTAATTGCACAGCAGTAATCTTATTAGTTACAGCTGTGTTTGACAAGTCAAAATGTTTGCTGCAAAAGGTCAATTTGTCATTTTTCACCCTGCTCATGTGCACCTCCACAGTGGCTCTGCAGCCCACTGCATCACTGTCCCACATGCCGCAGTGTTCATTGTGCTCACAATACACAAGTCTGGAGCCAAACAAACAAACACACTGAGAATTTTGTTCTTCTCAGAACTTTACTTCAGACCAGAGTGAAAACTAAAAGACGTGTCCTGAGGGAAAGGTCACAGTGTCATTCAAAATGATTAAAATAATAAAATAATGGTTGTTTTTTCTCATCTCAACATGTTATGACAATGCCTTTTTTTGCTTTTCGTGTGTCATTTCACACCATTTAGTCTGTACTGATGGTGCAGAGGTGGTGTGTCAGTTTACATTCAAGTCAAGGACAAAAACTTTGAGGTGACATGTGGTATAAAAGAGTCTGTGTATGGAGGAGGCTGCAGAAGCCTGATAACGAGCTGATCAGCAGGAGAGACTTTAAAAACATGCAGGGCAGTGGACCCTGAGGACCAGGACTGGGAAACACTGATTTACATCTTTTTATTTTTACATCATAATTTGAGGTTATTACAGTAGAAACAGGGGCCAAACTTCCTTTTAGTAGCTTTAAGTGACATAACTAATGTACCTATTTTAATCCAAGCAGCAGTCATTTTCCTAAACATTAACTTTAACCATGATGTTGGTCACCTGACTATGTTGACGAAGATCACCAGACTATTGTTACCATGACAACAGTGGTTCCAGGAATCATCTTTTCCAAGTGTTATTGTCTCATCCATTTGTGTCACATTCCATCATTTTCATGTTTTTAATGTCTTTTAGGTCTGTTTTGGGTTTTTTTGTCTCGTTTATGTCATTCTTGTTTCATTGCGCCTTTTATGACTTATTGATATAAACTGATTAATATGCCTATAAATCATATTTTCTATGTGTTGTGTTTCTGTTATTGTTCCATCATTTAGGTTTCAATCATTGTTGATGTTGGAAAGCAGTGTGAATGATACAAAATAAAGATAATCAATAATTCTCTTCAAATCATTAAAACTGAAGTAACAAGCCCATTTTGAAATTGTAGAAAGAACAGATGTTTGTGTTTAAATGTAGAGAGTAAAAGTAAAAAGTTGTCAGAAAAAGAAATACTCAAGTAAAGTACAGATATCTGAAAACTCAGCCACAAAAAAATATTTGTACTTAGTTACTTCCCATCTTTGCGTTTCACAAAAGCGAGTGTGTATTTTCCTGTCCTGCAGAACTCTGACACGCTCTGACACGCTCTGACACGCTCTGACACGCTCACATGTTCTGATCAGTGAAACTGATTTACATGAAATGCGACGACGATATAAAAACTTTTTTTCATGAACATATCACAGGTGATCAGGCTCAATCCACACACAGGATGTCAGACTTGATGCATGTTTTCACTTTAGGGGACAAAGTGTTAACAGTCAAAGCCACTGTGTGTGTGTGTGTGTGTGTGTGTGTGTGTGTGTGTGTGTGTGGTGCTCTGTGGCTGATCAGGGCCAGTAGTGGCTCAGCTCAGCCTGAGATGCCTTAATTAGCCAGCATGTCTTCTACAGCTCACCATCACGCTGCCATCGATACGCACACACACACACACACACACACACACACACACACACACACACACACACACACACACACACACACACTGTTAATGACCTCTGACAGCAGGGACAGGGCTGCTGGTTGGAACTAACTGCTTTTGGATCACTACAGCTGTGACATTAATACACTGTATATGAGTGTGTATATTTGCGGCGAGCTGCTAAGACAAAGGGAACATCCGCTCAAAAGCTTCGTTTCATTTTCCATCCAATTATTCTGTGAGGAAGCGGAGAGCAGCCGCCGCTTTGTGGGAAACGTTCGTGCTGCAGAAACAGAGCTGTTAAGATCCGAGGCTCGCCTCGCTCGCTGCTAATTCAAGAGAAATTCTGTTGTCTCTGGTCCTTCCCAAACCCCAATTTGTCTTCTTTTTGTTCTTTACTGTATGACTGTTAAAATATGCTGATGAAAGGAGGCCGAGTGTTTGCAGGGAAACAACAGTAAACCAGTGTTTTTATACCCAGAGGAAACCTGGCTTCTTGTTAGTCTGCTTTTCTGCCTGACTTGACACTTTTGCCGGATCAAACGTCTCATCACAAAATGCAACCTACAAACAAAAATGCTTACCCATAATCCATCAGTGCAGGTGTGTGATGCGGCGGGCTCTGAAATGAACAGCAGAGCTTGTCGTTAATCCTTCAGACAAGCTTCCCTCTAATTAACAAGCTCGACTTTAGCAACACAACGGAAAATGAATTGTGTTTTCTCAACAAAATATAATTCTGCTCTTCTGCTGCAGCCGCTGTGTGTTCAGAGTTCAGCTGCTTTCATCAGAGGAAGGAGGCTTTAAAGGGGCAGATCACTGTTTTTGCATGTTTAACAAATCAAGCTGTAGTCTTTGGAATATTTTAATTGATGAGACACTAGACAGTATAATGCAGTACATGGCCAAAAATATGTGGACAGCCAGACATTACACCCAAGGTTCACTTATTTATCATGGTTGCACAACAAAATATTTTTTATGATGGAGTGAGGGAGATGACTGTAAAAGCCTCACAGCCTGAGGAAAGAAGCTATTCTGATGTCTGGTGTCCCGGCAGCAGATACTTCTGTATCTCTTGCCAGATGGCTGACAGAAAGTACAAGTAGGCACAAATAAGATACTTTATTTGGCTTGGGCAAGAGTGCAACACACAACTGCAATCAATTTACGAAGCCAACCAGTTTCATTTCTTTCAGGTGACTTCAACATAGACTCATTGAATGAGATGCACCAATTTTTTGATGTAGTAAAACTTATGCAACATAATGGAGGCTTTGCTGATGTGAAGAAAAAGACAACAAGAAAAAAAAACTCTAGAAGACGGATGGTATTCAATTCAAATTTGCAGCCCTGTCTCCTAGAAGTTACATTCATATTTAACTCATTTGCAGCTGCAAATACGTTTGCATGGAAATGTGATGCAGATCAAAATAATTGTTAACATTTCATCAACATACAGCAGATCTACTCCGAGCTCCCTCCATATGAACGAGCCTCCCTCTGATGGTTGTTGTCCAACTTAAAAAAGAAGAATGGACTGTCACACCGGTGAGCTGACCTGTTGTTTTTTTCATCTGCACTCAGTTTGTCGCTGCTTCTGTTCATCTCAGGTGTCACTCCATGATGTTTCTCACGTGTCGACAGAGCAAATGAAAAACTTGACTGTTCATGTGTCACTGCAGCACCTCAGAATACGAAGCCAGAGTGGGCGCACACTTGGGACTTGTTTGTCAAATGATTGGCTGACTTGTTGCCTCCTCCATTATCAAAGACTACGACAGGCCGTCTATGAGCGAGGGCGTATTCGTTTTGTGCTTTCTCTACAGTTTGCATTCAATACATGTAAATGCATATTTATCATATCACATCATAAACATTTTATCAACTGTCTTCTTGCTATTGATGGCGTGTTCATCACCGATAGCTATTGTTTTATCGCCTAGGTAAAACCCTGTACTAATCCCCACAGCACCAGATTCAGTCTGAATACAGTCTAACTATATTTACTTTTGGAAAAACGAGGTTGTCATTATCTTTAATCTCTGACCCAACAGGAAATCAGGTCTCCAACCAAACACCAGTGAAACCATCAATCGTGTTTTAGATGAATGAGCTGCAGTGGTTTAAAAGACAACTGAAAATCTGTACTCAAGTACAAGTAGTGTTACTACAACTACTACAAATATTACTCAATTACAAGTAAACATACTGGTTTGGTGTATACTATACTTAAGTATTTATCTCAAAAACTACTCAGAGTACTGGTTACTTTTTAACTACTGGTGTTTAATGCATAATCAATAGCAGATATTCAATCAAAGTGGTTTCTGTTTCTCTAAATCTTCAGTCTAAATTACTCCCAACGTTCTCTCGGTTCTGCTCTGTGCTCGCAGTCACCTCTCCACCTCGCGTTTTCCTTAACTGATTAACAGACAGCTAACAAGCTAACTTCCTCCAGACCTGCTGCTGTCCTGGTTTTCATTGGTCTGTTTTTGATCAGATCGCATGATTGGCTACAAAAATGCAGATCAAATTGTACTCAGTACTCAATTATGATTTAAAAAGTAACTAAGTAGATTACACACAGTAATATTTCATATTGTATTTTGACCGGACAGATTTCACTTACTGTTTTATTATATGAGGCACATGCACTGGTAACAACCGAGTCACTTTATAAGGTAGTTATTGTGTATTTCATGTTGTATTTTGTACCGTGCAGTGTGTGTTCCTACTGGTTTTGTTATGTGTGTCACCTGCATTTACAGCTTGTAAGTAATCCATGTCATTGCATGCTGTCCTTTTATAAATTAAAACAAACAAAAAGGAATGTATTTATTTGTACGATTAAAAGTGCATTTACCCAAAAAAGTAACTTGAGTATTTGTAATTAGTTACTTCCACCTCTGATGAGCTGTGTACATGTTAAAATACATCATGAAAAAAGAAAACATTTAACATGCTGCATTAAAGTATGTGTGTATGTGACGCAGGGGTTTATTAGCCAGAAGTTATTGCAAACAAACTTTGTGATTTGTTCTATTGACATTCATTACTTTAGTTTTTCTAAATTAAATTATATTGTGTGCACAGAAATACTGTAATAATGCACACAGATGGGGAGGAACAGGGGTTAATAGGAGCACAGTGGCTCATTTTCGCCTCAGGGGCCCCTAACAGGTTAATCCATCCATGTCAGTATTAATTCAAAACACATGTGATTAGTAGAGAGTGAGCTAAACTGTGTGGGAAAAAAAAGAAAATAAGTGGTGCAGTAATTTAAAATGTTCCGAGGAAGAATTTGGTTCATTTTGTCAAAACCTGTCACCCAGTTTACACGAGTATCTGTCACTGCCACATATCGTACATTAAAATGAGCTAAATCAGCACAGCCACTCTCTCCTCACTTGTTATCATCTTATATATTTTTGAAAAACTGTCCTTGTGTGACTGCAGATTGTGTTGTGCTGATGCAGAGAAACCAGCATGATGCAAGAAGCAACGTCTGGTTTCGTCGACAGGCAGGAGCGACCCGTCGAGGCGCTTAAGTTTCTAAATCGGGCAGCGGAGAGTGGCGGTGCTGAGAACTGTACAGCAACAAAGAGGGGGACATCAAACAAAGAAGGAAAATGCTCACCTGATAGCTGGCGAGTGGCTTCGAGCCCACATTACGCTGCGGAGAAAAGAGAGGGCAGGAGGAGGCAGCGACAAGCAGCTCTCGCCTGTTAACACTCAGTGAAACAGCCAGAGCCGCCTCTAATGGCCTCGCCAAAACTTTTCATTTTATAATTGGCAGGCAGCCGCGGCGAGATTGACAAATGAGTGTCAGCCATCAGCGATTCCCCGAGCCAGGGATGCCAAAGATGGAGAGCGGGAATCAAAATAATTAAAATAAATAAGGTGCCAAGTGATGGCAGCGCTCCCTCCAACATGGCAGATGAGAGCTGCCAGCGAAAAAGAGAAGGAGGGACGGCTCGAGTGTCAGTCTTCACCTCCTCTCCAGGACCTCTCGCCACTAAACCGTTATTAGTGACAAAAATCTGCCAGCTAGTCAGTCGCCTATGTGTGTGTGTGTGTGTGTGTGTGTGTGTGTGTGTGTGTGTGTGTGTCTGTGTGAGGCCCTATTGTCTGATTGAAACAATGCACTGGTAATCAGTAGGAGTTTACGCCTCAGGATGGGCTCATTTTCACTTCCCCTGGCCCTCGTCTGCACTTTCTGTTTGTGGTTTTTATTCCATAGAAAAAGAAGAGAGATGTGATCAGTGTGATGAAGCTGCAGGAAATGCAAACGAGTAGCAGCTGCCGGTGTGAACGCGGCGGGCCACGTCCATCTTTACACCTGAGTGAACATCAGTGGCGGACAGCCGGTCGAGGGGCAGGGGTGCCGCCTCTACGTGGTGGGGCACCAGGGTGGTGGAAAAGGTTAATCTTAATAAAAACACGGAGCTATTTGAAGGCACATAGAGACCCAATAGTTTTCTAAGATGTAGGGTAGCCTAGTGGGCACTGCATTGTGTTTTGCCCATTAGAATGGCACCCTTTGGGCCATTGTACCATGTTTTCTCCACTAGAGGCACATTTTAGAGGGCGTTTTACTACATTTTGTCCAGTAGGACACCCTAAAGGGCACTTTGCCATGTTTTGTCCACTAGAAGGGCATTTTAGAGGGACCTTTACCACATTTTGTCTATTAGAAGGGCACCTTGCCACATTTCGTCCACTGGAAGGGAACCTTACAGGGCAATTTATTACATTTTATCCACCATAGGGTCGTCAAAGAGGGCACTTTTGTGTAGTTTTTTCAGAACATGTGGGCAGGGAGGGCGATCTCGACTCCACCTGTGGTGAACATCTTGTGTGTGAGTTGTGTTTAGATCTGCTGCATCTGGATCATATAAATCTGTTTCCTCTTTGCCTCATCACATTGTCACAAATGTCCGTTATGTGCACAGGTTCATCAAATCCCATAAAACAATGAAATCCATTAACGATTAACGATCCATCTGTGTTCACAGCCATGAACACGTAGTTTATTTTGAGTCAATCCCACATACGAGCTCCTGCTGCTGGAAATACTTCTTCCATTTACCGCCGTCTAAAAACTACAGTGGCCATTTTAGAAAATAGCTTCATAGCTTGGATCATGGTTTGGATTTCATCCTGTTCATGAGCCACAAAAATAGACATCCATTCAGAAATGAGACAGAAAAATTGCCACAGAAATAGTGGCAAACGTGACTGAGATTGATGCAACTACAAAAGTAGTTGGAAGTCCATCTGCAGAAATGACAACTTTTAGATTGGATGTGGTGCGTTCATGTTTATTTGGTCTTTTCTTTTTGGCAATGCTTTACTCAAGCAAGCTTTAAACGTAAAGTCAGCAGGGTTTGTCTGAGCTGTTTCTAAATGCATCAGGAAGTGAAATACCAAATTTTTACTGTAAGTTAAAAACAGACTGCAAAGTGAAATAATATTTTACGTTGCATGAAACCACTGACTTGCTGGTTGGTGTCTCAAATATGTTGTGCTTGCTCTGGCCAACAGATGTGCCTGTTCACAGCACCAGCTTTAAATCGCTCTTATTCTTTTACTAAGTACTTGTGTGCACTAGTTTTAGAGAAAACTGCAGTGGAAAACTGAGACGGGTGTCTCTGCAGATGGGAGACTTTGAATGGGCGTGGTAGCTGTCAATTTCTTAATTTGGTGACTCAGACACTTACAATCTCCTGTCAGTCAAAAACAAATCACTTTTTATCTTTCTCATAGGAGAAGGTGGAGGTTAGACACGATTCATTTTCTTTATTGGGATGTTTTATAATTTACCATAGCTACAGTCACCATGGTTCAGTAAGCTATGATTTTCTGACGCAGTTTTCAAACCTAATTTGTTAGTACCCACTTTCATCAGTTAGCCTGCACCATGGTTA
The DNA here is from genome assembly GCF_056507025.1 of Lutjanus erythropterus. Lineage (NCBI taxonomy): Eukaryota > Metazoa > Chordata > Actinopteri > Lutjaniformes > Lutjanidae > Lutjanus > Lutjanus erythropterus. Next base: position 1,635,496 of record NC_139321.1, on the reverse strand, counting down.
ATTCCAGTACAACAGTTATCATGGTTAAAATGAGACCATAATTGTCCCCTTTTTTATTTCATGGTTAATAATATTGGATATTTTAGTGAGGCTGTAAATGCCCCCTGTTTTCATTTCAGAAATCCGGTCACCAGTTCAGTCATCAGTTAACAAATATTTTCAACACTGTTGCTAAAAACACAGTGTCTCTCTGGTACAATTCTATTTCTACACCTACATGTCTCCAATCTCAATAGGGCTACAACCTAAAAGATAAATCACAGCTTTAGATAACTGTTAGAGGGTACATCTCTCACTTTTGATAACACAAGGCTGGCTGTTTGTGCTAAGCTAAGCTAAGCTAACACATGCTAACCCTTTACTGTACACGCAGAGATAAAACTGATTTCCATCCTCTGACCTGATTCTGAGGAAGCAGGACAACAAGACAGCAAACAATCAGCAAAGCAGTGTTAGCCTTAATAATAGGAACTGTGGACAAAGGCAACACAATTGGCCCATACTAAGCCCCGCCCATTTTTGCTCTGTGCTCCAATGAAATGAATAACATAAATAAATAAGCTTGGTTCCCAGTGGAACTTCAGTCAACTTCATCTTTTCCTGTTTCGTGTACGATGCTCTGTGCTCGACTCATCTATGAAGAAAAGAAAATTGGTGATGCTGACAGACCAGTAAAAGCAGCATGTATAGTCACATCTTAAGTTAGCAAATGTTAGCAAAATGCTAGCTAGAAGGTACTCAACAGAACCCTGGTCAACATCTGCATGTGGTTTCATAATGGGAATTGTTCTCTTCACTCTTAAAGAACCACAAGAGCTAATCTGACATGACTGAGACAGAGATCAGTTTCATGGTTTGAGGTAATGTGTTTTTTTTTTTGTTTTTGTTTTTTGTTTTTTTTTTGTTTTTTTTTTGTTTTTTTTGTTTGTTAGCTAGTCAAATTAGTCGAGGCCAGCACAGTACAGTTAACAGGAAAGGAGGAACATTTCTCAACTGTTATTGGATCATGGAGTGAAAAGGGGGTGGGACTTCATCAAACATACACACAACAAGAAGAAGATGTGATAAGAAGAAACTGAAATGAATGCGAGAAATCACACACACACACACACACACACACACACACACACACATATGGACATCTGGCTAGCTAGCTACAAAGCTGCTAATGCTAATGTCAAATCTATATTCTGTAACAAGTTTCTCGCATCGCTCTGTGTCCAGTAGGTTTCCTCTGTCCTAAAAAAAAATAACTTTTCTCCTCATCTTCTTCAGTCACCTTAAATTCAACCATGGTCTGATGTTCCACTAATTATTTCACTTTCAAAGGGCTATTATGTTTCAAGGAAAATGTTTAGTAAGGACCTTTGAGCAACAGCCTCAGAAAATCCTCATGGTGATTTTATGCAACTCATTTTTTCTGAAGGTGTCTTTAAATAAAAATTTAAGGGAAACTTTAGCCTACGTGGTTTTACAGAACCAGGCACATGTGTTTGATTATTAAATGAACGTACTGTTGCAGATCCTTTTGTTTGCTTTGATAGGTCAAGGCCAGATTTACCCTCTGCTTCTAGTCCTTGTGCTAAGTTGGGGTTAGCGTGATCAATAACTTTCTCTGTAGGCTCCTGTTATGTGATATGTGAATGTATTCTTTTAAAATCATGATTTTAACACTCGTACTGTGTTGGTTGTGCGGTGAAATCTCATTTAAAAACCAACCACGGATCTTTAAAACCCGTATGACTGGCCTATATGAGACCAACAGATAACACACACATACACACACCTACACACCTACACACTGCTATTGTCTCCTTTGTATTCTCGGCTCATTTCTCATCCCCCTTCTCTCTTTTTCTATTTTGTTTCGCTCTCATTTTCCGTCCTTCACTGTGCTGTTATCTAATGGAGCTCTGCCGTGATGTGCGATGCTACGTGAGATGGCAGCAGAGCAGACAGGTGAAAGCCACTTTGTCATCACAAAAAACCACCTGCGAGCTTCCAACATGCTCATTAGCACCTTTTTGCTTCTCTTCTGATCGCTCGCCCCGCTGTTTTTCTGGCACTAAACCCCCCCCCCCACCTCCACACCCCCCCTCGCTTCTCCCCACCTCCTACTCCCACCCCCCTGCTGGCGCCAAGCTTTGTTCTGAAATGTCAAATTGCCATCCGGTCGTTGACAAATGCTGACGCTGATTACAGACTGAGGGGCCTGGACAAACAGATCTGGACAGGCAGAGCGGGAAAGTGATGCGAGAAGGAAAAAGAGAAGTCCCTTCAACCCCTCAGCCTGTCACTCTGAGCCATTATTATCGATCCACAGGTTGCCAGATCTGAGCCGAACCCCCACTTGTCGGGTCTTAATCTGATCCAAGAGCCTCCAACTGAAATATATTTCTTTATTTCCACTTGCATTAACAGGGACCACCCACAGCCGACTGACTGTAGGCTATTTAACCTGCAGGTGAAGATCTGAATAATGTTACAGTTGTCTTCTCCACATGGTGATTATATTAACAGTAACATAGGTATTATGGGTAAGATGAGGTTATTATCCACATTGTTTTGGGCCTCAACCTTACTTTTAACATTTGGAAACTATTTATTAGTATTTTTTTTTTTTAAACTTGTAAGACTTATTATGTTCTAGTTATGTGATAGCAAAAGCACGCACTGAACCCTCAGTTTAATAGTTTGTACCGTCAACTGAAATTTGAATTGAAAAAAGAAAAAGAAGCCAAGTGGTTGGTTCAGCTGCCATTTTTCCATGGTTCAGCAAACTAGCTATCTTACCAAGTCATTAGCTAACTAGTTAGCTAGCATTTTGTTAACATTTGGTAACTTAACATGTGACCCTACATGTCGCTTCTACAGGAAAAAGAGGAACACTGAGGCACCAAAATAGCTAAACAGCAAAAAGGGGCGGGACTTATGAGGAGTCAATTGTAATCACCTGGAAAGACATTAAAGTCACTGTCATGAGCATTTGGTGTCTTATAAGTGGTGTAAGCTTTTCCAACAGCTTGTAGAAGAGAAGATTACAAAACCAGATCGCTCTTCATTGTCCAGTTCATGACAAAATCTCCCAGTTGTCTTCTAGAGATCCACTGACTGCAGTTTTCTTGGCCGATTCTGAATTTCTGTGTGGAAAGCACAAACATTTTTGTAACTTTTTTTGTCAAATTAAACTAAATGTTCATAATAAAACACTAAATATTAAATAACTTTTACATTTTCTCCAAAAGTACTCCAGGTTTCATCCAGGCTTTATTATATTATTATATTAAGATTATGTACCACAGGGATCACAATCTTGTGAGATCTCATAGAAAACATGAATTCATGTGATCTTGATGAGGCAGATGTAAACAGAGACTGATGCAGTGCAACAGTTTGGTGTAGTAAAGCTTTGCAGTTAGAAAAAGAAGCGAAACACAGGGAGGTGAGACTTTAACTTTAGCAGTCTGCTCTTAGCTAACATTAGCCTGAACAGCTAGGAACTTTACCGTTGTTTGGCGACACCCTCAGCTGCTCTGTCTCCTTCTGTCTTCTCTTAATCCTGTTCTTTAAATCTAGCGCTGATGCCGACTTCTTACAAGCATGTGTCTGAGTGTGTGTGGCTGTGACGTTGCTGTCTGTGTCGCTGCACGCGACGTGACCAGCCAGTCACTGGTCAGGGCCAATCATGCTGAAAACCAGTTTGTTCTGGTCTCTAGCTGATCGATCAGTGCGTCTCTATTGTCTTTTTATAGTTTGCTCCAGATTTTATTACAATATGTATAATATTTCTTGTTCATTTAAAGATGTCTTGCCACTTTTAAACACAATAGTAGAAGGAATTTCTGAAAATGACAGTATATCCTCTTTACTCTCCGTTCTGAGTTCTTTTTTGAAGTCAGCTGTTAAGTTAAATATGATCAGCTGTTTAGTTTGTTCCATGCACAGTTGGTTTTAAAAACACATTCAAACTGCCGACATTAAAACGTTCCCTGTTGTTGCAGTGTTTGATTGCTGAGCCACGGAATCAGAGCTAACAAGAGCAGAATTTATTAGTCAATTAGTGGATTAAAAGAAAAGTAATATTATCATTTTAATAATTTTCAGAGCAAAGATTGTGACGAAATGTCTCATATAATCGAGTTCCAACTTCTAAAAGGTGAAGATTTGAGGATTTGCTGCTTTTGTGTTTGATATCACTGTAAACTGAATATTTTCTATTTAGCAAAACAAGACATTCAAAGAAATTTTGGACATTTAACAGACAACCCACCAATTCTGAAAACTGGGACAAACAAGAAAAAACTCTTAAAATTATTAATACTAACACTTTAATGTAATGAAATGAAAATGTATCTTTAAGCTATTATATATATGAATATATATGAAATTATGAATTATTTGTGGTCTGCTTTATTTTTATTTTATTTTTAAGCTTGATCTGCGCCAGGAAACAGTTCGAACAACAACAATTTGAAAATGTATTAAAATCCTTCCAAATCTAAAACTATTATACTAAAAATGTTCTACTATAATTATCTTTATTTTAAAAAATATTTTTTTATGAAAATGTTCGCCCTTGAAAGTTGTGTCCCAGATTTCCGCCAATAGAAACCTGATTTAATCAGGCATAAAAAGCGTTAGCTACACCCTGAGCAGCCCTGTCTCACTTCCTAAAGCTACAAAAATCATCCAGTATCAACATTCACAGAGTGTGTTAGAGTCTCCATTAGGTTTAACACAGACGACGACAACACGTCTCCTATCAGCTGTCAGTCAGACTGTCAGGGGAAACACCCACTTAGAGGCTCAACATTTACATAAATATTTATCAAATATGTCCAAAAACTCTTTTATCCTCTTTGAAAATGGTTTAAAATGTAGACTACAGTGACTGTACTATCACCGGAAACTGTGTTCAGTTTTCTATATGTTGTATTTTTTCCAAGTTATTATTAAGAAACACTAAATAAACATGTAACTAAAGCCATGTTCAGACTACAGGATATCTTTCTGTCAAACGAGGTGATCACAGAACCACAAAGTCTCACTAGGACTCGACTGAGACACACAACAGAGCAGCGTGTCTGATACTGGCTGTGTGTTGAGAAAAGCCCAAAGAAGAAAGAAAGAAAAAAAGAAAGAAAATGACTGTGACCTTTCTTCTGTTTCACAGTTCCACCTCGCAGCACCAACAACATCATTCTTCTTCCACTGAACCGTATTTCAACATGTTCTCGCTCCCAGCTCATCAGCAGCGTGGTCAGTGGCTCTGTGCTTCAATCTATAACACTTTAAGTGTTTTGCATGTGCAGGGTTACATAATCATATTATAAACATGCAACAAGTTTTGGATGTGCAAGAAAGTTCAGATGACCTTTGTAATAACGGTAACAATATTCAGTTGACAATAATCATGTGAATTACAAAAAACACTCAGTTTGATTAAGTTTAGGCAACTAAACTACAATGTTTGGTACATACGAGAACATTAGTTTTGCAAGTTAAGTTAGACTCTCTCTTTTCCTTTATTTTTTGCCACAGTTTTATTTTTAAGTTGCCAGCCAACAGCAGCATTTTTGATCACTTATCAATCAAAAATGTTTCAGGACCCCCAGAATATTTTCCTCTGAGTATCTGAACAGTGAATATGTCAAAAGAATGAACAGAACTTAAATTTTTTTATACAAAAAACATTTTATTCTACCTTATTTGATTCCTTTTTTTTATCAACACTTGAATATAGGTCATTAAAAACAACATTTCAGACAAAAACTGAGCTATTTCAAGCAATAAAAATTTATTTCATGTTGACATTTTTGTCTTTTTGTCTCACTTTTTGTTGTTGGAGGAGGTTGCTTCCATGAAGTGACTTCAAACCGTTGAATGCAAAACCTTCATCAAAAATTCTGTGAATGATTTTACTTCATATTGTTAGTAAATGACCATGGTATACGTGGAATAATCATCTTGTAGGTGTGCATTAAAGATCGAAAGTTATGAAGCAAGAGCTCACTGTTGTCATGACAAGGACTGATTCTAATCCTTTTAAAACTGAACTCAGCTGGCTTGCTGCAGTTGATAACAATTAACAATGCGAGCAAAGAACTGTCCACATACGAGTGATGTCGCAGTGGTGCACTTGAGACTCCTCCCTCTGTAGATGAGGAGTTATTTATCAATAACTAACTATATTTTCATAAATCAACCTTGTTTTTAGGACTGTTCACTAACTTGTAAGTCCAAAAAGTTCCCTTTGTTTCTTTCAAACCCCGTCCTTTGTGAGGATATTCCTATAAAAAGGCTGCTGTGGAGCATATTAAAGGTGTCGCTTCATCTCAGCTTCTTTAGTTAGTCTCTCATCCTCCTCTGACTGCTTTGATGAAAGGAAACACCAACGCCAAGGATTTCACATTGATTTTAACCAGATAAAACAGAAACCTGGCTGAAACAGAGCGAGAGGCTGAGACATCCTCATTTAGGAAAACTGAACCAATCAGCTGTTCGCTCGCTTGCTCGTACACATCGCCTGGTAGTTAGGAAGCAGTGTGAGCTTTGACAGCTGTGCTCTTTAATGTTGCTATGGTTACAAGTTGGGTTGGGGATGGTGATTAAACTTGATCCAAACTGTGTGTGCGTTAAATAGTTTTAACGCACACCTGTCAGCCAATCATAAAAAATACATCAATAAATAACTGGCTAGATGCTTTTGATTCTGAGTTTTACAAGCAGCATCTCTACTTGTTTAAAATCGGCAAGAAAATCTGCAGAGGTGTCGTTGGAATTCTGCAGCCGCAGTCTGAGCCCTGCATTAGAGATACAACATCTTGATTTTACTTTTTTGCTTTGCTGGAAGGAGTTTTCAAAAACACAGTCATGATCCACAAAATCACAAGGACATTTTTGCTTTCTTTCATTCATTCATATGCTGAACTGAGGCAGTTTTTTTTTTTTTTTTTTAAGAAAGCCCATCATCGTGCCGACACTGGAAACATGGCTGTTTGCAGCTTTTGCGAGAAGAACCCAACACAATGAGCAAACGGCTGAAACCGATACACGACAGCCTTGACCTGCTGTCTGTGGTTTTACTGTATGAAGCAACCAGGAGACAAGACACATCTCTGAATGAAATTCTTAAAAGTTTTTTTTTTTTTTTTTTTTTTTTTTGGTAGTAAAGCTAACCCCGGGAAATAAAGCTGGCCAAGGTTTGAGTTTTCAGTCCTTCAACTTTTCTTTCATTTATTCTTCCAGGAATAGAGGGGAGCAGAAAGCAGAGGACGTGCAGGAGCAGATGTGCCGTGTCTCTGCAAAAAGAGCATTCAGCAGAGTTGCCTTCTATTTTATTTCCTTAGATATGAGCCTGAATAAGGTCAGGGAATAACCTTTGAAGTAGTGCACTATAAACTGCGCGAGGGCTGACTGCGAGACAGAAAGAGTGTGTGTGTGCTGTGACATTTCCTCCATCCTCTAATTTGAAGGCGATCCACTTTAAAGATATTGGCGGTGGAAGGACTCTGTGTGTTCCAGTGTTTTAGAAGAGTTTATCATCTGTTGACCTTCTCAGCCACAAAAGCCACAAACTAAAGGAAAGAAAAGGAGCAGAGAAAAGAGAAAACGGCCACCGCTCTCTCCTGTGCTCAATAGAGACGTTGGTCTGTGTCGTGCAGCAGCTTGTGATCAAAGCCAGCGGAGCGAACCAGCCTGGATCCTGTCAGCTTTCATCTAATGACTATCTTTTCACTGATTGGTTGTCGTTTTCTTGCCATCAGGGGAGTCGCTATAGAATAATGAAGCTGGAGGAGGCATTCTGAGGCTTTAATTTCTGTGCAGACAATTAGAGCTGGAGCATTTTTGCATGAACACAAATCATCAATACAAAAGATGAGCAGCCGCTTTAGAGACCATCTTGTTCTTTAAAGGACCAGTTTGTAAGATTTAGTTGCATCTTGCAGTGAGCTTGCAGATGGCAAACACTTGCCTCTTCCAAGCTTTTAAAGAAGCTACAGTAGTTCTGAAACTTGTGCAAAATGTAAAAGGCCCCCCCAAGAGCCAGTGTTTGGTTTGTCTGTTCTGTAGGTGCTCTGCCTCTGATTGGCTCACCCTGATGTTCTCACCCTGACTGTATCCAGTCACTCCTCATATACACGTGGGCGAGATCATTTAGATGTGTGTCTGAAATTTGTTGCAAATTCTGAAAATTCCCTCCAGCCTGTTCTTATTTGTCAAATGACCTAAAACAGCAAATTAAAGAGAAGGTTAAAACAGATTAACATTAAATTAATATTAAAACCTCTTAGCTTGGCTGGATGGGCCTTTGCACAGACATGAGTCAGTTTTTGGGTCACAGGTCAGCTTTTTGTCAGTCTCTAGACATTTATACTGATAAACAACTTCAACAGACTGGACATGAATAAACACTGGAAGGAGGAAATTAGGCTTCTTCCTAAAGTCAATTATCATTTCCTTTGTTTTTAACACAAAAATTAACATTTACACCAGCCAATAAATCTGTCCAGCAGAGGACTGATGTCAGATTTATCATTAATAAACAAGGACACAATACAGAATCATCTGCAAACTTGATAATATGTGTATCCTAAAGATGAGTCTCACACCGTCTCAACTTTTCACTTGTAACAAAAACTTTTATTTTCATCAGTGCAGCTGTCTGCAGCAGCTGTACGCACCTCGTGTCCCGCCATCATGTGGTGGGCGTAAACACAAGCCGAAGCGTTTATTTAGACTTCAAGTCTGAGAATGTTACGACCCACAGCTCATGGTGAAAAGGAAAGCAACATAAACCAGTTGTAATTGGCAAAAGTATAGTTATTTGTTGGCAGAACTTTGTAACTGACAAACAGGAATTATGCAGCAAGAACTACAAAGGAAACAGGTGGATGGATGCTGCTCAAATCAAGAAATAAATACAGGACTCTAAAGTGGAGCAAATAACTAATGGCCAAAAAAAAACAAAGACTGCAAAACAAAATCCGCAATAATTTATTTAATGTGGCAAAAAGAAGAGACAATGGAGACAGCACCCCTCGTCCTCATGTTTCTAGACAATACTAAATACCTATGTACAAGAACAGACACATCAGTTCTTTATTTCTTGGAAGAGGGGCCCCCAGTGGAGTCCAAACTCTGGCTGCTATTGCCCCCCCCAGAACCATCCATCCCTGCTCACCATTGTCAGTTCGTCCTGTGACAATGCAGCGATGCTCCAGTCTTTTGAGCCGTCCAGCTCGCTGTTTCCAAACATATCTGCTTCTGGTTCATGACTCACTGACACTCCGAGGTTGCGTCACCATATTCAGAGAAACGCATTTGTTTGCATTTGTTCCCTCCAGAGGGGGAAAAGGGGGACAACAGATGTCGCCATGTTGGCTCTGGTTGTTTCTGATCAGCCACCAGCGACGCCACAACTCCCATCCATCAGAGCAGGTCAGCTGCTGTCATGTCACCAACACACACACACACACACACACACACACACACAGAAAAAAGACATACAGTATAGTGTACATACATAGAATGAAAGTGTGCATACAGTATTTGTGTGTGTACACTCAAATGCTGTGTTTTTTGTTCACATACAGACAGACACACACACACACACACACACACACACACACAAACCATGGGGAGTAAATGGGCTGCAGTTGCCATAGAAACAGTTGAGTCCCACAACATCCATTCCAGAGAGCCTTCAGAGAAAAAAGAAGTGTTTGTCTCATTTTTCAGATGTGTGTGTGTGTGTGTGTGTGTGTGTGTGTGTGTGTGTGTGTGTGTGCGTGCGTGCATCTCAACATAAAGAGGCACACACACACACACACATACCAAGAGCCAGTGTGTGTGTGTGTGTGTGTGTGTGTGTGTGTGTGTGTGTGTGGTAGATCCCCCTCTGTGATCACAAAGAGCAGCTCTCATCCCTGAGAATCCCATTTCACGGCCGGGCTTAGCGATGCTGGTGTGTTATTATGTGTGTGTGTGTTTATGTGTGAGTGTGTGTGTTGGTGGCAGAGAAGGGGGAAGGGTGGTGGGGTGTGTGAGGAGAGGGGGGGTTACTGGATTACTGGTCTGCTGCTCATACAGGTTGGGATTATTTCAAATAAGATGTGAAATTCCTTCAACACACCACCAATTGGAAGATATCAGTGTGTGAAGCGTCTGATGTTTCCAGACTTCAGATTTTTGTTTTTGTTAAAATGGCAAAGGACAGATTTGCAGTTACATGAAGTCCTCCAACTAAAAGACAAAACAGGTAGTTTGTCTCTGACTTCCACACAGTTGGAGCGTTTTCTGATCTGCCACCTCTGAGGCGGAGCTGAGTTCAGTTTCTTTTAGTTTGGCTCGTTTGGTCCGGTGTCACAGCTGTCAATCAAACTACATTCATTTGGTGTGAAAACAACCACCAACACCACAAGACTTTGATTTAATGGTAATTTTATGGTGAAATCACATATCTGCTGTCTCAAACTGTAAACTGTTAAACAAGGGTTTTCCCAATCTGTATAAATCATGAAAGTCTATATTTATAACAGCATCTTGTAACCATGGTAACACAGATGTGCATTAAAACAGACAATGGGTTACATTCACCAACATCTTCGTAAGCTTCTACTTCTACTCCCCTTATGCCAATTGAAGGTTGAGTTTAGACATTTTTCGTCCTCAAAACACTGCTGGAATTTCACGAGAAACAATGAAAGTGAATGGTGACCAGTCTTCAAACAGGAAAAACAACTGGAAAGAAAACATAAAATGCCTCCATGCTGCTCGTCTGGTGTAATCCAAGTCTCCTGAAGCCCAGACATGCCAAATTGACTTGAAAGACATCATCTCCACCATGTTTTCATTCTGAATCTTCACTGTAGATCCTCAGCTTAGAGCCACGTTCACATGCACACTGTCTGAACTGTGTGTGTGTGTGTGTGTGTGTGTGTGTGTGTGTGTGTGTGTGTGTGCGCGTGAGAGTGAACGGCATGTCGGGGCTTTTGGGGACTTGGATTACACAAGATGAGCACTATGGAGGATTTTTATGTTTTGTTTTGGTTTTGTTTTCTTTTGTTAAGTTTGAAAACTGGTCACCATTCACTTCCATTATTTTGGACATTCTGCAGGAGTTTTTTTTTATGGACTAAAGAACTAAACCTGACCTTCAATCAGCAAAATTGCAGAATTTCTGATTTTCAAATCCATGTAGCTAATGTTAGCTGCCAAAAATTTCACTGTGAAATACTTTGCACATAATCTGCTGTCAAAGATACAATTTTCCCCAAAGTGAATAAATTCTATCCAGATATCCAAATATGATGGTATTTAGGTGAAGCAGAATAAGGTTTAATGTGGTGAACATATTAGAGACACACCGTTAGTTGTTAGCTAATTAATGAAGCTTAGCTCTGCACCACTAAAAGACTGGTGTCATGATATTATTGGTTCAAAGTGGTCACATTTTGTTTTGCAGGACAAAAAAATGAACAGATTTTCCCTGATTTTGATATAAAAATACAAAGAAATTGATTTTGTTTTTGCATAAATTGTTAAATAGGTGCACAATATGACTGAGGATGTGATTTAAAAGGGTTACAAAAGCATTTTTCATCCATCTCATCTTCAGTTTTGTCCCATTTTTATCTGTTTATCACTATTTACAATATGTGTGTGAACACATAGGGAACAGAAATTAACACATTTGATGCTCTCTGGTGCATGACCTGCTGTCACCCTCCAGGATCTGATTCATGCCATGTGGTGGTACATGTGCTGCCGATGTCGGGCCTCTTCACACCTGAAAGTCAGAACCAAGGTACTGCCCTCAACGTATGAAGGAGAGGTAGAGGCATCTTGCATGGCAGCTTCTGCAATTAATGTATTTTGAATTTGTGTGTGGATGAATGTGACATGTCGTGTGTGTGTGTGTGTGTGTGTGTGTGTGTGTGTGTGTGTGTGTGTTTTGCCAGTGCAATTCAATTCCTCTCTCTTTCACCCTTTTGGGAAAATAAATAAATAAATAAAATTGTTGTCATCAGTGTATTAAAACATGTGAAGTCCTGATCTTTGTATCTGTAATCCTTTAAATTGTCATCAGCAACCAGAACAGAAAAAACCAGGATGACTAGATCAACAACAATATAAAGCAGTTTGAGAACATTGGTGTATGTTGGTGTTGAAGTTTTGTGTCTGTTGTGGAGTACAAAGAGATAAAGAGAGAGCGGCAGCCTCTGGACAGAACATCAGAGTTTCAGGGTTTTCAAAACTTTTTTTAGGAGACCCACTTACTAAAAATGACCCAATTTACAAAAGGCCCTCACAGTAAGTCTCAGGAAGAGTTCATTTGTGCCTACGTGAACTTCCCAGACCATTTTCAAGTGACATTTCTGCACCATTATATATGATACTGATGCATGTTATTGAATGTTAAATACTTTATAAATGAGAAATAAATGCATGTAGGCAGAGTTAACAGGTCATTTCACTGTTTTTTTTACTTTCATCAGTAAAACAATACAGGGCATTTTAACAGGTTCCTCATCAGTACGTCAATATACACAAGTTAAATCTTAAATTTGCAGAATTTCGTCCATCCACCTGTGGGGTCCTGACCCAGTCTCTGGGAATTACTGTTTTATAAAAATACAGCACATGTCAGACGTCCTGTAGAGGAACGTTCATAACCAGATTTGTTGTTTGTTTTTTTTGTTTTAAACAGACTCTGGTCTGCAGCATAGATCACTTCACTACTAAACCGCAGAACTGAACAGTAGCATCAGGATTCATGATCAAAAAAGCTTTTACATCACATCGACACTTCAGTCCATATTCACACACTCCCTCTTACTCTCTTTCTCTCCCTCAAATTAAAGAGCAAATTGTGCTTTTTTTGTTTTTGTCAATTTCTTGATGTTGTTGAAATAGAGCTATTTATTTGGATCGAGGAGTAAAATGCTCATTTAAATAAGATTTCTGCAGCAATGTTCAAGAACTTTTCTGGGGTCTAGAGGATTAAATGACTTGTAGCAGCCCACACAATGATGGCATCTTGAAGTGCATCAGTAAGAGTAGACTGTACGCCTTGATCTGAAGGATAAAGACACCACATATATTATGTACACAAAATGATGCATATACTTTCAGTAAAGAGAGAGATCAAAGTGCTACAGGATGTAAGTATGAAACTATCAGATAATGAGGGAAAATGTTGTCTTTTTTTTTAAATTCTGAGGATACTTAAAGGGAATCCTGAGGGAAAAAAACAAGGATAAAAAGATTTAAAAAAAAAGAAAACTCTGCCAGTGCTGTGAGATTATTCCACATTTATCTGATGCCGTTTCAGGAATTTGCAAGAATTAAATGTCAAAATATTAAAGCTAGAGCTAATATAAAATAACAGCCAAAATGAGATAATGACACATTATCTTTTGAAATACTTGAAAAGAGTTGATTTGCATGGAGAAGAAGTGAAATTATCTCACCCAACTGGCACTTTTATTTTCCCACTTGTCTTAAGAAAACAATTTCAGATCAGAGTTATCAGACTGAGCAAACGGCTGGTTTAGATGGAGATTTTTTCACAGTGATGATAGGTTTGGTGTGAAGACTGGATTGCTTTCAAAAGCTTTTTTCTCAGGCCGAAATTTAAATGTGAAAAGAGGAAAGTCAGACACTGTTCAGCTCCATCTAACTTTGTATCTTCACTTTCTCAGTGGAACAAAAAATATTTGGTTTGAAGGACCTGAGAGGTGCTGTGAGAGAAGTTATTATAACATGCAGAGGGATAAGATGTAGTTCCTTGATCAATACTAAAGGGTTAAAGGTCAGAGTGTGCAGACAATAGAAGGAGGAGGACTGATGATGATGATGATGATGATGATAGAGGATGAAGGAACAGGGAGGAAACAGAGAGCAGGGGAAGCTGTGAATGAGAGTGGAGCAGTCTGAGGCTTTAGACAGACAAATCCTCCACGTGGAGGAGATAAAGGAGACAAAGTGAGGAAAAAAAGTGTGTTTCCCTCAACCTGGATCCATATAGAGTGGCCGCCGCCGCCGCCGCAGAATACAAATCTGAACTTTTGTTCGCTCCGTGCAGAGGTTCATTCATCGTCTCCTGCTCGAAGATGGACGACTGAGAGGAGGCGAGTTTATCTGACGGATCAGAAGCTGCTACAGTGCAGAACAACACAGAGCTGCAGTTACTGCACTGCTGCTCGCTGAGTCTCCACATCTGTAAGCAGGAACCTGTCACCATAAACAACAAATTAAAACTATAACTTACAGACATACAGGACATGCAGGAATTTTACTTCTGAATATGTGCTAACGGTGTAAAACTAGTCTAACTTCTTACCTTTCTAACAGAATGTTGTTTTAACCGTTTACTGTAGGTGTGTCCTCCCATCCTTCACAATAATATGCTTCAACAACTTCAAATCATATAGTAAAGGCTCAAGCTGCATGGTGAATGTAAAGGCCATTGACATAAATAAAGATGAACATTGTGGTACTTCCTCCCACTATGCAAAAATGTAAAAGCCAAAATATCCAGGATACGAGTGGTGCCATCTTGTACTGGCGATGTCATTTGGAGCCTGAGTCTGCAGAGTGGTGACCAGCAGCAGAGCCGCACTTTGAGGCTCCTGCCAAATCAGAGCTCAGCTGTCAATCATGACGTGAAACCCCCTTTTTATTGCATCAAATAACTAATTAAATCCAAACTAATGAGAAAAATTAACACTTGAACAAACATCAGCATTGTAAGAACAACCCATTTATTTGACCTCTACCTCGGTGTGGGGAGCTTGTGATTAGATTTTTGTGATTGGGGAGGCAGGATTTATAACCTGTACTGCAGCCTTCCACCAGGTGGCGATCAAGATGCTTTGGCAGCACTTTTAGGAAGCTGTCATGTTGTCCATTTCTGTGTATGCAGTCTCTGGTACAGATGCACTTCTGAACTCCAACTTTCTCTATACTACAAGGATCCATCATGCTCTTTATTCATGTTCATATTCAACTGTTTTCTAAGTCTGAAGTCTGTGACACCTGGATTGAACTTGATTTAAACCACATTCAGAGGAGTTTGAGCATCCAGGTAAAGTCAGAGCTGGGCTTGGGCAGTATAAAGGTATTATGGTATTAAGAAATTGTGACGGTATGATTTTCAATACCGTCATAAATACTCTTCTTACAATTTAATTGATAGGGAGATGATGTACTGTAGTGTGTACCAGCAGGCGCCAGCAGCTGTCAGCGTCTCTACTGGTGGACAAGGCAGCACAGCTGAGTTGAGAAATGTGGCATCTGGGGGAAAAGGTTCCAGGACTAACGACCAAAAAAGAAGAAAAATGCCTCTGCCCCTGTTTGAGAGTATTTTGAGTTTAGTCCGCAGACAGCTGATTGGTCAGAGGACAGTTTCTTGAGTGAGCATGAGAGAGAAAAGGTGAGCAGTGAAGTTGTGACAGTGGCAGTAAATGTACAATTTAGTTTTGAGTTTGTCTGCAGAAGCTGCAGTTTTTATTCACTGACAGAAGCAGAGCTGCTGAGTGTGTGTCGTTTCTCAACAGCAGGAAAAGCTCCGCCTCCACTGAGGGAGTACAGTCTGCAGTGGAGTACAGCCGTTTTACACAAGTTTCACACAAATACTGTCATAATGGAGAGTCCCTCTGCACAGATAATGTACATTCATGGTCCCTAGTCGTCTCTCCATGAGGCATTTTTACATTTAATATTGAGAGTAGTCGAAGTACAGTTTGTTCTTGTATAAGAGATCATTTATATGTTGTCATCAGCTGTGGTGTGAGTGTCATCACTTCATTGTTTGAGTTATTAGGGAATAACAACATGTCAGGACTTACACAGCTGCATTGTGTTTTTAATATGCTGACCAAGAAACACTCTGACACGACAAAATATTCAAATGAACTCCAGCAGGGAGTGTGTGTGTGTGTGTGTGTGTGTGTGTGTGTGTGTGTGTGTGTGTGTGTGTGTGTGTGTGTGTGTGTGTGTGTGTGTTTGAAGTGAACAGAGATCAGATGGAGCAGATGGATGGTGATTGCAGATCTGTGATCCGCAGCCAATTAAACAGACGCTTCCGGCGTCACTTCGCTTCTTGCTCATTTTTGTACATTTAATGTTAATTTTTTTTAATGTTTTTACCTGCAAGGTGCATGAGAAAGATGTTTTAAAAATCTCTCAGGCTTGTTCAGTAAATTCCAGACATTTCATATCAGAAGAAAACCATACAGCCGCCCCCCCCCGAACTCAAGCTTCTCTCATCTGATCTGTAAAAAAAAGCTTGCTACAGTAAGAGCTTTGTACCCTCTGTCATCTCTGCCCTCAATTCACTGTACAAATAACACTAATGGACTCTGACTGTACTGTTGACTGTGTTCTTTGTGGTTAGATTTTTTTGTGTTTGTTTGTTTGATGTTCCTTAAATGTTCTTTTTTGTGTAAAGGCTGCTGTGGAAACAAATTTACTCTAACAGAGGACAAGAACTTCCATTTGTTCTGTTGTAAATTAAAGGGATAGTTCAGATTATTTGAAGTGGGGCTGCATGAGGTTCTTATTGATAGTCAGTGAATTACTGGTCTGACGCACCGGACGCACACTATAGGTACAAACCTGCCATTGGTTGTTTGGTTCCAGTCAGCATCGTAGCATTTGCTGTGTGGCTAATGCTACAAACATAAACAAACTAGTTGCTGTTACCTTTTCTTTTGCAGATATTTAGGCATTTCAATACCAGGGCTCACCTCCCCATGTGCACATGTTCCAGCAAAATAAGTTCCCCCTGGTGCTATCTTGCAGGGAAACCAGTCACTGCATCCTGGGCTTAGCTACGCCCAAGATGGTGCGTGAATGGTTTAGAGAAATACAAACAAGGCTGGGTGTTTTTTTTTTCCATCATAGCAGAATATCACCAGTGCTAAGTGCTGTGCAGATAATTCTGGCGATACAAGACTAGCCTAGAGTAGATGGTGGTTGGCACGCCCCTGTTTTTTAAGCTGCTTAAAAAAAGTTCACCTAAAAAGAAATTATTTTAGTTTGGCTTATATGACAGTGGAAAAGTCTATCTGATGGCAAACATTGCTCTCTCCAAATCAACCAAACTCTACAGGTGAAATCAGTCATTCTACCTCACAGAACACAGGAGCTGCTGCTCCGCCACTGTCATGTTTGTGTTATTTTTTGACTTTGGTGTTTTAAAATGGATTGTTCAGATTCACCACAGTCACACAATAAAACAAAGAATCTATCAGACTGAGGCAGCAGTAGACCAGCAGCTCCTGTTTTCTGTGAGGTAGAATGACTGATTTTGCCAGTGGAGTTTGGTTGGTTTGACCAGAGTGTGAAAAGGCTGTAAAAATGTGAAAAAAAAATCTAAAACTGATATTTTTTTCTGTCACAGAAATTGAATGTTTTGGCATTTCCACTCAGATTTTTCATGCATAAATTCAAAGTGCACCTACAAACAGATAGAAGGAACAGGACCGACTGGCATCATCACCTTTAGGCCCCACTGCTCGCAGGGCAAAGATGCCTCAGCTGCACATGCTCAGTTACCTTCAGCCGAGCAGGCAGTTAGCTGCTGTTTCTGGATTCTGCTCAAACCTCCTGCTCCTTTTCCTGGAAACTCTGTTATCTGTTCAGCCTCCTCCATCGGCTGACAGGGGATATTATTTATACCCTGGAGGTGGAGGAGCGTGTGTGTGTTTGTGTGTGTTTGTGAGTGCCGGCTCACGCTGAGACACCGCTGTAAGGGTCCTGACCGGGGGCTAAAAGGGAACTTTGATCCACTGGAGATCAGTCCATTAGGGCGAGTTTCCTCCGATCAGTTCCGAGTCATTTATCAATCGACCAACCAGCCGGAGCGGAGCGGGGCGCCTGCTGGACGCCGCACCTCCATGTTTTCTTTCTTTCTTTCTTTCTCTCTGAGGTTGTTTCCACGCCGCCTGTGATTGGCTTTAGTCTAAGTCGCTCAGGTGGTCCCCACCTCGACTCTCTGCATCGATCCCTCCACCTGCTGCTGTCGTGGTCGGTCATTTGCAGGGTGCCAGCTCTGTGTGTTTGTTTTAAATGCCACAGGGTGCCATATGGGTGGGGTTTGGTTCAGAGAGTTGTAGGTAAAATGTCACAGAGACCTGATAAATCCTGTGAAGTCGAGTTTATTTAACAGCTGAATAACTAACAGGGGTCTGTACTTTCATTTGTACTTAAATATGCCTTCCACTTTGTAATGCGAGTGCAATTCGAATTAATATTCAGACCTCTTATCTTTTTTGTAGTCAATAAGGTGATCTGAACACAAACAGAACAATGAAAACTAGGATATATGAATGAAAATCCCAAAATGCTGCAGCAGGCACAGGTTTGTTTTTGGAATTTAACCAATTAAAATGTATTTATCAATATTTAATCAGTAGTATAATAATGGCAGTGATTGCATCTCATTTATTGAATGAGGAAACTTAAAATTAAATTTTAAACACCATTTGTAATTGAGTAATATTTTAGCAATGTAACAATACTTGTACTTGAGTACAGATACTCAGTACTCTTTCCACCTCTGATAATTGAATATTTGCTTTAAATGATCAGATTATCAAACCTGCTGTTTATTTAAACTCTCCTGCAGCTGTAATCTGATCCGACTCATTCTGATTGATTATTAATTGGTGCATTGATCTGGTTTTACAGTTTTACTTGAGCAGATGGTCCAAATTGAGTGAAAAGACTTTTCTCCCCAGATGGAAATAAGATTCTGGTTATTTTTTATATTTCAGACATGAAAAGGCCCAATTAAAGGATACTGAAATGTTTGGCACAACACATGACATATCTGCAGTTCAGTTGCCAATTCCTGTTAATGGTTCGACGATGATGGTGAGATTTGCTGAAGAAACTTATCAGCATCACACAAACACGTAAGTATTTCTCTGAAAGCAGAGATCGACTCTATAATTTGATATTCTCATCAAAACTTTAAACTATGTGGGGCTGGAGACTTCATATAAATTGATAGTTGGTGGTATTTTAACCAGGCACTGCAGCATCCACAGGCTTTAATGCTCATTACACTCACAATAAAACACACACACACACACACACACACACACACACACACACACACACACACTGTGCACTGAACAGACAACATACTGATGATTCTGTTGATATTTCGCTGAAAGTTTAAATTTTGGAGGAGGAGGTCCCCAAAACTAAAAGGACTCATTTTCTGGGGAGCAGCAACATGTAACATTTGATTGTGTGGTCAGTTACAGTTGATTTATGTGTGTAAATTTGTCACTGTAGTGCTGAAGTGAGCGCCATTAATTTTGAACAAATTCACTGATATTTCAACATCCACACAGTATTCAGTTCTATGAATATGTTAACATGGACTATATATATAAAAAAAGAAACATTTATTTTAGTTTTAGACACAAAAAACATTTTGTTCACACTCCATATATTATTTTTTTATAAGCACTTTAATGTTTGTTGGTCGTTGACATCACTGTCACCAGTGTGACTATATTTAGATGTGTGTGTCCCCCGCCCCCACACCAAACACTGTCTGTTGTGCCTTAAATAATGAGATATTTTGTCAGTGGCAGAGAAAAGAGTTAAGTGATCATAAATAAAAATGAATTAACCAACCATTATTTATTGTGCATTTAATCTATTTACCTTGTGGTGTTTGTGGAAACATTCCTGCTGCAGCTCACATGCAAGACTTATAACCAAAAAGAAACAGAGATAAAGGGGAAGAGAGCTTTTTTTCATGTCTGATATCTTCTACAGAGACAGACAATGAAACTGTGGTGTCATATTGCTGGTATGATGCCGCTGTGACCATCAACTGATCATTTTCATTTTCATTTCATGACTCATGTCATTCTCACGTCATGAGATTAGGTGCGTCTCAGAATCTTTATGAAGCATCGCTGCTGCTGCACGTGATCCTGAAGGTGGTATATGTCCTCACTTAACTTTAAAAGTCACTCTTATCACCCTACATAGAGTAGTATGTAAAGGTACGTAAAGAATTTCAGTTACTGTCAGAGATCAGAGCGATGCCAGCACAACGCACCAACATGAATAAAAGTCAGTTAGCTGTTCAGACACTCCATACGTTCCACTGCTCTTCATATGACTGCTGTCTGTCACCGGAGCTTTGAACCAGGTCACAGTGTTAATTGGTCGGTCGGCTCAAGTGTCATCACTCAGGTTCTGTGCAAATTGCAGGAGAATAAATTCATAACTCTCTCTGCAATCCTCTTTGAACTATCTGTTCTCTTGAGCCACTCAGAGAACTTCCTGCTCCTGTGTTGTCGTTAGTTTGTCACTGACAGACGGTGATAACTTGGTGTCATGGCTTCGTGGGATTGAACCAGAGTGAACACACACGCATAGAAACACACACGTCAGAATATAACCCATCAAATATATCTTTGGAGAAGATTCTAGATGTACTATGAGGTACAAAACTCTTTATTTGAAAGGGTGTGCGTGTGCATGACCCATTACATTGTTATAACCATGTCACGACACCTGTCATTAACATGACAGAGTCTTTATGAATGTTGTTGACTGTTGTAAGTCAGTCATTTATGTCACTTTTAATGCAAAGTTGACACTGTTTGAGATGTCTTTGTTACAATAACTTGAATAATTAAAAGAACTGTTTAGCTTTATGTTTTAACATGACATAAAAACGTTGTTGAACGCCACATATGACGGTTATATGTCAAGTCCAAAATGTGGCACTTAACTTAATGACATGATGGGCTCATGGCGATCAGTTTCAAAACCAGCCACATATGACAGTTTAATGTCATGTTATAACATACAGTAACAATTTCTCAAAGTGTCATAATGTCAAGTTGTCATAACAACGTCATTATTGGATCGTCCGTGTCAAGTTGTCATAACAACAACATTATTGGCTCGGTTAATGTCAAGTTGTCATAACACAGATATTATTGGCCCAGATAATGTCAAGTCGTCATAACAAAAACATTATTGGCCCAGATAATGTCATAACAATGACATTTTGTTTCTTGATCAGTGTCAAGTTGTCATAACAAAGACATTATTAGCCTGGTTTATGTCAAGTTGTCTTAACAACGACATTTTGTTTCTTCATTTAATGTCAAGTTGTCATGATTAAGACATTAATGTCAAGTTGTCATAACAAAGACATTTTGTTTCTTCATTTAATGTCAAGTTGTCATGATTAAGACATTAATGTCAAGTTGTCATAACAAAGACATTTATGTCTTGATTAATGTCAGAAATTTACATAAGAAAGTCTCAAACAATGTCAACGTTGCATAAAAAAATGACATAATTGACCACATGACACCTTATGACAGCAATCATAAACATTCATAAGGACATTTTTATAATCAGGACAGGGGTCATGACATGGTTATGACAGTCTTATGCAGCATCCCTTCAGATGAAGTGTTATTCAAAACTCTCTATATGTCAGTTGAGGCAGTAATTTAAGTTAAGTGAAGCAGTCGTGGGTGTAGAAGTTAAACTTGAATGTTTTGAGGAGTCTGATCCTCGCAGGAAGTTGTGAAGTTTCGAGGCGGTCTTTACAATCACTGACTTCATTATCGGAGTAACAGACGTTAAACCAGCGGCTGTGCTGACGCTCCAGAGGAAGGTTTTGTCTGAACTGGATCGAGGCTTTGTGTGTCAAAAGCTATTCTTCCCACTCTTCTCTCCTCCACCACCACCACCACCTCCTCCTCCTCCTCCTCCTCCTTTAGTCCTCTGGGCCAATTTTTGCAGGCAGCGGGGGACGAGAGGAATGAGTCTCCTCACAGCGAGGTGTGGCGCTGAATGGGGAGAGGATGATGAAGGCTGGAGAGAGAAAAGAGACAACACTTCACTGTTTGGCAAACGCAGTGCAGAGGAGCTTCACAAACCTTCTGCCTTTCTTTGTCACACTGGAGAGCACAGGCTTCATATTTGTTAACTCACACACATTATTTACTCCTTCCTCTGCTTCCTGTGGACTCTCAGGTCATTTCTGCAGTTTTATTTTTTGTTTGTTTGAGAACAAAACCTCATAATTTCTCACCTTAAACAACCATTTATATTCAGATGATTGTAGGATGGTCATGAAATCATTAAAACAAATGCATGAAATGAATAAAGTGATGCCTTAAATGCTGTGTACAGTTCTCATTTTTACTTGATTAATTATTTTAAGGCTAATTTAAGTAGCCTATCCCTTAATTTTACTATTAAGTAATTTCTAATATGCACAGGAGCCTCTTGTAATAATGTCTCATAGTCTATAGGCCTAAATACACACACTTTAAGGTATTTGTAGCTGATTTAAGGGACATTTAATAAGAATTATTATTATCAAAATCTATGTAGATTTTGTAGGGAAAGTATTTTATGAGATTTTGCACACTGGTACTTTTTGAAGGAGTGTGCATAAGACTGTCATAAACATGTCATGATACCTGTCACAAACAAGAATGTGTATTTTATTGTATTAAAAATGACATAATCGACCAAATGACAACTGTCCTGAACTTTCATAAAGAATCCTTCATGTTCATGAGATGTCATATCATGCTTATGACAGCTTCATGACAGTCTTATGCACATGGAATAAAGAGGGACCCCCCAACCTGACTTTTAGTGTAAAGACTAAAATAAAGCAGTAAAGGTCAGACTGAGTTATTTTCTTCTGCCTTTAGACTTTTACTGTATAAGAATAATGATAAGCTATTATTGAAATACCAGATTTAAATGTTTTATTATCTTAATATATGTATGGATTTTAAATGATTACAGAGTCTATATACATGATGTATTAACTTGTGATCTCACCTGGACCTAGAAAATCAGATATTTTCAGAGAAATATGTTCTCAAGCAGCCGAATTGCTTTTAATTTTGTAACCCTTACACTAGAACAGTGTCTAGTCTAGTTGACATGGGGTTCATATGGTGGCCATCTTGACTTGATGTCCACACACAAAAAAGCTAACTTTAGGCTCTTAACAATGCGAATTTTCCTATTTTGTTTGGCAGTAGTGTCCTGCATTAGCCAAATGATACTAGTTTATCCTCTCATATCATCTGCAAGTTTATTATATGGATATTGAGAAAGGACATGGAACAAAAGTCTGACAACAGACATAAAGCATCATAATGTAGAATGAGAGTCTGAGAATATAACTTGTGATAACTTTTTTCATCTCCGAGGTCTCTCGATACCACACACTGATTCTGAAGTCCTCATGCAAGAACCACAGTGTTGTTGTTCTTCAGTGATGTGTACGAGTGATTCAGGAGAACCCATCAGTTTTCTTGTATTTTGAACAAACTCATGAGGTCCAGTCCTGTCGAAGAGGCATGGAGTCAAAGTTTTTCAATGACTGTGTATTTCATTAGTTTGAAGACATTTTGAGTTTGAAAATAAATTACACTTCATAATTGTGTCAACATACATTTCGAATTATAATTTAAGTGTAAATTTACACATAAAGCCTGTCATCATGACGTGCTGTCAGGTGTACTGGTCGTGTATCTTCACATGCAGGTTCATGTCACTGTCCAGGAAAACATCCTCACTTATTCTGTCCTCTGTCTCTGTGATGAAACTTCCCCTCGACCCCCTCCTCCTGTTGGCGACACTTTTTTTTTCTTTGAAGCCATTTTCATATCGAGACCTTTCTTCTTTATTTCAGGTAACAAGGCATTAACAGCACTCATTTTTCCTGTTTCTTTGCTTTATCAGCTCCTTTCATTTCACCGCTGATGCTGTTAAAATGACATATTTTCCTTTATGGAACTCTGAAAGTAAAACTCAGAACCCATAGTTCTTCTTTTTACTCTTTGATGCCATTTTCATGAATGAACACTTCCTGTTATGGGACAGGAAGTGTAGCCTTGTATGATATTAGCTGGGTATTAATTATGCTAATTTACTAGTCTGATGCAGGTGCAGTCAGACACACAGGTGGATCATTTACACTGATATCTAAAGTTACAAATGTTTGCTGGATCTGACGTGACGTGTTCATACGATGAAAAAACGCAGAGAAACTTCCTGTTGAATTTAGGCAGTGGTGGAAAGAGTACTGAAAATCTGTACTCAAGTACAAGTACTATTACATTTCTAAAATATTACTCAATTACAAGTAAAAGTACTAGTGTTAGAAAAATACTTATGTAAAAGTACAAACTATTCGTCCAAAAAACTACTCAGAGTATTAGTTACTTTTAACTGATGATGTCACCATCACCTCTCCAGACTAGGGCTCTAAATTTTGTGTGTTTTGCTTTACCAATAATTAAAACACTAACAATCAATTAATAAATAATAATTGATTTGATACAAAACAAGTGTTTTTTTTCTCCTCTTTTTGATTGGCTGTTTTTTTTTCTCTCTCATTCAAGTTTTTATTTCCTTATTCAGCAAATATCTCCAGCAGACAAAACAAAGCTAGATGAGGTGCAGTCACTGCACCTCATCTAGCCTCATTTTTTTTTTTTTTTTTTTTGTCCATATGTCCTGGTTTTTATTGGCTTTTTTGCTATCAAATCACTTTATTGGCTACAAAAATGTAGATAAAAGGTTTGGATATTCATTCAAATTGTACTCAGTACTCAACTATGGTTTTAAAAGTAACTAAGTAGATTAATACATGGCATAATCAATACTTAAGTACAAGTAAAAGTACAGACTTGAAAATATATAAAACAAAATCTAAAATTATATGTTTGAAAAGAACAGTCCTTTTGATTTGTGATAGCAGCTTGTCATCCTTTTTTGAATTTAGTGGTTTTAATGGTGGAGGTGATGGTGATGATGGTGGTGGTTTTGTGTGTGTAGGGGGGTGTTCCATTCTGTTTCACTGATTGTTGCAGGGCTGCAGAATAACACCAGAAATGACACTTAAACTGTCTTTTATGAAATAGTTTCCAGGAGACAAACCTCGCTTTGTGTCTGTGTGCACAGTTTACTTTGTTTGGTGTTCAGAGACAAAAAGCTTTTCTACTGCACACACACACACACACATACACACACACACACACACACACACACACACACACACACACACACACACAGCAGGTTGTGTCTCTGCTTGTTTTCAGCATCGATCTCAGAGATCGACCTGCTGAGCCTCACAACATCCAGTCAGTAACCAGTCGACAACTGGCCGACCGCTCCATCGATCCTCTGCTCCACTGACTGACTGATTAAAGCCTGACACAACTTTTTCCTGCCTGTTTATTAACTGACTGACTGGTTTCCCGTTCGAACGACTCCGTCACTGCACTCCTGTTTAATCCTGCCGCCGCCGCCGCCACTCGATTCTGCCCGTTCTTCCTCTTTCTATGATTCTCCTCCAGCTGGTTCTTCTGTCAGGATCGATCTCGGCTCCTCTAATGTTCATTAATGTCGAGGCTCAGACGTGTAGAGCGTCCCGTACGCAGCGGGCCGCGGGTTTGATCCCCACCGCTGGTCGTCTTTCAGTGCTGTCAAAGAAATAGGACGTTAAAAGGGTTGAAGGGTCGATAGCTCGCCGTGTGACCATGCTCGATCGACAGGCTTATAACATCTCCTGATTGGCTGAGAAATGTTTCCATGGATTTATTCGGAGAAGGACTTTTGAATTTGGAAAAGCTTAAAGGTTTACTGGAAGTTTCCTGTCGGTTTGTAAGACCAGGCTTAAGGAGTAACTGATTACTGTCATGGTTTTGGATTTTGGACACTTCCTGTTTTATTTTGTAGTCTTGGTTCTCCCTCGTGTTTTGGTTTTACTTCCTGTCTTTGTCTGTTTTCCCGCCCTGTGTGATCACTAATTATTTTCACCTGTCTTTGACTGCCCTCACCTGTGTCTTGTTTTCCTCCCCCTCCCTAGTGTATTTAATCCTGTGTCTTGTCCTCTTTACTTTGTTGGTTCATTCACTCGTCTTGTCTCTGTGCTTGTCAGTGTTTCCTAGTGTTTTTGGTTCTCCTGTGTATGGATTTTTGTTTTTTTCTCCCTGTCTGGATTTTGGATTCCCCTGCACCGTTCATGAAAGCTTTTGTTGGTCTTTAGTTGATTAAAGTTCTTTTGAACTCTCCCCTCTGCTTCCTGTTGTCTGCATTTGGGTCCTCCTGGTTGAACTCGTAACAGTTACATAAGAATTAAAAAAAAATACTGTTCGAGAAAAAAGAGGTAATCTGATTACAGATACATTTAGTAAAAATGTGGATTATTAGCAGGATTACAATTTTAAAATATATTCCTAAATAATGAACAATAAACTACTATGTGCAGTGTTCACACATTACAGCAGTTGACAAGCCTCACAGCTCCACTCTGGTCTTCAGTGGCATCTTGTCTCATTATCACAGCCTCTAGTGAAAAAATGCTTCAGTGGGTGGAAGTTTATGTTATTATTTTTGTCTTTAAATCAGAAAAAAACAAACAACGTCACAGTGCAGTAACAGTTCTGCCTTCTGCTGTGAAAACAGTGTCAGCATCCAAAAACTCATCATCTAATTAAAAAAAAACATTTACAGGAAAGATTAACTGCGAATGTTAGCTACACAGACTAGCTGCTAATGTTAGCTACACAGACTAGCTGCTAATGTTAGCTACACAGACTAGCTGCTAATGTTAGCTACACAGACTAGCTGCTAATGTTAGCTACACAGACCCGCTGCTAATGTTAGCTACACAGACTAGCTGCTAATGTTAGCTACACAGACTGACTGCTAATATTAGCTACACAGACCAACTGCTAGCTAATGTTAGCTAAATAGAACAACTAGTAAAATAAGTTACACAGAAAAACCACTAACATTTATTACATAGAAATACATTTGGCTTGCTAACCTGTCAACACTGTACTGAGAAATATATTGGATGATAAAACACAAATCTCAGAATTATTTTATGTCAGTTTACAAAAAATTAATAACCCTGACAATGAAGATCAAACACAGCTAATAAATTTCATCGTATTTGGTCGTGAGGTAATCCCAAAGTAACAGAAAGTAATCAGCTTACATCATCTTTATGTTTTTATAGGTTACTGACTCCATTTTTAACAGGTAATCAACAACTGTATTGGACTACATTTTTACAGTAACCCTCCCAATCCTGTGTAACATGATGACAACTTCTCCTCAAAGGGAAATTACAGCATGTTTATTTACACCCAAACTCCACATTCATAACGTTCTTCGACCTTTTAGTGGGTAGAAACTCTCTTCAATTTTCTCATCAAGTGTTTGGGATGAAAGCAGCCTCGGGCTACAAAAACACATCAGATGGAGAATTTCACACATTTGTTTTTTTTCACAGGGAACCTCAGCTTCTGCCATGATGGTGAAATACCAGCACGCTTTAACATGACTGATGTTTTTGTGGACCACTAATGATAAACCCTCCGCCTGGTGAGAATAAATGAACAGGAGGGGAGGCGGCGGAGTGCTGCTTCTTATTTATTTCTCTGGGTTTTTTTTTTTTATCAGCGCCGGGCTTCAGAGCTGCATGTTTTCACGGTGGTGAAGTGGTAATTTCTCCGGGTGGAAGCGGATTGTTTCCCACCTTTGCTCGCTCGTCCTCCCACTCGAAGCTCGTCTGGAGCTCAGCGCTGGCGTTTTTTAAAGCTGTTTTCTTGTGGCTTTAGTTGGCGAGGGCGAATGCACAAAGACCCTGCAAAATCACTTAAAAAAAAAAAAAAAAAAAACTCTTTGAATTTCTTCAACCAGCGCATGCTTTTTAACACGCGTGTCAGAAATGCAGGAAGAGGCAGTCGTGTGAGGATTAAATCCAAGACACAGTTTGTGAAGAGCAATCAGGCCTGAGTGATTCTCCTCGGGATGTCGGCTCTAACAACCAATTATATCATTAGAAGTGTTTAAACATAGCTCATACATGACAACTGGGACAAAACCATATTTTTTAAGGGCCATTTTTTTTCAATTATGCTAAAAAATATATTTTTAAAAACCAACCTCTTGTAACAGGCCAACCTCCGTGTGATTCATTTTTTAAATTAAATGTAGACGTCTTACAGAGTCAACAAAATACACATTTTTAAACATAAATTCTAGCATATTATGATTGAGGCACATCTAATAGCAACGTTGTTTAATGAATTTGTCTAAAAATATAAAGTTTACCAGTGATCCCGCCTTTTTTAAACCAGGAAGTGAGACAGGGGTTGATGGCTCGACAGAGACGCTCTAACTTCTCCTCCTTGTTGGCCAAATTATTAGAACAATATGAAATAATAGAAGTTTTTTTTTTGTTTTTTTAATGGAGAACAGCGCATTTAGGAAAAAGAGAACGGCATCGATAACGGATGAACTTGAGTGAAAGAGACACATAAAACTCAATTTAACTTCTTTTGAGGCATTTGATTATTTTGCTCAAAAAATAAGTTGATACTGGATCACAATTTAAGTTTTAGTGCAGCATACTTAAATTTAATCTAGAATAGGGATTAAAGTTTAACTTTAATCTCTCTGAATTTAAAGATAGTTTGGTAAAACACAATTCAAAGTTGAACCATGATTTAATCAGGTTTACAATGAATCAACCCAGTCCATGTGTTTTGTTTCTTTGAACCGACTTGTACTGTTTTTTTCCAACCTGCAAACTGGCTGATAAGACTTCCTACCTTCCAGTTAACTGACATTTTTAACATTCTTCTTGTAATTAATTTCATAAACCCCTGAGTGACTCAAGCGTCCATAGTGAGGAATATTAGGGGTATTACGGTTCTGGACTGGGGCTAAAACTGTTCTGAACACATCCAGGTTCCCCAGAGGGCAGGACGGGAGGTTGGTTTGGTTTGAGACAGCGTCATGACGGTAGAATGGAACAGAGTCCTGAGGAAACAGGTGACCCACGGGGTCATGTGGTCTGAGCTCCAGCACAGGAACCAATGTTTAACATTTTGCTAATGATCACAGTACAGATTGTCCTCTCTCTTTTTCCCCTTTTCCTTTAATTAGTGTTAACATGTGATTCGGGACTCAAACAGCCGGCTCGGCCTCTCGAGGACGCTCCACCGCCACCTGTGCAGTCTTTACCCACAATGCTCTTTTAAACTCAGGAGGAAGAGGAGGGGGAGGGATGGAGATGGATGTATATGATAAGAAGGTGGAGGGAAATAAAGTGTGATTCTCTTTTCTTTTTAATTGGTGCCTTTACTTTTTCTTTCTCAGAAGTCAGCGTGGTTCCTCGGCGACAGTCTTTTGCCCAAAGCAAAGCCGACCGTACGCAGCATTCAAGTCGTGTTGGCAGGACTGAAAGAGCAGATAAAACTCCTGTTACTAATTACTAAATCATGCATTATTCTAACATGGCTTCCTGCTCTGTTAGCCTCATAGTCACAACAGATATTGAGCCTGAATTACTTGTTTTTATCATGTTACATATTTGCTCCAATTTGTTAACATGTTGACACCAAACTGTGAGGAGCTCATTAAATTCAATGAGCTGAAATTATTGTTGTGTTAAAATGTTTATTTTGAAGTAACCACCCCTACGGTGGTATTAGTAGAATTTCTTTCTGTGGCTCTTTTTGCCTACTTTAAATAGTAGTATTTATGTCTGTGAAGTGTGATGTGAATGCAACATAATGCATAATGGAGGCAGCAGGTCAGGAGGGACCTGACAACACCGATGCATTCAACAGTGTTTTACATACAGGTGCCATTAAACACGCTGAATTAGAGATTCACATCAGACATGATGGCCCTTATCTTACACCAGGCACAAAGACGCTGGTGGTGCAGGTAGCTTCACTATCTTACACCAGCACAATTGCTATATTTGCCGTACCTGCAAGATAGCAAATGAACTTGCACCTGGTCTGTGCGGCTGTGGGCAGGACATCTAAAAATGAAGGCAAAATGAAGGCGTGGTCATTTGCTATCTTGTGGTCAGTACATTGGAGTGAAAACCACTTGCACTTTGGACCAACTCAAACCTGGTCGAAACGCAAAGTCTGTGGCGCAGTAGGTCTGAATGCACAAGATAGCAACCAGCATGTTTGGCTGGAGCACACACACACACACACACACACACACACACACACACACACACACACACACACACACGCACACACACACACGTCTCCACAATCATAAAACTCCTTCATTGATGTTCAGTCTTTTCCTCACACAGTGTGGATCAGTAGAATGTCCTTTGAACATATTTTCTGTAGTGTTTGTGTCTGTGTGTTTATTGGGATCCAGAAAAACAAGGATTGAACAATTATGATCTATAACATACAAAATGAACAAGACATCATATCTGAGCATGAGACCAGTCCAACCCATGGAGAAAAAGGTCTGTGTGTTTCTGTCAGAGCCTGATGCTGGTTGGACATGCCTGTGCGTAATTTTGCACCATCTTCTCCCCACTCCCACCTACCAGCCCCTTCTTCATGAGCTTCAGCCAGCAGAGCTGCATAATAATGATGATGATAATAATAAACTATAAAATACAACATAATGTCGAGGTGCTGTAGTGTAAAATATAACCAGTTACATATCTGCATGACATTAATGCTACCAAGCTAACAGCTACCAGGGCATCCCAGCATATAAATTTGGAGTTTTGGCCTAAACCTGAGATGGGCCGACTCTGGAGTGGGGACAAAGCAAGCTTGACCCTCTGTCTCACTAACCACAGCCAAACCGTGATGAGCCTCCTTTTTCCCCGTCAAACGAGCGAGTGTTGTGATTCTCAGCTCATGTGTGTGAAGGAGAGCAGAGAGAAAGTCGTTTTTAAAAGTCTCTTTATGTTCAGCTCTCAGCACCTTTAGCTTCAAACTGAATCTTTAGGTTTTTAGATGTAGTTTCTCTCCTCCGTCGCTGTTTGTACTCTCAGGTATCTGCTTTACTACACACAGCTGATGTCTGCTGGCCTGTGCTCGCTCACAATAGTCTCGGTAATGAATCGCGTGCTGCTTGTCTGGTAGGAGGGGCTCAGGACAAGGAAAACTAAAAACTCGGATGAGACTCAACAATCAACTGATTTTAGGCTCACTGCAGGTTTAATATGAAGTTTTGATGAAAAACAGAGCTGCTATCTAAAATAAAATCAGATATCAAACTATAATCGCACACTGAAGTCAGAAGGTGGCTGTTTATTTATTTATATATTTATTTCTTTTCCTTGAGGATGCACTCACCGGAGGCTCCTTGGATCAAACTCCTTCAATAAAGTGTGAAATGATCCATTGGTCTGTCTTTTGAGTAGTGCTTTCTCCTCCAGCAGATCAATAAGCATTAATGTACTGATAGCTTCTCTTCCTCTTCTGCCAGGAGCAGAAGAAAAGGTGATATAACACGTCTGAACTGATATTATCAAGTGAGAAAAAGATGCAAATGTAATTACACTGACACAAATCTAGTGAAAAAAAAACAATTATTATTATAAAAAATACCAATCTAGGCTGCTAATTTTACTGATACTAACTGTTTTATTGTGTTGTATGAGATTTTGATTACTTTTTAATTGCTTTTTGTAACTGTCAAGTTGCATGGAAATTACGTTTCATGCAATCTGCAACCCGCAGCTCCACGCGGGAAACTCTCACCGTGTGAAGAACTGAATGGACCGTGGCTGGACACACTGTCCTCACCAGACTAACTACAGTATACAGGAGAAAAGCAGCATTGTTTTCATCCACTGAGTCATTTATTTCATTCACATCATCCACCTCAGCTCTCTGAGCCCACACTGAAGCCTGAGAGCTCACACTGAAACCGGGGCTGTCGATCCATAAGTATAGATTTACCTCACATGTTCACAACAGGCTGTAGAATTGTGATTTGAACGGCTGTCCATGAAAGTTACGCTCCACTGAGCAAGTAAAGGTAAAAAAAAAAAATAAAAAAATAGACTCGCAGGTCTCTGGGAGTCGGTGATGTAGAGGAATATATGTTCCATGAAACGTTACAGACATGTTTAACAACACGTCTTTAGAGTTGATCGTCCTCAAGACGCTAAAAACACAAACTTAAAGGATAAACAAATTAACACCGTCTGCAGTTAATCTGATGTGAACACTCTCTCATTCATGTTTGACAACTGACACCCTGCACAGCCTACAGATTCATCACACAGGGAGTGAGTCAACAATTTCATACACACACACACACACACACACACACACACACACACACACACACACACACACACAGTGCATCAGAAGCATATCTCAGTGTGAGTCAGGCTGCCGTGTGGCTGCAGGATTTGTTCTGTAAAATATAATATGGAACCCCCATAAGGCAAGAGGGTTATAGATGAAACCTTTAAAAAAAAAAAAAAAAAAAAAAAAAAAAGTATAAAGGTTATTTTTAGAACCCCTTTGGTGTGTTCTAGATGAAACCCTTGGAATTTAAATACTTTTGGTGGAGGCGGGTCCTTCTTGGCACCCTTGGAAGGTGCAAATGTTCTCTATAGAACCCCCAGGGAGGGTACTGGGTGGAACCGTTACACGGAAGGGTTCTCTGTAGAGCCTCTCATGGTTCTGGGTGGAACACAGATAGCACAGATTGTTCTAGGTAAAATGTTCCTGGTGGTAATAAAGGAATAAAGGATTCCACCAGGAACCAAAAAGGTGAAGAACTGAAGAACCGTGTATGATCCTATTTAGCATCTTTATTTCTAAGAGTGTAGAGTTAAAAACAAGAGAACACATGCCCTATAATGAAGGTGTGTGTGTGTGTGTGTGTGTGTGTGTGTGTGTGTGTGTGTCTTTGCTTCATCAGAGAAAAGAGATTTTCTGTGAATCCAAAAATATCTTTTCTTCCACTTTGTGTGTTGGTTCTCTTTTATGCAGAACGCTGACATCAGGTTCTAATGAGCACTCTCTTGTTCTCATCATTAATTCTGATGCTTATTATTTGTTGTTGTGCATTAAGACTGGGTGTGTTGTTTGGTCATTCTGAGGAGGTCGGAGGATCTGAGTGAATCATTTATACGTGAAGAGAGTCTCTCAGTGATCATAAGGATTTTTATAATGAACCTAAACAACCTCCTTTTGTTTTTGAGCATTTTTCTTGTACAACAGTGAAACAAAATCTCTTGTTTTGTTGTGGTGTTTCTCTGGGTTTATTCTCAATATATTTCTGTGCGTCTCTGAATGAGTTTTGTTTCTGTTTTTGTGTTCGGAGCCTCAGAGCGGCGATGTGAGAATCTGTAACTGATCTCTAGAAGATTCTCTCAGAGCCGAGTTTGTTCTGAACAAGAAGAAATCAGCTTTGAGCTGGTAAACATACACATCTGAACAAAAAAAAAGTCTGTTTTCTGCTGAAAATCTGCAGAAACTGAAACTTTAAAGACTTAAATGTTATGTAAAGGTATTCATGTGTTTTCAGTTTATCATCAGGTGGATCAGTGACTTCATCTGGCATTAAAGGGACAGTTCACCCTAAATCAAAATACATATTTTCCCTCCGGCCTGCATGCTGTTAATCCCTCTAGATACTTTTGGTGTGAGGTGCAGAGTTTTGGAGACATCAGCTGTAGAGATGTCTGCCTTATCTCCAATATAATGGAAGTAGATGACACTCAAAAAACATAAACAACTAAACAGCAACATCTTTTTCCAGAAATCTTGACCCTGATACTGACGATAATCCACACGCTCTGTTGTCAGCAGCTTCATGTAGGAACTTATTATTATTGTTATTATTATTATTATTATTATTATTATTATTATTATTATTATTATTATTATTATTAACATTATTATTATTATTATACAGATGAAGTTTAAAACAAAAACTCCAGCAGGGAAAGAGGGAAAAAATGAAAAATGACATTATGGATTTCTTCTCACCTTAAAAGAACATATTCCCGCAGGATGGTGGTTTACAGTGACTGCCTACTACACCTAGTTACATTTTATTGTACTTTATTGAGGCATGCTGTCATAAGCATAGCGTAGCTCCTTTTACGGTAAATGGAAGTGAAGAGTGAGCAGCAGACTGAGTGGAGCAGAAACTTAAACTCAGCTCTAAGTTGTCAGCATGGCAGTAAATGTACAGTTCAGGTCACAGTGTGTCATTTAATAAATTCTGCAGCTTCTCAACATCATTAAAAGTCTCATCTGTTGTTTCCCAACTTCTGGAAAAGTGAGCAGAACAGGCAAGGCTAATGTTGAGCTAATGCTAACACTAGCATTAGCTTTACCTTTACAACACTGGTTCTACTGCGATCGTTTCCCTTTCAGAAGCTTTATAATCCAGCTGTGATCTGCAGCTTCTTTTCTGGAGACTATGTGAAATAGTTAGCTTCTCTAGTTATTCATCTGTTTTTTTCATCCAAAAACAGTTGTTGTTGTTTTTGTTTTTGTTGTTGTTGTTGTTGTTGTTGTTGTTAGCATCTTTGGCAATCCCAAGATGTCTTGGGTTGAGTCTGTCAACCAATCAGAGGCTGTGCTCCTGAATTGTATGTGATCCACAGATGTTTTAATGAGATTGACCCTTCAAAATAAAATTTGCAGTGATGATGGTAATGAGAATGTGAGTAAGTTACTGTTGCAGTTCAAAAAAATTCTGGTGTGTTTTTCTGTTTTTGCTTCAGTTCATTTGTGCTTGTGTGAAAACTGTCAGCTGGACTCCTGACTCCTAACATAAGATGTCTGTACATAATATATGTTCTTGCTTCCCACAATCAGCAGACAGTCTCCCATATAGATTATCTGGTAACCATGGCAACACATATGCCCATCAGCACACAAGAGCTGGGATTTTCCAATCAGAGGGTTGCACTTTGGTGCTTCAGGAGCATATATGCTCTGTGCTGACCTCTAACACAATATATGCTTTAGAGAGCTGGGGAAAATAGGATCCTGTGAACATCAGAATGAATCTGGTGGTTCCTCATTGAAAAATAAATCATTGTGACTCTTTCTGATAGCAACTATCCCCCATAATACCACCATACAAGAAGCCTCTGTTTTGTCCTGTGTCCGGCCGTCTATCATGGTGTTTGACAGATTAGGTCAAGTTACAGTCTCAAATGATGACTGTCGTAATAAATAATGCCTTTATGAGTTCCTTATGACACCAGAGAACATAAATAAAGGCATCAGGCTCAGTGAGGAGCAGCACGACCTCCTGTCAGTCACCAGACTTTGATTTCTCCATGTGGGTCCACGATGCACTGAAGATAAGTCAGTGTGAAGATGAAAAGACCACAACTCAGTTAGTGTTTTAATGTTTAAATATTCATCTCTTTGATTCTGCATTTTGTTTTTATAGTCTTCTAAATGCAATTTTAATGTTTTCTTAATGTCTTAGTTTAAATTTGTTTCTATGCTCCTGTGTAACGCTTCAAATTGCATTTTGTCTAAATGGTGCTATATATATAATAAACTTAATAAATAAAGAACAGATCATGTGTGTCATTCAAACTAAGTGAACCAAACGTAAAGGGATGGTTTAGATTTTGTTTCAAGTGTGTTTGTCATAGATGGTGGTCAACACAAACCCAATTTGGAGAAGCAACAGGAGTACCAGCACTTCTATGGACAGGGTCAGCAGCAACATGTATGTAAAACACCTAAAATTATAATTTTTTTCCATAGATTGCAGCAACAACAAGTATGGCTGAGAGTGAAAGTAATGTTCCTACTGGCTCCACAGTGGAAGAGTTTGTTCCAAAAGGGGCTTCAGTATTTTGGAAGTGATTTAATTACAAACAGTAAAATGTTAAAAGTGCAAGAAGAGTGTAACAGCAAAAGGGGGTAATACAACAAAAAAATTTCGAGATGAGAAGTTCTTAACTGAAAATATTTCACAGTATTTTACAGAATATCCTGAAACATTGTGATATATTTGAAGTGCCATATTGCCCACCCTTAGTGTATGCTACATCTAGAATATTCTGACACCCTTACCATGCTGTCAGACAGACTTTTCTGAAGGGAAACCATCGTCCTATCAGCCAAATATAGCTCTTTCCTCACCAACCAAACTCCATGAGCAGAATCTGTAATTTTAGCTCACAAAACATGAGACCTGCAGGTCAAACATTTCCTCAACTGGTCGGTTTGTTTGTGACTTCAGTATTTTAAAAGGACATTTTTGATTCACCAAAGCCACACAGTAACACAAACAAACCAACAGATCGAGGCAGATGTGCACCAGCAGCTCCTGTGTTCTGTGAGGTAAAATTAATGATTTCACCCATGGAGTTTGGTTCGTGAGGAGTGAGCAATATTTGGCTTATATACCAGCCGTTTCTTGTCAGAAAAGGCTGTCTGACGGCAAGGTAAAGTGGTGAAAATATTGTAAATATAGCACGTACTTACACTGATATTGATTTTTCAGGTGGATGTTTTTATAAGTGGCTAAAATCCATTTTGCTGCTGACCCTGTCCACAGCAGTACATTGCTTTGGTAGGTTCCTCTCTGCTGCCCCCAAACACTTACTATCGACAAGTACCTCATACAACCCCACTTCAAATTATCAGAACGGCTCTTTTTCACATATGAATGTGTCAAAGTTTCAGTAAACTTGCAGACTTAGATTACAGAAATTTGTGACCAATTTAATGGAGATTTTCTGTTGAATTGATTTCATGTCTTCCTGTCCTGCACAAATACGTCAGGATTTACACTAAAAACACAAAAACATAGCGCACAGTTTTGGGATGAAGGCAGAAGTCTCCAGCCCTCAGTAGGTGAAACTGGACCCATGTGTATGACTCTGTAGTGTACGTGTCACAGTGTTGTTTTTTTGTGATTTGGGTGAACTGACCCTTTAACATGGTGCCTGTGCTGTGCTGTGGTTGAGCACGTTGAAGGAAGAGAAGCCTGCGTAGCTGCTCTGCTACCTGCCTCCCCCCTCTCCTCCCCCTGTGAGAGTGAAAAGCTCTTTTTGTTTAGCACCAAGTCGCCCTAAAAACTACAATACCAGGAGACATGTTTAATATTCCTCCCTGTACATCAGATATTTTCTTTTGCATGAAATCAGATATTTGCCCCGTTAATATTCTCCAGCTTCCATTATGCACAAAAAAACATTTTATACTTTGACCAAGAAAATGATGCCTGGGAGGCGTTTCACTACAGGGGCTGCAGCCGCACCGAGGGGGCCGCGGCTGACGAAGAGTCACAGTGACCCCTACAGGACGGAGGGGGGAGGACTGCAGGTGGAGGGCTGCTGAGGTAGGAACAGAGAGGAGAGGAATATAAAAGAAGACAGAAAGAAAAGAGATCAAGAAAAGGATGAAAGAACAAAAGAACCAAATGAAAAAAAGACTAACAGAGGTAGAGTACTTAGAGAGGAACCAGATCTGGAGGAACTGTGATAATTTACTCCCCCCACTCAACTGAATTAGGAAGATTAATTTTCCTTTATTTTGCTCCTGAACATTTAAAAATGTTAGCATTTATGCCTTGACTTTGTGCCCCCCACCCACCTGTGAACCAATTTATTTTCCTAAATAATTGATGGTGTTAGAAACTAGTAACAAAAGGAGCCGAGCTGAATATTTTAGCATTTTTAAACTGCAGAGATCTTTTCGCCTTTACACAATTGCTGCTGTGTAAATGAAAAATTATGACTGGTTAAACCTCTGAGATGCTTCACTGTGGATGCAAGAAGATCCTGATCAGGAGCCCTTTAGAATAAAACGGAAACTAGATTTTTTTAAAGAAACTATAGGGATTTTCACACTGTATCTTCTTAAATTAACCCATGATTGACTTAGCCCCCTTTTCACACACACAGTCCAAGGTTAAAGGAGCCATTGCATGTGCAAAAATGAGTACAGCAGTCCAAATAGTGAGTATGAGTCATAGCCTACATCTTAATTCTGTTTAATATACAATCTATGGTTGAAGTTAGTTGTTCCTCCCCAAACACGACAGGCAGGCTGCAGGAGCTGCAGGAGCTGCAGGAGCGCAGGATGCACGCAACCTTGTAAAGTGAAAACAACAAGCAACAACAAGCCCTCCACTGTACGTTAATCAGCTGTTTGCAAGTGTCAGTTCTCTGTCAATGTAAAGTTAAACCCGTTATCCTGAAAACAAAAGCCTACTGCTCTGAAATAACACACTCTGGATGGTGAGTTAAGTGGCCACCTGTCTCACTGCCTCCCAAACTACATTAACATTTTGCACTTTGAAGTCTGATTAATGGTTAAAAACGGACGTACAAAACAGTTCATGGTTATATGATTCGCACTGCACTTCTTCTGGACTAGTTGTGACTGCACTTCAGGGCTTCTCACACTACACTAAGCCCCACGCTGAGGGGGCTGTTAGCCCCGGGCTAAGAAAGCTTTCAAACTGGCAAATTCCAGCATGGGCTAACCCTGACCTTAGCCTTGAGCTTATTGGTCCTGCCTTGAGCAGACTAGTCACAGAAAGTTCTAGAATATAAACAAAAGTTGCTGTACCAACAGACATTTAACCTAGTGTGAGATAAAGTGTGAATCATATATCCCTGGCGTAACTTAATCCTAGGCTAACAATTTGGTTGTGAAAAAAGGGGTAATTTATCCCAAGGCAAGCCGTAGCCCTAAGCTAAGAACTCTTAGCCCTGGATTTAGTTGTTTTTCAGGGGATAACCCAAAAAACTCTGGGTTAACGCCTAGCAGCTCCCTTAGCCTGGGGCTAAGTGCAGTGTGAAAAGCCCTTCTAACTTTTCAGGAGCCTTCACATGATAAGAAATTTGTCTCAGACTCACAGCGAGGTTGGGCGCAGAGAGGCAAAGCTAAGCGCTACAACCACCATAGCCCTTTCTCAACATGCGTTCTTCTCTGTACTTGTGTTCTTGTGTACTTGAGAAACACCATCAGTCTCAGTCCAAGTACTGTTCCAATTCAAAAGTCCACATCTCACCAAGTACAGTATGGGTGTGCATAAGACTGCCATTACATTGTCATAACCACGGCTACGCGACAGACAGTACTGTACTCCCTGTCATCAAACTGGCCACTGAGGCGGCTTTCTTGCTGGGTTTGGCTCCTGAGTCAGCCAATTAGGCTAACAAAGCTAACTAGCTAACAACAGCAGGCAGTAGTGATCTACTTTAGCAACAAATAAACTAGCTAACTGCTAACTCTGTAATCTAAGTCACCTTGGTATTGTACTCTGTCATCAAACTGGCTGTATAACATTTAATGGCATCATTATGACAAGTCCACGGCATTATTCATGACACCATCATAAAAACATTTGACATTGTAGTAGAACTAAATGACATCTTCATGGTAAGTCCAAAATGTACCACTTTACTGGAGGTCAAGGAATTCATTAGACACTTAGAAACGTCTTATGACAGCCACTGTCAAAACCAACCTCATATAACAGTTTAATGTCACATTAAAACATAAAGCTAAACAGTTTTTTTAATGTTTTGGTTAATGTCAAGTTAGCATAACAAAACTCAAACAACATTTCAGTCAAACTGACATAATTTACCAAATGTTGCCGCATGTTATAAACATTCATAAAGACATATGTCATGACAGTCTTATGTGCACCCCTTTCAGTAAAGTGTTCCTACAAAATGCAAAGTAATGACACACATTTTCTTAAAGAAAACAAGAAAATATTAAAAGTTATATCACCTTGATTTCAAAATAAAAGAGACTACTTTGGAATAATACGCTGTAAGTCCTGGATTTAACTTGTTATGGTAAATTATTTCAATCAAAGGAAGTTTCATAAGAGAAGAGAAGCAGAGCTGATAATTACACAGAGGTATACGACTGAAAAAGCAGGTAATTAGCATGAATGTTATTTTTTCAAATAATTACAGTCTAGCAAGATACAACGTGTCAAATAATATGGAATACAAACTTCAGCTCACGACAAAATGATTTAAACAAATTTAATCAAAGAATCAAATTCAAACGAGAAAGAAAGATTAATAACTGCTGCAACAGATCGGAGGAAACATATTCTATTTCCACAAAAACAAAAATGTGATGATTCCAGAATGTCTCAGCACCGTTTTATGTTTCATTTCTTTTCTTTTGTTTTTTTCGTCACTGTGTTTTTTATTTCTATTTCTGTAAATAATAAAGTCTAATCACTATAAGCTGCAGTGGCCCGTGGCAGTAAATAACAGTTACATAATGCTTCTTTTGCTTCAGCAGGTCTGAGAGAAACCGCGTCTAAGACGTCCTGATTATGCAGGTCAGTTTTATAAAAAGACGATTATACAATGGCAATTATGTAATCAGCGGATCAAACGCAGAACAAAAGATAACGGGGCTAAAGGGCGAAGCATGTAGGCAGGGAGGAAGAGCTCTGCATCTACAGCTGTGTGTCAGAGAGTTTACCGAGTTCTCCAAAATGCTGCTTTTCACTTCTTAAACAATTACTGCCCAAAGTTTGCTTATGGCTTATTGACAAAATCTGAATATATTACAAATCAAAACATGTCAGACTTTGTAACGGGTGAACAGATGAATTCTCTGACTCATATCCATCGTCTTCAGCCCACCAAACTTTATCAAGATGGAGACGAGTATTACAAAAACTTAATATGAAGGGGTGTGTATAAGACTGTCATTACACTGCCAAAACCATGTCATGACACCTGTCATTAACATAAAGGAGTCAAATGAATGATAAATGTTTGAGTTTATGTCACTTGACATGACATGATTGTGACGTCTTTGTTATGACAACTTGACATTAACCCAGACAAAAATGTCTTTGTCATGTCAACCTGACATTATCTAACTGTTTAGCTTTGTGTCTTAAAATGACATTTAACTGTCATATGTGGTTGTGGCTGTCATGAGACTGTTATAGTATAGTAATTCAATTTGGACTTGTCATTAAGATGTGATGGACGTATTATAACACTGTCAAATGGTTTTGTAATAGTGTCATGAATAATTTCCTGGACTTAGAGTAAAGTGGTACTATTTATCATAAACATGTCATTAAATGTTATAAGGCCAGTTTTTTCGACAGAGTACAGTACTGGGGTGATTTAGCTCACAGAATAGCAGTTAGCTTGTTTACTTGTTGCTAAAGATGACATAATTGATACTTAACGACACATAAGAGTCATAGAGATTCATAAAGACTCCTTCATGTTCATGAGAAGTGTCAAGACAGTCTTATTCACACACTTTCAAATGAGATGTTATGAAAAATTGTTAATAATAGTGATAATAAAAAACTCACATCTTGAGTGGCACACATTGTGATTTCATGCGATGTAAAAAAAAAAAAAGTCTCCACGGTGACCCACCATGGGCCCCAAATTTCAAGGCAATTCAAACATTTAAAGCAGTCGATGGCGGAGCTTTCACAGATTTCACAACTGGAGAACATATTGGAGAGGAATAAAAGAGGGAAAAAGATAGCTACAACTGCTTAAATTGTAAGGGAAAAATGTGCACATAAGGACTTTTTTTTTTTTCATGTGCTTAGCAGAAGAGGTATTTCACAAAAAAAAAAAAAAAAGAAGAGAATGTCGGCAGCACTTTCAGTCTGGCAGTTTCTCGTGGTTTGGACTGAGCTCTGTGTAGTTCCAGTGGAGATAAATCTG
Organism: Lutjanus erythropterus; assembly: GCF_056507025.1. NCBI lineage: Eukaryota > Metazoa > Chordata > Actinopteri > Lutjaniformes > Lutjanidae > Lutjanus > Lutjanus erythropterus. The sequence continues at coordinate 1,593,954 of NC_139321.1, read as the reverse complement.
CAGCACGCAGTGATTTTTTAATGCCGGGACCAGACGACACAATTACCCAGATTAGGTGATCACAGAGTCATGATTTCTTGCTGTGATTTGGCAAAGGGACAAAACAGACTTACATGTTGGAGCCTGACCAATCGCAGCGTGACATCTTTCATGTTCAGTACATACATGTGGACCGTGCACGTTGGCAGCGTCGTGATTCACATAATGCTTGTCACTTGCAAATTGTAGATGCATTTGTGAGCCCTCAAGTTAGCCAGCTGATTTTCACATCACTTTACTTTGCTTGAAAGAGTGTGCATAAGACTGACATAAAACCATTATAACCAAGCCAATATTTATTACAGTTGTTATTCAGTCAATTATGTCATTTTTAATGCAAAGTTAGGTGTAGGAAATATCTCGATGACTCTCCCTGAGTAAGTTGTATAACCACTCAGTTTGGTATGGAGAGCCAAAGGCAATGCACTGGCTGACGCATGTTATTTCGTAAGATCCCCGACAAGTATGTCAAATCCTCACCATCTTTGTTTTTTGTTGTCCAGGGTAGTGAGTGGGATAAAGGATGGGAAAATGGGTGGATGGAAAGGAGAATAACAGGATAGAGGTAATGAGAAGTCGGTTAACCTTGATCAAAACCCGGCCGGAGTAGGCTCATCCTGTGTCTCCCCGCCACCTCCCAGATTCCTGAGGGGGAACTGGAGGGGGAGGGGAGAGGGGTTGTAGAAAGCATCCATGTGAAAAAATTATTCTTGAGTATCCAGGTTCGATTGGTCAGGTGTGAAGAGAAGAAAAGGGATAAAAAAGAGGGATGAGAAAATGGATGAATGGGAAGGAGGACAACAGGATAGAGGTAATGAGAAGTCGGTTAACCTCGATCAAAATCGGGTTAGGGTTAGGGTTAGGATTTCCAAACAATGTCAACTTTGCATTATAATAGACATAATTGCAGCAGTCATAAACATGCATAAAGATTCCTTTGTATACAGGACACAGTCAACACGGTCTCACTGGTCTACGCTTCAAACTATGACACTCTACGTCGTAAACAAGTGTCAGTTTTCTGTGTGCAGTTAGCAAAAATAAATATACATATACAGTATACCACATACACAAAAAGCAGCCACCTGACCGTCCTAAACTCGAGACCGTCCAGCATGTGTAGGAAAGATTGGAACCTGACCGTGAGACCGACCTCATCACCCAACATCAGTGTTGATGCTCTTATGGCTGAATGGGAGCAAATCCCCTGCATCAAGGAAGCTTCAGCAGCAGATTAAGCCTCTGAAAACTGACCCCCTGTGGGCGGCACCTACCGACAGCAGGAGATCCTGATCCTCTTTAAATCGATCTCAAATAAAAAACAAAAGAGCTGGAGAATTTATTCTTAATGCAGCAGAAAACTAAGGCTTCTGTCTCTTCCATCACTGTGTTGAGCACTTGTGATGATGACATGTGTCGTACCAAACATGGTGACAAAACAAGGTGGTGCTCAGAAGACAGAGTCAGTAGTTTTGAGCTCAGATTGTAATTATTTTAGGGCAGGGATACTCAACTTGTGGCTCATGGGCCAAATCTGGCCCGTGATTGGGTGGCCCTCCAACCATTTTTAATTAATGAAAACAACGACGACATGACAACTCCTCAAAACTGAAGCCAAAGCATCTCGATTGCCCCCTGGTGGCTGGCTGCAGAATATGTCATAAACCCCGCCTCCTCCATGTTAGGAGGTAGAACATTGGCCAAACAAAAGAAATAAAAGTGCACATCAAATAAATGCTTTGCAGAGATGGTTCCTGTCATTTTTCTTATCACTTTGGTTTTAAATGGTCATTTGATGAAATAAAAAGGGGGTTCCACGTCTTGATTGACAGCTGAGCTCTGCACCACTGATCTCATCAAATGATGTCAGTGCAAAATGGCACCGCTCGTATCCGGAACATTTTGGCTTAATTTTTATACAGTGGGAGGAAAGGGAGATGTGGCGTCCATTTTTATTTTCGGCAGTGTTTCAAACCTAACATATGGATGCTCTGGTGTCTACAGACTTTTGGCGTCTTTTGGCGTTGTGTCTCAGTGTTGAGGGGAAAAAAAGCAAGCGCTATTTTCCAGAGTCGAGCGCATTCAAGAGCGAGTCTGAGAATCGTCAATCTGTCGTCCCCCGGATGCTCCACCTGACAGTTTCCACCTGCTCGCTGTTCCAACACAACCGTCCTCCTCCTTTAACGAGTTTCCAGCCGACCGTTTCCTCCCTCCTGGCGTTTGTCGAGAGGTCGAGGGGTTGCCAACCCAGATGACCGGCGGGACCCGCCAGAGCAGGTGTTTGACCATATTGGCGCGGCCGTTAATTACCCACAGCCCCCCGCAACAACACGGCCACCGGGCAGGCACCATATTGCCGCCATATCGTCATGACAACACATCAAACAGACACGGAGAGGCCAGGAGTGTGGACTGGAGCCTGTGGTGGTGAATTTTCATGATGATGATTATGAATAGAGGGGGAAATAATTACAGCGCTGCACTCGCCAAAACCTACTCCGTGTGTGTGTGTGTGTGTGTGTGTGTGTGTGTGTGTGTGTGTGTGGAGGCGGGGTACCCAGAGCTTTGTGGTGAGCGCCACGCGATTCCATTCCAGATGAAATGGGATAGCAACACAATTATCTCAAGTCCAATTCTTTGAGGCCTATTGTGTCTGTAAACTGAGCCTGAGCGAAGGATTAATGTGTCTGTGGGGTTTAGAGAGGAGGGATGGAGGGATGAAGGAATGGAGGAGTGGAGGAATGAGGGAGTGGAGGAGTGGAGGGGTGGAGGAATGAGGGAGTGGAGGAGTGGAGGGGTGGAGGAATGGAGGGATGGAGGGATGGAGGGGTGGAGGCAGTGGAAAGCTGTTGCTTCATCTCTCTGGTGAATAGACTCTGCGCTCTAACCATCAGCGAGGTGGAGAGACGAGGGAGGAGAGGAAAATCAGACGTGGAGGCAGCGGGGAGACGGAGCGGCCTTCAGCGACAACAAAAAGCGAAGAAGGAGAAGAAGAAAAACACGCTGAGACAAGAGAACAAAAAAACAGCCCATTTAAACTGTCAAATTTAATGAATGTAACGAACATAACGAGTATTAACCACACCGCCCACCCGGAGAGCAGCGAGGGAGGAGACAAAGAGAGCGAGAGACACGCAGAAACAGAGAGAGATAGAGCGGGTGTGTGGGTCTGTGTGGGGGGGGGGGTGGTCATAACCATCACAGCCGTCACCACGGCAACAGATTGGCAAAACGCTGGCCAGTTCTCCCAGGATGCTCGGCTCCCCTCATCTGGTATAATTTACCATCCAATGATGAAATGAGGAGTAAGAGCCCGAATCTCCAGCTGAGAGAGTTTAGATTTCAGGGAGACGACACGTCTGCTGCTGCAGGAGGAAGAGGATGAGGAAGAGTCACTAACACAGGAGCAGCACAGGTACGAGCAGTAGAAGTACTATAGAATCCAAGTACCGTGGCATTTGTAGTAGTAGCTGCACTATTAACAGAAAATGATCTCTCATTTGTTGCGATCTACATCCCCTAATTAAGCAATATTACACGAAAGGATGAGCTTTAACATCATTATTAGCACAACAGTGATGTGGTCAGTGATGCCAAAAATGATGCTGAAGCTCACCCTCTCGTGTAATACAGCCATTATACAACAGTTACCAACAAAATGAAAGCTGTAATCAAAATGTCTTCTGATTGTGGGTCAGTTCGCTCTCCAAACAAAAAAAAAAAAAAATTGTGAGTGTTAACTCTGTTTCCCTGGAAACACACGGGGTCTGACTAATAACTGGAAAACAATTAGTCACGTCTTTAGTACTCCTATGTAATAAAAGATAGTTTGTCCAGGAAGTAGTCCAAGCCTTACTAATGACCAGCAACAAACATGATTTCTAGTCCCTGTTGACTCAGCAGCCATCGGTGAGCTAACGTTAATGTTTTCTACAGATCAAACTGAATAAATACCACACAAATAAACACTAAAACACACTAATGATGAAACTCTTCTCCAACCAGTCAGAGGTCTGCATGTTTGTTAGCTTAACTTTATCACCTGGACTGAATCCAAAATAGTCCAAAGCAGAGGCAGAAAGACTTTTCCTCTTTTTAATTGATTAGTCCGGTAAAGTTTATTCCCAAAACGTTTTTTCTTCACATGAAAGCCACGTTTGTCTGCTCAGCTGCACTGCCGTGCAGAGACTGCCCCCTGGTGGTGGACGCTGCACACTACAACACAGCGTCTCAGTATCAGTTTAATAGAAAGAGGAGTGTCTGTATTTATGACGGGATTGAAAATCACTCCGTCTGGATTTCTTAATACCCCAGTATTTTGTAATACCTTTACATCGCCCAAGCCAAGTATGTATATGTCACATATACACCACAACCACAGTATGGGGTCAAACTCCCACATTCTTCAATCTGTTGTGCACATGTCAAATAAACATATTTGTTCACTCAGAACAAAGAGAAATATTTTACCTTAATCTTGGGATGACTGGCAGCTGCAGGCACCGACAGCAAGGAGCGTCCAAGGAAAGACTCGCCTTGAACAAACAATGGCGGCGCTGAAGAGGTTAGCGTAGATGCTGTGATAGCATCAGTTCTATGAGAACTGGAGAGAGTCTCTTCACTGAAAGAAGAACAAAGAACTACACTGATGGCTTTTATCGATGGGAAAGATGTTTCCGCTCTTCTTCTGGGCGGCTTCGGCTTCAGTTCGGTGAGTTGATCTGATTGGTTAAGTTAGCCCGTGTTAGACATGACAGATGGCTCAACCAATCACCGCCTTTTTCCAAACAGTTCCTGTGGACGGATTCCCAGATGGTTCTGTGTAACAAACCATCTGGTGTGTCAGGTTAGAAAATATTGCAAATATGACACAATTATTATCACAAGTTTAGCTGTTTCTTGAAGTCCACCTCCAGTCAGTTTTAAATGATATAAAATGCTCTGCAAGAAGTAATGAACTGCATCTGATATGTTACATATATTTTTGCAAAATAAGTTAAAATACCTTGTTAATATTGGTTGTTTATAGTTCTACACCTTGCATTCATTTAGTAACCAAGGATTCATGAATATGAATAAATAGTCCCCGCCCTCTCCACACACACAATCAGTAGCTGCACTTGGCTTCTGTCTTTAGCTGGCTGATCACAGTAACTGTGCCCTGTGTGCTGAGCATCACTGATAATGATATGTAATCTCCAGCCCTTTGATTCATGACTTTGGTTTCTTACATTTTTCACAGTTTCAAAGCAAGAAACACTTATTTCGAATGCTTATTTCACTCTTGTTCATGTGGGGGTTTTTTTTTTTATCTGTTCCATGTTAACAAGGTAAAAAACAAGATTTTCACTGGAGGAGCTTTTAAAACATTGTTTAAGCAGATTTGGGAGGTTAATGTTGCTCCAAAAACATTTTTGTTGCTTATTTACTGCTGGTCGAGAGGTGTGTAATCAAGTGACCTTATCATTTTCCTTGGTGTGTTTTCTGTGGTTGCCATGGCTGCGACGGCAGCGGGAGAAAAAAGCCATCACGACTCAGATGGCAGCGCATTGATGATAGCGGCAGCTGCTCAGCCTCTCCTGCAGCAGAGGCCTGCGCAGCAGTCGACGTACAGCAGCAGCAGCAGAGCCACTTACTCGAGTCAGCTGTTTACTTTTTATTTCATGTAAATCTATACTTTTATATATGATCCTGTGTTTCTTTACATCTTTCTGTCTTGTTTAACTCACTTTGAATTGCAAATAAACCTGCCTTTACACCTGTCATTATAATTACTTTAGTGACTGATCACAGCGGGTCTTCTGTCATACCTTCACAAGCCAAAAAAAGTTCACGCATCTCATACTATTAATAATCAGTTATTAACATTTAATCACAGTCATTCAGCTTAGTTTGACTCTGTTTCCTCCGCTGGTCATTCAGGTGGATGACTGGTCCAGTTAAGATCAGTCTCAGTATGACATCATAAGAGTTAGACTTCAATGTTATTTTAATTTGTGCAACTGATTAAGTTTTTTTGTTTTTAAAATAAAAACATTACAGAGAGTAGCGTATATTAACAATAATCAATATTCAATCAATTTATTCTTAAAACACACATAACACACGTAACACACATAATAAATGTATTTCAAAGAGTGAAACAGACTCTACAAGTATTGTGACTCGAGTTTACATTTATAAATTTTTTTATCATTAGACGATGTGAAAGAGCTGATTCATCCACTTCTACAGATTGAATATCACGACTGTCCAAAAACAATGCAGATCAAATGTCAGTCAGTTTCTGAGTTTTACCTCAGCAGTGTCTCTGCTACACGACATATAAAAATACATTTTTATCATTATGAATTTTTACATCATTTTTGTCTTGTTAAGTCTTTTATGTCACTTTCTTTTTGTTCACCTTGTTACATCATCTTTGTCATATTACATCATTTTCCTTCTGTTACATCCTCTATCATATTCATTTTCTTACACCCTGTATGTTATTTTTGTCTTGTTGCATCTTTTATGTCATTTTCACCTGGTTACGTGTTTTACGCTATTTCCATCTTGTTACACCATTTTTGTCTTTTACGTTATTTTCCTTTTGTTACGTCTTGTTCTGTCATATTTGTCTTGTTACGTTTTGTCTTTTCCACTGTTTTCGTCTTTTTACAGTGTTTCCATCTTGTTATGCCTTTTTATTTATTTTTTTTGTTTTCACATTAAAATGAAGCCAACAATTCTGTTTTGAAAATCTAAGGACTAGAAGGAACAGATATAGTCCTAAAATGTAGAGAGTGAAAGTAAAAAGTTGTCAGTACATTACTCAAGTAAAGTACACATACCTGAAAAATCCACTAAAGTATAGTAACAAGTATTAGTACTGAGTTCCTTTCCACCTGTGAAATATACACAGTATGTTTTACCTGTAAGAGGAGTGCAGATTCGTGTTGGTATTTGTAAAAGAAGGCAGCCCCTCTTTGACTCTCCAGAAATCAATCACACCACCGCCGCCCCTTCTGCCAAAAACAAAACACAAAAACTTTTCCATCCGACTCGACGCCCTCAGGCTGTTGTAACTCTGCTGGTTTGATGTTTTTTTTACACTGCACAACAACAAAAACAACCTGCCTCTCTGTCGAATCAAACCCACAATGCACCTGCTGCAAGTCAGACCTCAGCACATTCGCTCAGTCGAGCCTGGAGGGAGGCGACATTTTGTTCCCATACTGCTGCTGAAAGACGCTCGCTCCGGGAAAATAAATACATTAAATGAAAGGTTAGGGAAGATCAAAATAATATTATATTTTCTATTCATGATAAAAGTCTAAATGATGATTTATGAGCTCATGGTGGAGAATCAGTTACTGCATGAAGTCAAAATTACAGTTTTTGACACTAACTGAACATTTTGAGGTAAAGTGAAAATATCTCATAATTAGTTGCTAATGGAGTTAAAAAATGTATACATATATGTATACATGTCTCTCAGGAACAGCTATAAATGTAAAGTGCAGATCTCTGCAAGGCAACTGATGGTGAAGCACCTACTGCAATGCCACCAAAAAGTACATATGTTTCCTTTTACCTGTAGTGTGATTTATTCATCTAGAACTGTGGTGTGAGTTGCAGAGTTTTGGAGATATTGTTTGCACTTTCTGTCCAGTAGAAATCAAATAGATCCTGCATGAAACTGTTCACTACAATGTCTGTGGATTATCTTGAGTAACTGTGTTATAAATGGAAAGAGAAAAAAAAAACTCAGATCTCAGGCAGCCAGTCTGCAGCTCACACCAAATCACACTGGATGGATAAACAGAACTACAGGCAAGACACAAAATATGTACTTTTCATTTTGGGGCTAAATGGTTAATTTGAAAAAACAAACACACACACACACACACACACACACACACACACACACACACACACACACACACAATGATGTGAAATACTGTACTTACAGACCAACATGGGTATCTGGTCAAAAGTTTCTCTGTGGTTCACAGTTAACCCCCTTTAATGCAGAAACAATGAAGATTTAAATCCATCTTCACATCTGGTCAGCAGTGAAGTTTGAAGTATGTTTTGTTTTTATTGCCTGGAGTCACCCGGTGTGTTTGTAAAGGATCATAATGTTTTTATTTGTTTCCAGGTCCACTAAATCCTCCTGATATATACGAGGGGAAAGAAGATACGTTCCTGTTCCTGTCTTTCGTCTTTATCTGACTGCTTTTCTTCTCACAGGTGACGACAGCACTAATCTCATTGATAAAATTCAATGTGGACTTGGGAGATTTAGAAACGATGCCAAACACTTCGCCCGTTATGTTGTAACCAGATTTCATTTCATTTCTCAGCAAAGTTTCAGACGATCAATACGACTCAGGTTTCTCTTGTAAAAATGTTTCTTGATCCCAACAAAGTTTCCTAAAGTAAATCAACAGAAACCACGCGAGGGAAAGTTTTTTTTTCTTCGTACACAATCACATCTTCACAACAGAAGCTACAGGGATTTATGAATATCTAACAAAAACTCACCTTTTAGTGCAGCAGAATTATCTGTTCATGTTTTCTAATCATGACTCAGTATTATGTTCAGACTTAGTATTTGAATTAATTACATTAAACTTCATTCGAGTAAAACTGAAAAAGTCAAGACTGAAAAGCTTTTAATCTCATCATTTAAACTTTTTACTCATAATTATGACTTTTCATTTCATAATTCAGATGATTTTTCTCATAATTCAGACTTTTTACTCATAATTAGTTTAACTAATTATTAAAATGTCAACTTTTCATCACAGGATTTGGACTTTTAAATCATAATTTTTAATTTTTTTCTTGTAATTAGGATTTTTAATCTCATAATTTTGACTTTTTACTCAGAATTAGGGCTTTTCCCCAGATAATTCTGACTGTTTATCTCATAATCATAACTTACCATGGGGATATACTTTTCTTGGGCTTCCATATTCTATTTTGTCTGCTTTGTCTTTTACCATATGCACTGATACACCAACGAATCGTCTTTTCTATGTGTTCTGTTCCTTTAGGTTTCAATCAGTCGATGTTCATTGATGCAAAATAAAAATAATCAATAATTCATCTCAAATACATTAAAACCAAAGTAACAAGCCTGTTTTGAAGATGTGAGGAGGAGAAAATTCAGATATTTGTGTTAAAATGTAGGGAGGAAAAGTTAAAAGATGGTAGAGAAATAAATTCTCATTGTACAGATACCTGAAAAATCTGCTTAATGACAGTAATAAAGTATTAGTACTTCGTTTCTTCCCACCTCTGGATGGAACTGGACTGTAAACTGGATTTTCCTAATCCACAAGTTGTGATTTACACCCAACCAAATCCCACAGATAGACAGGTGTGGAGACAGACAGACAGAGAGGTGTGGAGACAGACAGACAGAGAGGTGTGGAGACAGACAGACAGAGAGGTGTGGAGACAGACGGACAGACAGGTGTAGGGACAGACAGGCAGGTGTAGAGACAGAGAGACAGACAGGTGTGGAGACAGACAGACAGAGAGGTGTGGAGACAGACAGACAGACGGACAGGTGTGGAGATAGACAGGCAGGTGTAGGGACAGACCAGTGTGGAGACAGACAGACAGGTGTAGGGACAGACCGGTGTGGAGACAGACAGGTGTAGGGACAGACAGACAGACAGACAGACAGATGTGGAGAGACAGGTGTACTGGTAGCTGTCGTCCTGTCTGCCGTGTGTCAGTCATGTGTCTGCTGAGCTGCAGCTGATGAATGAGCGGCGGCGTCCCGCTGTCTTGGAGAAGAGCTGGATCAAAGACATGCAGTGGGGAGCGAGCTCTTTAAATGACACGGCGAGCGCGGCGGCGTTCACATCACACAATAATCCTCCGCCAAATAAACCCTGTGAGTCAGAATCAATGAAGACATGATGACACGTTAATGACACACAGCCGGGACGTTCCACAAACGCACCACGAGCTTCAAACACACATCAAAGTCCACCTTAACCTGCAGACTTTACGGCAGCTGGCGGCCCCTAGAGGCTGAAGTGTTTATCACAGTCGCAAAAGGGTTTGACATTAACCATGACCCCAATGGCCTGTGGCCACAACAAGGGACTTTGTGGCCACCAACTTTTTTACATATATCTGCCAACACAATGTTACAGTTGCAAGTATTCTTCATCCTTCACATCGTTCAGTTCAACTTTCTATAAAAACTGCAGACAGTACTTGTTGCTGGCTAGCTACTGGTACACCTGGGCTACTAAAGTCTGGGTTTAATGAGCTCAAACTGCTAACATGATCCTTACAGAAGAGAGAGAAACACAAAAGGCAACTAGTTTCCACTTCTATCCCAGAAGTCCTACTCTTTTTTCATTAGAAACTATGTCTTCAAGAAACACAAGTATCACAGTTGATGCCTGTGTTGAGTTGTGTTAAACTGCCTTTTCTATATGTAAGACAACTGCATTTTGTGCCACCAAAAACATACTATGGCCACCAAATTTAGGGGCCTGAGGGAACAGTGCTTAAAAATATTAGCATGTATCCTTGTTATAGAACCATAGCAGCAGAAACATGGCACACACGTGACACGGGAGTGGATTTTCACTTCTGTCTCATCCCACTCCCACCAAAAGTTTTCTGTCCTGTCCCAATCCCAATCCCCATTCAATTGCCTGAAAAACAGACTTATTCCCGCTCCCGTTGACTTCCTTTGTCCTGTCCCAGTCCTGTGATCAACAGTTTAAATTCACTCCCATCTCACAGGAATCCTGCAGGAATTCAGACAACGAGTCTTTGATAGATGCAAAGGTATTGGTTAAGTTATAAATTGAAAGACAGTCCAGCCAATCACAGCAATTTGGCCAATCCAGAGGTCCAGTGAAGAGCAAACAGCTGCTGTTTTCTAAATGGGGTCAAGTTTACTGTGTTCACAAGAAGAGTCCATATTAGTGCTGTGGAAAATCCCCAAGCTCTCCCCCTACCTGCCTCCCTCTTCCTGGATGGGCGGAGCTCAGAGTCTTTATAGCAGCCAGATCACATGTGTTCATCCTTCCCCTGGAGAACAAAGGAACATGTGGATCATCCTTACTTCAAACTGTTTGAACTGAGTTCATGAAATGTGAGTTTCTTTCATTTAAATTCATTTAGGACGACTTACGTAGATTATTATTCATTTATTGGGATGATTAATTTTCTGTAAAGTTATTTCTTGATTCTTAGGTTTATGGGTGATTATATTTGAAGTTAAATCACCTTCTTTATTATTAATTGTTTAAATCAGGGATTATGATGTCTAGTTTAATATTCTTTATATTTCTTTACTGCCTTACAATAAAAGATTCAGCTGGAACCTCCTGCATGTGCTCAGCTGTCCTGACCAGCACACCGCTGACTTTCAACAATCTCTGAAGAACTCTTTCTTCTAGAGAAAGTTCTTTGGATGAAAAGGGTTCTTGATGGAAACCTTGACAAACCCTGTTAGAACCATTTCTAAGACTGTAGCCAATGAAACATATACAGAGCTACACATTTCAGATGTTTGTTTGATAAATTATCAATTAAATTTTACACAGTTGATCAAATTCTTATGGACCAATTAATCAATCATGAATCAACTGTTATTATCCCTAATACAGGGTATTGAACAGATTTACAGCTAGTTATCTTCTGTAACTTTGTCTTTTCACATGTTGTGTTAGTGAGCTATTAATCATTCAACATAAAATGAAACAGGCTAACTAGTTAGCGTGCAAGCTAGCTGCCTCAGCAATCCTAAATGCAGGTCAGGTGAACAACAAACATAATGCAAGCAAATGGTAGTGAACATTATGTAACTATAGGCTTTATTGTCAGAGTTAGATAGTGAGTCAAAGTTTGAATGTCCCTCCTCTTTTGAGGATGTGTCTTGCAACATCAGTTATCCCAGAAAGCTGCAGACAGATATTTGGTAGCTTCATTGTAGCCTACATGCTAGCACTAGCGATAGTTTGCCAGCGACATCCAATGAGTCTGACATTGTTCAACATTCTCATTGTTCTTTATTTAATGCACAAAGGAAAAGACAGAAGAAGATGGACTTCTTTTTCCAGCCAAGTAGTCACATTAGTGCAGCAGCAGTGATGTGTGTTTTCTTGGTCTTTGTTTTGGAGGAAACAGAAAGATAGTTTGTGATACAGTTTGATAGCAGCTGAGGCCTACGTGTATTTTTGGCCCTGTGTCGATGCTGGGTGGGTGTTCGTGTGTTCATATACATGTCTTAAAGGTATTATTGATGTGATCTGCTTTTGTAAGCTTGACAGTTGTATTGTGCATCAACCTCAGTAAGAGAGAATGAGGTTAATGTTGCACAGCTTTCAGTTAAATGAAAATTTTGCATATGGTGCTGAAAATAAAGTCCAATTTTAAAACACAGCATTTATCCCCTCTGTGATCAGAGTGAATTGCTGCTCTCTGGGTATTTTCTGATGCATCTGAAGTCCTTCATTCCCAATGCATTTGAAATGTTCTTGCATGAATCTGCATTTTCATCCTCACTTTTATTATTACCACAGTTCTCCGGGGCGTCAAGATTTCCAGATAAGTGTTTTCATCATCAGTTGGAGCTCTTCAAGGCTCAGATGAGACCCTCATGGTTCAACCACCAATGCAAAAGATGAACAACTGTGTTAGAAAATATCTGGTTCTTTCATAAAATTCAAAAGTAATACAAAACTGTGAACAGTTAATGAGAAATTATCTTCGACTTCAAGGTGCTTTTTAGTGCAAACATCCAAAGCTCAAAACTCTGTTGTGTATTCCACCAATCTCACAGGAATTAGTGTCCCTTTTTGTGCAGGAATATCACCAGATATGGTTGAAAGATTACAGTCTTAGGTTGAAACATTCAAATGAACTGTTAAAATTATAAATCAAATTTTGCCAATTCACATTTCTGTGAGTTCATGGGTATTTATTGCCTGTTCAGCCTAAAACACACCCATTAATTAATCAGGGCACTTGTGCACAGCTGATAGGTGTATCCCAGTGTGCCCTGTTGGTGCAAGATGGCAAAGATGGACAAACTTTGAATAGACGCAACCAGTTTGTTTGACATTTGAAGTTTCACAAAGAAATTATTAAGTAAGTCGATGTTCTGTTGTCTTTCCTTAAACAAACATTTTTAAAATGGACTTAAATGCATTTATAATTGTTAATAAGTTGTATTTGAATGTTGCTGTTCTTGTGAATTGTTTGACAGAGATAACTGATTCTAGTCTCTGGAGTAAGTGACGCTCACCTGTTAAAAAACAGAAGGCCGGGGTGACTCAGGGCCACGAGGCCAACTGAGAGAGAGCCTCACACACACACACACACACACACACACACACACACACACACACAAACACACACACACACACACACACACAGCTACAGACTGCAGCTCCTGCCTCAGGCTCATTTTAGGAGCAGGCTGAGAGTGCAGTTTAGACTTAGTTTTTCCTATTTGGGGAAAAATAGCTTATTTCTGTTTGTCATTTCTTCTTCATTTTGGCCAACCGCTTTCATTATTTCACTGTAAATATCTGCACGGGTCTCTACTGCTGTAAAACACGATTCACTTGGACTGCTGAACTTGGCCTGCGACTCCTCTTCCTCACATGCCTCTGTTGGGTGCTTAACTGATGCAAATCAAAGGCACAGAAATCTTTCATGGGTTTCTGTAGAGAAAAGATTACAATGCAGTCTTCTGTTCTTCTTCAGGATGTTTTAAATGTTCTGTTCTGACTCAACAGTGTACATCAGCAGCAGACATAACCATCTGACCAGTGTAGATTATCTTTCATCACCTGTAGACTGAGGACAGATGTGCCATAATTAACAGAGCATCTACAGGATGAACCTCTTCACCACATTACATAATTAAAACACCAGAGCTGCATTTAATAAAATATTTAAAAAGTTCTTAACAAAATTAACTGTATGAACACATGAACGGTGTTTTATGTAGTTTTTTGTGTCCAATAATTTGAGATGGACATTTAAGTACTGTGCTGTTGCTGAATGTATTAAATGTACGTAATATTTTTTGTAATCTTGTGAGAACTGTTTTGGACCTCAGGAAGACTAGCCGACATCATGGCGTAGGATATTTGAGAAATCATGCTGTACTCAGCCTGCACAGTTTATATTATGTTCATTATAATGTTGACTCATTTTGAAATGATGTTCTTCTTCCTCAATAATTATTAACACCAGCAGATAAAACAGTGAAGTACTCAGGTTTGGAGCACACACACATCTGGACAGTGTGCTTCTGTTCCCAGGATAGAAAATGTGTCATTTTTGAGAAAATATTAATCCCTCCTCCTCAACACATCACAGGCAACAGGCAGGCAAAAAAAAATGCAGAAAAAAAGATGGCGGCCATTTTGAATTTCAGCCAACACACTTACGTATATTTATTGATCTCTGAGCTCCTGTGGATTTCTAAATTGACCAGAAGAAAAGCCCGTTGTGATTTTAATGATTGACCAACAGACCCAGAGCACATCCCTGCAGCGACTCCCATGTGAGGCGTGATTTGAATTTTCATGCTCACATTCAATAATGTAGGGGTGGGGGGGGGGGGGAGATCCTGCGGTCTGGCTCTTCATGTATGACCGCCTCCACTACCATCAAATATCGCCCGCTAGCCATGAGTGAACAAAGATTAAAAAATATATATTTTGACAGAACTTTTAACAAGCAAATCCACCATCAAAGGAGGCTTCATTGAAGTATGAAAAGTATAGCGTGGTTCTGGAGAGTGTGACTAATGACGACGAGGTTGTCAGACTTTGCTGAATCTCTTTTATAGGCAGACGGAGACTCGTTCAGGGTTCTTTGAACATAGAATAAATCTGTGAAGGGTCCTTGTGCTGTGTTTTGCATACTTTTGAAAACATGTTATCAATAGACCATATCTGAGACAGAGAATACCTGAGTGCTGGTTCTTCCCGTATGGATATGGATAGTCTTCAAAGAAATCAATGCCACCTCACCACTCTGCATTGTAAAAGCTTCCTTTCAAAAAACACATAAGTAATGTTGGAGCTGCAGAGTCTGAATAGGAGAAAAAAATACTTAGAGAGCTTGAAAATGAATGTCTCTAATTACTATAGAAATAAAGAATTTACATTAAAAAAGAATTTCAAGAATGCATTTAAATAAAACAACATGTGATTCCAGAAGATTCTTGTAGAAACAAAGTTTAATCTTGACCTCGGAAAGAGAAGTTCGACAAAACGTTTTAAAAGTGCAGTGTGTAAGATTTACTTTAATGACAGAATATGGTAGAAATTATAGACATAAATTTGTTTTTGTTAGTGTGTAGTCACCTGAAAATAAGACTTGTGTTTTTGTCAGAATGAGACATTTATATGTATATATATATATATATATATATTTTTTTTTTTTTTTTTTTGCAGGGGCTTTTAACTGCAGCCAGAGTTGAAAGTTGAGTTTTCATATTAACAGTTAGTGACCATGACGATACGTGTAAATCTGTCAAGGAAGACGAGATGTGGCTGAAAGTGCTGGAAAAAAGTAAGATTTACATTTCATAACTGTGAGATTTTAGCGTTGTGCATTTAACATAGAAACATTTCTGCAAAGTGACACTGCATGAATTTGTGTTCTTTACAAGCAGCCATTGTAGAAATGCAAAGATACTGGGCCTCATGTTATACTTATCCCAAGGGCAAGTTGAAAACGTAAGGCGGAATGGATCTAATTTATTCAAGGTGTGCCCAAATCCACCTTTGCTGTCTTAAAACAGCAGCACACAGTGGGATACACCTATCAGCTGTGCCCAAGTGCCCTGATTAATTCATGTGTGAGTTCAGGCCATACATTCAACAAACCAGTCAGAAAGTCGGCTCTGATCACCTTTAAGAAGCAGGTGCACCAGGAGCACAAGCAGCGGCAGCATGACAGCAGATTTACCAGGAGGAAACAAAGAGGACAAATTTTTAAGTGCGCAAGATATAGAGACAGCAGGGTTCCTCCCAAAGCTGGTTTCATGTGTAAATATATATTTTATTAATTTTATTTATTATTTATTTTATTAACACCTGCAAAAAGTAATACAATACATGAACCATAAAAGTCATGCAGACATGAAACTGGTTATGTTTTTTAACTGGTTATGAGATTTATTAAGATCTATAATCATAATAATTTCTTATTCCTTATTAGTGAGAATAATTTTACACACACACATGCACAGCCTTTAAACATAAATGAAAGAACCTGTTGCTATCTTGTGCAGAGAGACCTGCGCCACAGATTTTACACTTCAACCAGGCTTTAGCAGGTCAAAGAGGCACATGGTTTTTCCTCCACTGCACCGAGCACCAGAGAGCTGATGCGCCTCGCTGCAAGCTCCATGTCACCTTCATTTTTAGACCTCCTGCCCACGGCTGCACAGACCATGGGCAGGAAGTTCATTTGCTATCTTGCAGACATGGAAAAAATAACAACTGTGCTGGTGTAAGACAGCAAAACCACCTGCACCACGACCAGTCTTTCTTAAAGTCAAAGATTCACTTTTATCTAAAAAAGGAAAGTAAACTATCTCAACCAAAAAATATTGGTCAACAAAAGTTTTTAAATGTATTTATTTTTTTTAGAGTGTATCAGAGGGAGAGGGGCTCAGATATTTGGAGGGAGCCTGAAGAGTCGAGAGAAGCCAGCTGACGTGGAGGAGCTGGAGAGCCTGCTGCCATGGCGACCCTGGATATGGACGGATGGACAACTATCAGAACACTGTGTTGTGTGAACTGCAGGAATATCTTCCCAGCACAGACACCAGGAACACAACAAACTTATTTTATCACTTCACTTCCTTCCTTGTATTATTCTCTTTAATTGTTCTGTTCCTGTGTTTAACTCTCGTTGCCGTTGCTGCTGTGACACCTGACTTTCCCTCCTGGGATTAATAAAGGTTTATCTTATCTTACATGATTGATAATTAAAGATATCTACTGATATGAAACTTCACTATCATGACTGAGTTTTCATATGACCCAGACCTATCATAAAGTCAGTCTAACATTTCATCCTGTGCTCAGTTTTAGCTGACTAATATATGTAAAGTTGCCGCCGTAGTAACAAGTTACATGATCTGAAATAAGTTGAAATTTAAATGTGTCCATGCATGCATCCACATGTCCTCGGTAACCTCTGGTACATAAACTAACAGCACTACACCTTATATCATGAGTGCAAAAGTCTGCTCCCTCTCTATATGCACAGTCACACCTCTTGGTTTTGACTTCTGCAAAAGGATCCACCTGTGCATCCTTTCTCCTTGAGATGCATTTTAGGAATATAGACATCCTTCAGTATGGCGCATTGAGATCGATTTCTGGCTCATGAGCAGGAGGACGGAGGAGTGAGGAGGCACAAAATAACAAAATGAGAGGAGCCACCGATGTTTGAATTACACAGTGGCTTTGCTGAAGTCCTGTTTTCAAGTGTGCATCGCTACTTTCACAGGAGTTCATGTCCTTTTCATGCTTGCCACCCACTCATCATTCAGCGGTTGTCCTCAGTGCATTTCTGCCACTCCTAAACACCTGATTCCACACACCCACGTGCACTCCTGCTCCTCATCGCCTCGTTAGCACCTCACTATATATACCATAGTATTCCCTGACAGGTTTCCAGTCTGTGTGTCTGCTACTTAATGATGATCCCAGCCTGGCCACTCTATTTTTGATTTTGTTTGCCCTTGCTGACTGACTGCCTGTTTACTTGAACTTGAACCAAGAGATTTTTCTTCGACCCGTTGTGTTCTTAAATGTTGCTTTTGAGTCCAGCAGGCTGTTAGCAGAGCCACTTTTTCCACATTTAATCTCAAAAATAGCCGCAACTGCACTGCGAGAAGCTTTTTAGGATGAAAAGTAAGCAAGGAAAAGCTGCAGAAGAAATATTGATCAGTCGGACACACGAGCTGGGAAAATGGAGGTGATTTGGTAAATCTCAGTTCTAAATATTCAACCCTTATTTTACACTGATCGGTATGAATTTCACATTTAAGGCATTAGCTCTAAATGTTGAACACAAATCTTTATTGCAAATGAGCTGCAGATGAACAAACCCACAGGAGGCTGAGCTTGTTAAAACCCAGTTTTTTTTGCAGTTTGTTTCATTTACTGACCGCCCTGCTAACAGTTTCATTTCTCATTTGGCGTTTCCCGATGCACATACCGTCTCCTCATCATGTCGTCTTAATGTGTGTGAACACGGTTCGGCTCCGTGGCTTCAGTTTTAATTGCCGGTTTGCTCTCTGGCTGCAGATGAAGTGAAGATGTTTGTTTACATCGTTAAAGACACATGAAAAGATAAAACGAGATAAACAGAGAGGAGAGGCCAGAGATCACTCACATCACTCCACCGCAAACATCTTCTCTTCACATTCTGAGCTCGGAAAACATAAAAAAAAAACCCCACACAAATATGGAGAAACACAAACAAACAGATAAACAAAAAGGCACCAGACACAGAAAAGACAGATCCAAAGTATAAAGTGTTTGAAGGAACGGAAGGAACAGTGTCAGGTTAGAAATCTCAACTTAAATGAATGGCTGACCTGTCAGAGATAATAGATGATGTTATTGTACAGAAGGCAAACAAAATGATTTATTTTCTATATCCTGAGACATTTTTATCCATGGGGCAATTTAAATCTTTAACTCTATCACTTTTTATTTCCTGGTCTTTTAGCTGATTAATGTGCCCTAAATTTTAACACTTTACTTATTTATGTTTTTATTTAAAAAAATGTATTGTACTTTTTATTGCTTTGTACTTGTTGCTACTTTTATTTTATTATTTTACTGGGCTACATTGTAAAGTCTCTTCCTCGATGTATTTCTGAGTTAAAATAAAGGTTCTTTTTCTTTAACTTTTGTTTGTCATCAATTGGTTAAAAAGTTGGATTAAATGGAACAGAGGATAATGTAACAGTCCAAGTTCAACAGGAACCTTCTTTAGTCCTGACATGAGGAAAAATAAAAGTGTTCATTTAAACCTGATTCAACTTTTGCAAACTTCATCATATCCTTGAGTCATTTTGGGTCATAAAACAAAACAATCAGTTTCCAAACAGTATAAATGTCCCTCATTTCTTCCATGAAAAGGACACTAAACTTTGAACAATCAAAATGTTTCTACCATAATATTTTCCTCTGTATACTCTGAGGATGAACATGTTCAGATGAGTTATTATATTCCCTGAATCTCTGTCCCAGTTACTCTTTGACGACCCTTTGTATCCATTAGGGAGGACATGAATACTCTAATTCTTTTATTAGTTGAGATAATGAGAGAAAATCAGTCGAGTGAGAAATCCAGCAGCTGTTTAGGAAACTTCAGATGATCAGAGGATGTGAGGAAAAGCACAGAACACTCCTTTATATGCCAAAGTGCTGCAGATGAACACGTCTAAAACAAGTGAAACTTAAAACTTGAAGAAAAAATAATAAAAGTAACTTCTGTCTTTGTGCTTTTGTGACATCTCTTTTTTTAAATGGATAAATTCAGGATGCCTCTGTTTCTGTTTTGAACAAAGACATTTTAGACAATTTTATCTCTTCACACACAGTCGTGTTTCCTCCACTGCCGACCAAAACTGCTTTTAACTTTTCAAGAGTGAGCTTCGACAAAGGACGGCTGCTTTTAAATGCAAAGAAGAAGAAAAAAAAAGCAGGAGAGAGAAATACCAGCATGGTGATGAGCGATAGAACAGCTAATTGTGTCCTGGGAGATAAAGACGGCGGCAAAAGAGAGAAGTAGAAACTCCCTCTTGGTTATCAGCTTCCTTCTGAGACGGCGGCTGGCTTGGAGTTTCTTCTCTGAGGAAAAAAAGCTTGTTAAAAGGAAATAAAGGTGTGAGGAGGCACAAAGGACGCTTATCCACCTTTCAGGGAGCCAACAAAAGGAAAAAATCTCAGCTCCGGCTAATTACAACCGAGGTGATGAAAGAGACGGAGGGAGACAGAAAAGAAAGAAAATCCCTCCTTTTTCTCACCTGAGAGAAGGTGCAGAGGTCAACAGTTTCCTCCCCCCGAAACTCAATCCTTCAGAGGGAGACGGGGGGGAGGGAGCGGGTGAGGCTGATGTGATGGACGTGGAGGTGATTAGACGCTGCTCTTCGTTGTCTTGCCGCCGCGGAAAGAAAAAAATTAAAAGTGTCTCCCAATCAAATGGAAGGAGCTTTTCTTCTTCTCTTTCTCTCTGAACAATCCGACCGTCACATGTTCGTTCACGCTGCTCCACGGCTATTTGACCTTGTAAGGGTTTTTGTGACTTTGAGATGCTTTGGACAAATAAAGGCTGAAAATTAAGGGGGGAGGGGAGGGGAGGGGAGGGGGAGACACGGGAGCTGATCGTTGGGAACGTTTCCAAGGATCTCATGTCTTTATGTCCCGGCATGATGCTGCGTTTTGTGATTAATATAAGTTTTCTTTAAATGATCTGTGTGTGTGTGTGTGTGTGTGTGTGTGTGTGTTCTTTCAGCCTTTTAAGTTCAGCTCAGGTGCACTTCAAAACCCCAAATTGAAATTCGCTTTGATTTAAAAAAAAAAAAAAAAAAAAGACACTCTGAGAGACAGACAAAAAAAGCAAAAAAAAAAAAAAAATCTAAAAACTGCAGATAAACCTACTGCTGTGTCATAATCAATCAATCAATCAATCAATCAATCTGTCCATCACATTTTACATCTTATTGATTATGTGATAACAGGCAATTTGCAGACATCACCATGGATTTGCAAAAGTCATTTTTATTCCGATGCTCTGTGTATTGAATGATTAATCAGTTGGCCAGAATTTGTGTATGTGTGTGTGTGTGTGTGTGTGTGTGTGTGTGTGTGTGTGTGTGTGTGTGTGTGTGTGTGTGTGTGTGTGTATACAGGAACATGTAACATGTAACATGAAGAGAGCACTCTCACAAATGTTTGTTAAATCATCATCTCTACATGTTTGACAGTCAGTCCATTCCAGTGTTTGTTGGATTCAAGCCTCCTCATTCTACTTAATGGGACACTGATCAGGTGATCACCTGAACCAAATCTGATTTTATGAGGAAGATTATAAAAACCACTGCTGTGATTAAAGATTGAGATTATACCACCAATATTGATTTCTAAACTCTTCCTAAGTTGTGTTGTTTAAAAACGAATATGAACGTGTTTTCTCTACATTATTCGAGGTCTGCAAACACTTTTGTTATTTTGACCAGTTGTCATTTTCTGCCAATAAATGCACTAAATGACAATATTTTAATTTCACATTTGAGTGAAATGTTGTCAGCAGTTTATAGAATAAAACAAAAATGTTCATTTTATTCAAACACATACCTATAAATAGTAAAACCAGAGAAACTGATCATTTTGCAGTGGTCTCTTAATTTTTTCCAGAGCTGTATGTATTATCACCAGATAATGACATTCATTATATATTGTAATATGACAAATACAAAATACTGAACTAAAAAATTATATACGCAGAGAAAAAAGAAGCAAAACAATGATGTTGATGCACATAAAGGAAAAAATGCAGATAAATGCAGTCAAAAAAATCCCATAGCAGTCGCTAATGCATCAGCCTGCCTGCAGGTTGTTGGAGCTTTAAGTGTTTTCTGTGTACTGTGAACTACTGAACTGTAAGACTGAACATTGATGTAAACATATATACTCTGGCAATATATCATTAGAAAACTTACATTCTTGTTTTTTTTTTTATTTATGCCAACCATGTCCACATACTCAGCATCAGCACCACAAACAAACAAGCATGTGATTAAAAAACAGTCAAATCTGTGAGACTTTAAGCTCGACATTAACCAAACAGATGAATAATATTCAACAAACACTGCTGTTACACTGTTAATGTCCAGAAAATCCAGTCCAGTCACATATTCAGCCTAAAACACACAATCAGATTGACAGATACCCTCACAATGCACAAAATCAGCCATATGATGTTTACACTTCTGCTGAAATATTCATCAAATTAAACCTCGGTGTAAACACATGTACTTGTATCATATGTTGTTAGAAAGCTGAGATTGTTGTGATTCCACTGATGTCAAGTATGTCCAGACTGGAAAGATATTTCATGCATAATATGCTCAAGTTGTAAGAACAACACACTGTATGTGTTTGGATGGAGTATAAACCTTCGTCGTCATGGTGATCTTCATCATGGTTAATGCTGTGAAACGGTTGCAGTTTAACACAAAAATGTTGCCCTCAGAAAGAATCATAAAACACAAATACCAGACCGAGACAAGCGCTGGATCTACCAGCTGAGCCACCAGCCACTCCATAATCTATGTACTCAAGTTAAAATAACTCAATGCTGCCTTTAGTTTCACAGGGAACTTACTTTAAATATATAAACAATAGTCAACAGTGAAAGTCAAATATCATTTTGTTTCTGTTTGAATTGTGTCATGAGTTACACACATGGTGTTTGTCAGTTTAAATTAATTTTATGAGACAAAGAAGAACTTTATTTTCATAGATGCGAATCACAAACAGCATAAAAGAGCAGAAATAAAGAAATCTATGAAGTGCAAAGATTAAAGCACGATACATAATGGAAAAGACACAATATTCAATAAGAACATCAATAGCAGACCTGGTGCATTCATAAACATGTCACAGTGTTTTGTAGGTTTGTTGTAGTAACGCCAACATCGCTGTCCGTCATAACGTTTTATCAGCGACTCCTGAAGCTTTTATCAGCTGGGAAGTAAAAGAACCAACGAGACCTGTTAGTCATGTGACTACATCCCAAAATAAAGACGCAGACATCGTAGTTTCTGGAGGGAAAAAGTCATGATGCCACTTACACAACCGTGGGTGTGCAGTCTTTGTAATTACATATCTTCACAATCTGACTTTCTTTACATGTAAATCTGTTATCTTTTAAATTAATAGACATCACAGTTCAAACAGGAATAAATATTTCTTTTGTCTCTTATCATCGACTGCAGCTCATATTTTTTCTGAAGTTAGGTCCTGAGGTGGTCCATGAAAAAAAATGAAATGGAAAATTTGTGTCCATGTTCACAAATCTAATAGATATTTTGTGATCTTTTTTAGAAGCTGCAGTGAGATTGTGTCTGTGTTCAGCACTGATTAAACCGTAACTCTGGGTTGGGAACTTTTGTTCATTATTTCTCTTATTCATAAAATCCTTGCAAGTGAAGTTAATGTGTAAAACACAAATCAAACCAACTCGCAGCTGCTTTTCTCTGGATAAAGTGACTGTGTTCTCAGATCTCAGCAATTAACTTAATGAGAACAACAGGAATGATGCAAAATAAGACAGAAGTTGAAATAAAAAAGGATTTTTAATGATAAATCAAACTGACAGCAGCAGTGAAAGCAGAACATATTTACCAGCCCACTCTCAGACATATGGAAAAGGCCTCAGTTACCTCTCGCTGTCAGTGGGCGGAGACATCGGTGGCGGTGCTCGGCGCTGACAGCTGAGTGGGAACATGGAGAGAGGCGCCGGGGTCAGAGTTCGGCCGGTTTGTCATCGCCGACACGGCGGAGGAGAGCCTCTCCACGCTGTGAGCTGCTCTGACTAAGAGACTGTCAGAGGGGAAATTTGGGGAGTTGGAACGTTGGAAAGGCTTCGTCCTCGTCGGCGCTCCTCTTCAGCTGGTAGACAAACACGCGCGCTCTGTGTGACTGTAAATAAACAGGAACCTTCAGCCTCTCCACACTCCACTCGTCTTCTCAAGAGCCGGCGCCCAAAGTCAGCGCTCACCGCTAAATTATCTGTGAATACGGAGACTTTGTCAAAGTCACCGGCGGGCAGCGTTTTCTCCTCTCACAGAGATCAGGAGGTCTTTCAAACTACCTGTTAGCCTGGTGTCACCGCAGCATGATGCACTTTCTGCTTCTCTTTTTTCTCTTTGTGTGTGGGGGGGGGGGAGACCCAGCAGCTCTGCTCTGTTTACCTGCAGCTCTTCTGGGTCTGCAGAGGTGACGTCTGTTTGACTTTCTGCTCGATCAAATGCTAAACTGAGCTTCGTACTCTTTGTTCACACACTCTGATTTCTGTGTGGGGTAGTGTTTTTTTATTTTTTAATTTGACTCAGCTGCTTTGCTTTGCTGATATTTTACTCTGAGGTCCCCCATGTAACAAAATACTTGATGGGAACTAAGTACAGACACTTAGTGAACACAAATATCTGTACTTTCTACTCTTTACATTTCCAAAACACACTCGTTAATTTAGTTATGGGGAAGGGAATAAGTGATTATCTTTATATTGCATCATTGTGCGCTGATGTCCAACATCAAGACTTCACTATAATATGTCTCCAAATCTGCTCAAGTTTTAAATCAAATACATCCTCACACTGCAGCTGAAACACTGGTTGCAGCAAAGCGTCTGAAAAACCTTGACTGTGAAGCACATTCAGCTGTGGGATGTTAGCAGCTCCGCCAACAGTCGAAGCAAAGGTCAGGTTTACAAAGAAGTCAAACAAAATCAAAAATTCTCTGCTCAAACACATCCTTATGAATAAATGAAAATTCTTAATCAATCTAAGTGAAATCCTTGAGCTTCTGGAAACAGAATCATTCCTTCTTGCAAAGAAATAAATTCCACCTATTTTTAAATTAAATTCTGGACATTTTTTGAGTGATAAGTGTATTCTGACATCCAACAGAAACCAGAACTGTGAGTTTGGTTCACAAGTACAACAACCATTGTTTCCTTCAAGTACCCAGAAAGGGATGGTACATTTTTAGAACAATAAAACTAAATCACTATTTATTTAAAATCTGTTCACCAGCGGTGAACCGTGACTATTAGAGCTGGGACTTCAGTTCCACCTTTGCAAGATGCCAAAAATGCAGCAAAATGAAATAAGCAGCAGGTAGCTCATGATGTGTGTTTGTAGTGTGTTGTTGCCACATACAAAAAAGAGGGGAGGGCAGTGAACACAACACAGTGACAGCAGAATAAGATAGAGTAGATATAGATAGTAGATATTTTTTACTTTGTTACTATTGTTTGGATAAATTATAATTCAGATTGTGTTTGAGATTAACATATGAATCATTCTGAGTTTCTTATTTCTCTCTTTCAGTACCACACACACATGGAACATGGTTACATGGAACATGGATGTCCAGTTAGATTATTTCTGTCTGCTTTGCTGCACTGTTGTGAAAGTCCGGTCTCTTCTGCTTCGTCTCCAGTGAGATATCTCTGTCCTTCAGGAAGGCCTGAGGGGATTATTTTTGGTCCCACCCACTGTAAATCAAAATGTGATTGGTTAATTCACCTGTCACTTCCTAAACAAACACAGCTGCTGTGTCCTTCTGTCCCAGTGATATTTAAATATAACATTTTAAATAGTGATATGTCTTCTCTTCACAAGATTAACATCACACAGATCCTCCAATCCCTGCACTACCCTGCAGTTTTGTTCAATCAGCACAACTTTTCCACAAAGTTGACCAATCGTTGTAGTTTCCTGCGAGTTCCAGCAATCATAGCAGTCCCCGAATTAATGTTTTATTATTTACTATTTTGTTGTATTTTTTTTTTTTTTTTTTTGTCACGGTACTGAAGAGGTTTATCATGGTTAGTGACAGTGACGGTGCTCTGTGTGCTCTGCATTTCTGTGCTGGTTTTGAAGAATTTAAAGAGAAGAATTTAAAAATATTTAAAAATTTCTTTGTGAAAAAGGCCTAAAAACATGCATTGCAATGTTTTTTTAGAAAAGCTGCCATAAAAAAATCAGACATTTTAGGCTGCAACAATTCCTGCAGGGATCAGTGCAACAAAACTGATTCTAGAAATAATGCTGCAAAAGTAATTTTTCTGAAATGAGCAACTCAGTGCAGTGCTAGTAGCTCTGTGAGGGTGTGATGTGGAATAATGGTGCTTTGAGCTAAATGCTAATGTCAACATGTCAACATGCTCACAATGAAACTGTTAGCATGCTAATATTCTCTCCTTTCATTCTAAAAATAGATACTGTACCTTTTTTTTTTCAAAATACAAAAAGCAGATTTCTCATATGTGTAAACTATAAACCCCATTCTGATATTTACCATCTTACTTTAGCTTGTTAGCATGCTAACACCTGCAAGTTAGCAGTAAACACAAAGTCCAGCTGAGGCTGATGGGATTGTCATTCACTTTGCCGATATTTTGTTATAAATCAAAGTATTAGACAGTCAAGAAGTTTTAACAGTTCATATTCTGGGCACAGTGAAAACCTGCATCATTGTCATGGTGACACATTTAACAATAAACATACAAAAGTCGACCTGCCGGTGGCTCTGCATGAACAGTCATTAGAAGACTTTGTGTGGAAAACAAAATTTCATTTCGGTCCAACAGTTGTCGAGACATTTGAGTCTGGACCAAAGTGCTGAACCGACTGACTGAGTGACAGAAACAACATTTCCATCCCTACAGCCAAACTTCTTTCTGTTCTCTGACAGAGAGTCACATCCTGCCAACCAGCCTGAATCAAACAATCCTATATGATGTTCCACTGCCCCCCCCACCCCTCCCCGCCTGCAGACACACATTCAAAGGTCACACACGACAACGTGCTCTTCAAAAACACACACGGCTGTTTTCTGTTCTCTGTTCTGCTGCATGTTAAAGGAAGCTGCTGCAGGTGATGTCACATGACTTGGCAACACACACACACACACACACACACACACACACACACACACACACACAGATAATCCCACATCTATTGAAGTTCCATTTTGTCAAGTTCATTGATGTGCCAGATGAAGTGCGATGTCCGCTGAGAGTTAAATCCTGCGACAGCCAATCAGCACGTCGGCTCCTAATTTAATTAATAACTCCTCAGTCTAATTAGCAGAAGACGGGCTGGGAGGAAAAACAGCTGCAGTCACCTGGGCTCCTCCACTCCTTCACAATCCCTGAGAAGATGAAAACGACAAGATGAGTCTCTGGGGGTGATGGCAAGGAATGTGTCGAGAGAGATGAGTGTGTGTGTGTGTGTGTGTGTGTGTGTGTGTGTGTGTGTGTGTGTGTGTGTTTGCAGGGTGTAGAGGTGCTGATCAACTGTAAATCCTCGGGGTGTAACGTGCGCTCTCCAGCAGCAGGAAAGCAGCCGCAGTGTTATCTCCTGCCGGCGAGAACGTTCTCTCATATGAAAAAGAACGGCAGTGGTTTTTACTGCTGGGATTTGATTGACAAGTTGCGGAGCAGCAGAGGCGGCGGCGACGGCGGGGCTTGTTGGCGCTCGCCGTCTGGCTGTGTGACTAATTAAAATTGATTGAGACGGCCCTCTCACATCCAGAGGTGATAATATCGTCAGGGTGTGAAGATAAAACCTTCCGTGGAGGAGGAAACATCTCCGCAGCTGCTCCGGGGTCAACGGTCACATTCAATGAGTTTTCTGCTGACAAGAAAAAAAAAAAAAAAAAAAAAAAAACCTTCATCTGGAACATCTGCATCTTCTGAAAGTAAATAACCCAAACTCCCTGCATGTTTCTAATAGTTCTAACTTTATCATGTTGACATAAAGACATTAAGAGACAGAAGACAGTGGGTGAAATGCTAACACTGAATTTATTATTCTTACTTAGTACACATCAAATAAATGTTTCCCAAAGTCTGAGTCTGCCAGCTGTGTGCTGGACCTCGATCCTGCTGCTCCAACCAAGATCACAACTGACCAAAAAAAAATGGCAGCGCTCGTATCCAAGAAATTTCAACTTCAGTTTTTCTTTCTGGTTCATGTAACATGGACCTTCTTACGTTTTTGTTGTTTGTTTGTTTTACACTTTTATGGCCACAACATAAACATTTGTTTCTTGTACTTTGCTTTGTTTTTCGTTGCACATATTAACAGACTCACAGCTGCAGTGACACTTAATCTAAACTATTTTTGTGTGACATGCACACATGGTTCTCAACAAAAACAGACAGTGACAATGATCTGTTGATTCTCTCTCTCTCTCTCTCTCTCTCTCTCTCTCTCTCTCTCTCTCTCTCTCTCTCTCTCTCTCTCTCTCTCTCTCTGAATGAGGGGGCGTGCAAACCACAGCACACCAGTTCACAATTAGAAGAGCCTGAACATCTGACTGTGTTAAGCTCAGTCTAATCTTCCCTCACTTCAGTAAAAACTCAGCCTGACAAAAGCAGCTTAACTAAACAACCACCGATCTCTGAAGGAGTAATTAAAATTAAATTAACTGAAAATTTTAAAAAGAACAATTAGATTTTGGAACACATAGGTCTTATTTATTATAATCATTATTATGATTATTATTATTATTATTATTATTATTATTATTATTATTGTACACAGTTGCATTGTGCTTTGTCCTGTTAAAAGTAAAAGAAGCAAATAAATAATTGTTCATGAAAACCTCACATTAACCAGCTACACTCATGAAATCTGCTTGTGAAAGTCATCTTTTAGTTGAAAAAAAATGAGAAGCTGCTTTTGTTCACTTCTCTGTGCAAGTTTTCTAAAAATTACTGCCAATTTCAGAGTCAAATCTTCTCCTGTTATCACTGTAAACTGCATCTGTGCTGCATGAGAATGGACTGATGTGATATAAGTAACTAAGGAGGGCGGGACTTAGCGAGATGTCAAGTGCACATGCTCTCATTTTTCTGTTTGGAATGGATGCACTTTCGATTTTTGAGCAAAAAAGCTCAAAATATCTAAAAATGGTTCCTCCTCTGGGGAGCATGACTGTCTTCAGTAAATGTGAGTTCACATAAATCATACATCGTGCTTGGTTGGAGTGAAACTTTAAAACTAATGATGGCGCTGGAGAAAAAGTCAGGAAGTCATCAACATTTCATCCTCTGGCTACTCTGAATATCTACAGAAGCCTTCATGGAAATCCCCCTGCTTAGACTCAGACAGCAGCTGGGTAAAAAATAAAAACCTGTATGGTAAAGCGATTGTGACCTGGCAGGGGACATCGTTTGCACATATATTTCCCAGGAAGGAAGCAGCAGATAGAGAGCGAAATCCTCGACAACAATAAGAGAGAGAAAAAAAGCAGATTCACTTGTTAAACCCACTGAGCTTCGGCGAGCCTTTGGACTGACTCTGCTGTGATAAAAAGCCTGTGATGGCGGGAGGCCTCCGTCTGGCTTCCTGCTGAACAAACAGATAAATCAGAGCGAGCAGGAGACGGTGAAGTGCCCACCGCTCGCCTCCTCCGTCAAGTTGCTTGATGTCGCCTGAAGTGTAAAACAGACCCCAGTGACTCGCTGTTATGGAGACGGCAGTGAAACCGGCGATGGCTCTCCTGACAAGCTCTGTCCTCCTCCTCCACCTCCCTCCACCTCTCCATATTCCTCCATATGCATGTAAGCTAAGTGATGAGACGAGGTGGGAATCGCCTGGAAGGGAATTTAAATAAAACAAAGCTGTGACTGCGACTGTGGAGCAGCGAGGCAGAGGATCAATGTGCAGACTGAGGTGGCTGCCGCTGTGGAAGATTATCACCAACTGTTAGTTCTTGTCTGTAGACCTGAAGTGAGCAGGCTGGAAGCTAACAGGAAGCTAAAAAGACACTCGGAGCCAAAGCAGGTAGCACTGACCTCCAACCACAGCAGCAACCACACGAGCTGATCTGGACAGAACTACGGAGATACGATAATCTCTAATCTCTTGTTTAAGGAGTCAAAGATGCAGAAATATTTAAATACCACTAAGGTGCCGCCCTGCTTCTCTCCACATCCTAAAACTTCAGTGAAGAACACATAATTACTTTGAAATATATATACTGTATATTTTTAAACGACCAAAGATAAAATTGCGTCGTTAGTGAGTAAAATTTATAACCTGCAATAAAATGTTCTGCATTCTCTAAAGTTACTGAGAGGTCACGTGTTTCTGGCACAATTTTTTCGCCCAATGACTCGCACCATAAGTTGTAGCTGTTTGATCCTCTCAGTACAAGAGAAGGAGGTTAGTGTGGCACAAATGACCTGCGCTCAGCATGATATACACACTGCCAACCAGTGTGTGGCAGCAGGGAGGAGGAGGCTCAACTGACATCTGATAATTAATACAGTAGAGTGAGACGTGCTGATAGTTGGAGGAGAACCGATGAAAACAGTAACAAAAACAATAACTAGCTCACAAACCACATCACAACACAGAAAGTGAAAGCTTTGCACATTTTGCAAAAGTGGTTATTGGTTCCATGTTGGTTTAATTCTGAAGTTGTTACACTGTGATCAATACAATTATTCTCCAGAAACACATTTAAAAACAAGACTGAAGTGAATGCATCTCTATGAAAGTTACATTAACTTCATATTCCAGTCACTTTTTAAAGATCTGTCAAAGTTGATTTTAAACTATTTAAGGTCTAAAATTTGCATTACTGGATTTTAGACTTTTTGAGACATTTTAAGGACCTGTGGAAACCTTGTTAATGTGAAACTGTTGCAGTCTGATTAGACTGAGGCATCAAAACTACTTGGTTAAGTTTAGGAAAAGATGTTTGAGTTCAAATAATTTGTTATGTGGGTCTCATGATGCATGAAGCATTATGTTGATAAAAATGTTTCAGATTTTTGCTTTCACATGGTAGATGAACCCCCGGCCTCCTGGATCAAAGTCCTCTGTCCTCTTCCAAAAACGTGGACTTTCTCGCTCTTTACAGTACGTCACCTGATGAAGATGAGTTTACATTGACGTTTCTTCAAAGTGGCTCATAATCAGCTTCCTCGCACATCTGTTCCAAGAAGTGTGACAAAACGTCTGGCAATGACAACAGATTTGGATTTTTTATGTAATGTTTGTGTTTCAGATGCATGTGTGTGTGACAGAGGAACACATGAGGGTGATCAGGTGCACTTGGTCTGTTTTGTGACACCTGAAACTCCAAGGACGATGATGATGAAGCAAACTTCGGCAACTAAATGGAGCAGTTCAGGTAAAACTTCATTAGATTGTTTCCTGCAGGGAGGAAGATTTCTCATCACTAAGACGAAATGAGCCGTGTGTGTGTGTATGTGTGTGTGTGTGTGTGTGTGTGTGTGTGTGTGTGTGTGTGTGTGTGTGTGTGTGTGTGTAGCTGCTGTCAATAACCCTCCAGCATGACAAACAAATCGCCTCCCGAGGAGAAATGGATGTTTCTGGCCGGCCACAGTCATCAGTTCTGCTCCGTCGCCTGACAACGACGACTCCTGAACAAACCGCGTCGCCCCAAAGTGCCGACACGGGCCGGAAAAAAAGAGACAAACATTCTGTGGTCGGCTGCGTCCAACGTGTCGGCCCTTTCCAGCAGCGGCGCCTGTCAATCACATGCACAGGAAGTGGAAAATCAGTTCTTGGCCTGCCGACTCCCAGAGTGCTTCATGAGCTTCATAGAGATGTTTCGGGGATCGGTGAGGGCGAGGGCGCTCCGGTCCGCAAGCAGCCAGACTGCTGAGGCGGCAGGAAAAAAGAGGCCAGCTGAGGAGAAGCGCTGGAGGAACACGACTCTGCCGTCGCCGCCCGAATCCGCTGAGCCAGCAGGTCGAGGCTTTGAAATTAACGTTGATAAAGTAGGCTGAGCCCCCCTCCTCTCGCCGCACAGAGCGCCGTGTGCTAAATCACAGCGGGGCAGGCTCGCTCGTCATCAGACTGAATGGGTGCAGCGGCCTACATGTTAAAAATACAGAGAGAGCTGCGGGGCCACTTCGGCCCCCAAAACACCTGCTGACAGAGGGAGCAGAGAGAGCAGGTCCTCGTCATCCTCCAAAAACTCACCTCTGAGAGCTGAGAGAGCTGGAAAAGAACCACCAAGGACACCAGGCTCATCCAAATGAACTGCTTACAAAAACTTTAAGCTCTCATACTGACTTTGACATCTTGACTCCATATTTTCCCCTTAAATTCAACTCAAAGTCAATGTTGTTCACAAAACAACATGCAGTTTGGGTTTTTAATTAGCTTTTTGGAGAAACAGGCTGTGTACAAAAGGCTTTTATACAGATCAAAATGACTCAGGGATGCTGGATTGTCTGCTCTCCAGGAGCTTTTCAGCCTCATGTGTTGGCTGCAGAGAAACAAACAGTGTAACCCACACACTGAAAATAAAGGAGGAAATGTCCACAATGAGGTTAGCTGTGCCAAAATGGGACAAAAACTTTTAATTAAACATTTTACTGTACAAAAAGGGTCTCAGCTTAGTACCGAACGGTGCAAAAAAAAAAAAAAACCCTCAATTTGTTCTTAAATGTCACATATCAACAGTCAACAAAGTGAATTCAAGGTTTATCCAGAAGAAACTGAATCAAAGTGAAATGAACTGCTGTGAGGGAGATGAAAAGAGGAGCACGGCACATATAAAAGGTGTTTTGTGTTCAGGAAGGACACAAAACAGTAAGAGCAATCAAGAGTTCAGTCAAAAATTACTGCAGAAATTTAAAAAATGTGAATGATTAAAATATAAATGCTTTGAAAGCCAAAAAAGTGATAAAAGTGTAACTGCCTGATTCCACCAGGGGAGGCTGCGTCGAGGTATGGAGCCGGAGCTGCACTTCGAAAGGTGCTGAGTATATTTTTGGCGGATGCCGCGTCAATCCACACAGAGCAGATCGAGCAGGCAAGAAGTCAGACACAGAAAAAGCAGAGAGAAACCGGTCGATTTTTCAAAATAAAAGACCCCTGTGCAGACTTGTGATCACAAAGAAAGACAGAAAGGAAATGGCTGCTGGTGGGACGTGCAGCCTGTGCAGGATGCATCAAAACCACGACATGTGACCTGTGATGCTCTTTAATTAGACTAAACTGTGCACTGAGATTAAAGCCAACATACTACAGTTTATTTGCATAGTTAGCATGCTATGGAAGAGTTGCTGTGAGCTGTAGATTTGTGTTTACAGAGGCAACGTAAATCAACACAGAGCTTTGGGAAAGAGTTTAACTGTGGTGAACTTTAAATATGTGATTTGGTGCCTCTGAGGGAACACAGAGCAAAGATCGCACTAGTTTTACACAATCCTGCTCTGCTGCGTATAAACTTAAAACACACCTTTAGATTTTGAACTTGCATGCAGTTTATATACCAGTCCGATTTTGGCTGCAGGTATTAGACCAGTCCTTCACATTAAACTGACAGAGCTTAGGTTAGGGTGGGTCGAACAAACTCCAGACTTTTAAATTTGTGGAATTTGTGTTTTGTCACACAACAGAAACATGTTATTAACCACATAGAAAAACTGGAATGATTAAAAAAAAATCATTACATATATAAAATAAGATCTCAAAAACAATAATAATGATCAGTTTTCTCTGGTCTGAAACTCTGACACTGAGACAGTGGAGCGGACATGTCCCCAAACACCACTATGACCTGTAAACCATCTGAAACATGGACACTCCGTCCAGCAGCTTTACATGGACATGTCCAGACAGGTTTGAGCCACCAGAGCCAGAGGACGGTAACAGGATGGTATTTTTCTTCTGTGTCGGGTTGTTGGAACTGAAGTGAGCTGAAGTGAACCGCTGGACTGACTTGGACTGAAAGAGTCGCTGAAGGTTCATTTGCAACAGCAGGATACAATGAAACTTCCTGTTCTGAAAAACTTAATTCTCATTGGAGAATTGAGGCAAAGCAAATGAGAAAAACTGCAAATAGAATATCAACCTGTTTTATGTACAGTTTATGGCTCCAACTTGCAGTTGGGACTGCAGTATTTATTTTTGGACGTGCATATTGCTCCTTTGTTGGTTTTTCTTAAGTGTTTTTCTTATCTGTTCTTACAGTATAAGTGTGTCTCTGCTCCGTCCTCAGCCAGGAGCAGGTTGAGTTGCTGTTGTGCAGGTCAAAGGTCATCCTGTCCAGGAGCCAGTGACACATCACAACTCTGGACCGCTGCCCCACTTCCCTCCCAGTCACATGATCTCAGTGATTCATCATGTTAATGTATTTTGTGGACTTTGTGCTGAGCAGGCGGAACATGATGTAAGCACACAGAAACAGCAGCCAGCACTGACAGGTATTAATGAAGTCACGTACGGCGAGACGGTCCATACATTATCAGATGTCCCACAGAGGCAAAGTCATAATCGTTCAGCTCTGCCTGGACGTGTTCGAACTTGACGGATTCGAACTCGAGAGGGGAAAACGTGCTGAATTAGCGCCAACACAAAAAAAAAAACCCAAACGGCAACAACAGATGGTGAAATAGGTCAGCTACTCTTCACGCATCAGAGCTGTTTAAATGTTGCTTTTTACCAAAACAGCGTGGCTTCATCAGCGATCAGGCGTCTGAACGAGGATATTAAACGAGCGCCGTGTCTTTACACGCAGCAGCAGCAGCTTCTCTCCCATGGGGGCTAATAACAGCAGAAGTGGGGTGGGGGTTGCATGGTTGTGGAGGAGGGATGGGGGGCACCCAGCGGGGGTAAACATGCCTTTGGGTGTGGGTATACGTCGAGAGACACGGCGTGACCTTTCCAACGCCCGTTGATGAACGTCACCAGCTGAGAGTTTGCCCTTTTCCCACCTGTATCTGAAACCCTGCTGAAAATAATCATTTCCTTCTTCTTCTCTCCCTCTCACTCTTTTCTCTGCATCGACTCGCCGTGTTCTGCTGAGCCATTAGTGTAATGAAAGAAAGAATAATTCAGAGCCAGTTATGCTGACTATACATTAGGAGACATTTACACACACTCACATTTATCAACAATCTGTTATAAGTCATGTTTTTTTCTGCAGCCTGAGAGGTGAACACATCAGCAGCTCTGCAGAATTATCAAGGTATCAAAGTAATTTATTATCATTATACAACACAGGGCTGCACGCAGAAAAGAAAGTTTTAGTGCCTTCGTGCTGCACATACATTTAACATCTGTGCAAATAATTCAAATCAGAACAGAATAGGATCACATATATAAGAAAAAGAAGGAAGAAGCGTCACTGTCACTGTTTGTCTGCTGCTGGGGTCAGACTTTAGTGTCAATTCTGCTAAATATGGGAGAAACACAGTAAAACCTGACATGTATATGTGTGTGACATTTTATGATGGAATGCCTCTTGAAAAATGAAAAAGAGAACACTTCAGACAATAAAATACTGGCTTGTTTTTCCAAATGTGAGAATTAGCTTATTTGCTGTTGGTCTCCAAATAATATGATTGACACTGCACCTCCCACAAGCTTCAAGAAAATTGACGCAGCGTCCAAAATCACATCTCAAAATGAGCACTGCCCTACAAAGTCACTTCATTATTTGTCAAATATTTGTTACACTGAAACTCAAATAAGTTAGCAGAACTAAAAAAAAAATCGAGGAAATAAGTTGCCACAATTTTCTTGACTCAGAAGTTGGAGGTTTTCAAAGCTTAATTACATGCAGCCTTTGATTGCAGTTTAAGTTGGCTTTATCAATATTTTTTTAAGTTTAAGTAAATGCACTCAGAATTTGTATTCACACTTCTCATTGCAGTAAATGAAAGGAAGTGAATGCATTGATGAATACACATTATTCTCAATACAGTAATATACATATATATATGCAAGCTGGGGGATCGAACTCAGGATTGTGCCAGGCTACATCTTCACATAAAATCTGGGAGACATCATCCTTCAACTTTTGCATGAAACACCATTGATGTAAACATAGAGTCCTCCTCCCCTCGCCCTGCATGTTGCATCCTGTTAGTTTAGAGTCTGGTCCTCACATCAAGTGCAACACCTTGATCTGAGATGTTGTGGTGGAGCACAGCTCTCAAAGATGTGGACGGTCTCCGACTTGTTGCTGCATGTTCTGCCAGAGTCCCATTTTCCTGATCGGACGTTATCCATAGTCATGTGTTAGCATGGCTCTCCTCCTCCTCACACACTGAACTCTTCCTGAGAGGTTTCAGCTCCAACCTCCACTTACTGTCAGAAACTCAGAAGAATGACCAGGTGTTTATTCCCAGCAGCTCCTCTCAGCACATCTATTAATGACACCAGTGAGCTGCTTTCTCAAACATCTGTTAGGTGGATTTAACACCTGCTCGCCAATTTAAAAATGATATATTGTTGTTACTTCATATAATTCATGTCCACACAAACAAACCAAGAGCTGCAAGTCATGACTGACAAGTAACTCTTCTACAATGCAGTCTCGCACAACTGTGTCGACTTATTTTTGGGAAGTGGTCTTCTTGTGATCACTGTTCACTTGCAGATATTTTCCCCGCACGCTTCATATCAGTGTGTTGTTTCAAATTCATTGAATGAATGAAACCTTTATTTGCAGCGCAAAAAGACATCAACAAGCAGACATGACAGCACATAATATAACATGGAGCATCATAAGAAACATTAGAAAAAAGCATTTGGGAAATTCATGAGGACGTTCAGAGCTTGTTAAGCAGCTGAATGCTGCGTGGAACAAAGGATCCACATCCTGGGAAATCTGAAGACAAAAGGACGTATTCAGACCGTAGAGGGTGCAGCAGGTCTGTTTCATGGTGCACTGATCTGTCAGTGTAAGTAATACTGCACATTGGTTCCACAGACATCTTGCCAACTGGTTTAACCACCAGTTTGTTCTAGTTTTGTACAGACGATGCGCCACCCCAACTCCAAATACAAAAGATCAATAAACTCTGAATGAAGGTGGCTGGCTTTTAGACTTGTGGTACCTGAACCTAACAGTGTCTAGGGTGTATTATGTGTAGTAGGCACATCCTGTAACTACTGTGAGTCTGCAGACTGTTTCATCAACCTGGCATGCTGGCCAATGAACATCTGAGTGTGAGGGTTGTTTGTAGGAATTAAAGATGTTCACATTCATGAGCTGCAAACAGATACGTTTAATCCACCCTGAGCATGATCATCCACAACAATGACTGTCATCACCAGCACTACACAGAGACAATTTATGAAAACAAAATCAATGACAGAAAGTCATGCTGCACTTCACTGCCTCTTATGTGTAGATTTGTGTTTACTGATGTTGCAGAAAGCTCACAGAGATGGTGGTTAGACTGGTGGACCCAGAAAATGCTGTAAAAGTGTCTCTTTGGATGCCCCTACGGTAGATAAAACATAATAAAGTGCCCTCCACAGCAGCCCAGTGTGCAAGAAAACGTGATAAAAAAAGGCAGTTTACACCTGCCATTAACATGTATTTTCAATTTCCTTTAGTGTCTTTCTAAACACAGACAGTATAACATCCATTCTGTCAATGTACAAAATCAAATGCTCCATAATATCATAACACATACTATGAGCTTGTAAGTGATGCTTAGCCTATGTACACATATGTTCTTTTAGTTGGGCTGTTTTTTAAAATGTATCTGAAATATTTGTTTTTATTTGTTTTATTACTGCACCAATTTACAGTATCTTTGTATCTACCTGCACTGCTAACTGCTAACAGAAATGACTGAAGGATGAGTCATCAGCAGTTTCAAATCATTTCCAGAAAAAGACAAACTCTTTTTGTGGTCATTGTTGGATTGTTGTAGAGGTAATACATACATCTGTGATAAAAACACTTAAATATCCATTTGTGATTTAATAGTAAGTTTCAGTATTGATGCATCAAAACAAATCTGTTTTTGGCAACAGTTTCCATGAATTAGTACTTGTAGTCACACAGCGCTTTGCCTTTCTGCTGATGCAGCCTGTGGATTTAGCTAACGTTAGCGGTTGTTTTTGTTGTGTTTTGATGGAGTCTGGAGGCAGGAAGATGGTGACGGCCTTACAGAAACAACTTTCCAGGATTGTCTAAATGCAGATTACCAGAGTCACTCAGGTCAGACAGCATGGATTCATGTGCGCCTGCATTTTTGTTGCTCACATGCAATCATAGTCTTTTGCTGAGGTTGTCCAAGGCTGATCTGGATATTCAAAGGTTTTCTCACTATTCTTCCAAAAGCCCCTGTACACTGGCCACGCCTTTACAGTATCTGAAGTGTCTTTTTATTGGCTGCATCATCGCCTCATGCAGTCGTGCTTGTCAAACACACCATGATCTGTTTCTAGCTGTTCGGTTACAAAAATCCCTGCTGGCATCTTCACACCTCGGCATCCGACCAGAGGTTCAATTTGCCTGAAAAAAAACACACACACACACACACACACACACACACACACACACACACACACACACACACACATCCTCCCAATTGAAACCCAGCTGCCACGCATCAGTGATGGGCAGGTCAGCCACGGCAACCGCAATGAAGGACAACATCATTAAGCTCGATATCAGCGGTGGCAAAGCAAACAGCCTGTCCACTGTCATCAGGGTGATGCATTGGCACTCGCCGCCAAGAGGACGTTTTAATTGTGTCCAAACAGACGCACACACGCTGACATGCAAACAAACACACACACACACACCTCCCAGGACCTTGTGTATGTGTGTGTATGTGTGATGCTGCAGTTGGGTGGTTTGCAGAATAAACCTGTGTATTGTGTGAGGCTGCTGTTGTTGTTTTTTCCCCTTTAATGCTATTGAGCACTCAGTCACACACACAATACATGTTGTTTCAGATCAATTCTGTGGTAACCTTGCACGAATGAACTTTCCCATGGTGCATTTGGTGGGCTTGGCTGGATGGATTTTATGCAAGATCACAGATGAGAGTAAATTCCTTTTTCCTGGGTATAAAATCTGAGCTGTAGTCAAGTCATTAGGCGACCAATAGTTCTGTTACTTCCTCTGACTTGTCCTATAATGCAAAGTAATGTCTGTGGTTCTGAAGCTGTAAAACTAAAGTCTCGCTGTCTGTCTTTGGCCAAATGCAAGAACATTTTCATATTCTTATCTTATGTTTTTCCATGTGAAGGGCCTGTACGAAACACTCACACCTTCAGATAACTGTGTAAATGATCCCCCTGTGCATATTTTAGTGCACATGCATGAGGCTTGTGAATTGGCATAATTAATGCCCCAACAATACAAGGTCCAACAAGGAGGTTTTTATTAATGAAAACAGCATCAGAGAGGGACAAAAGAAGAACTTTACAAGTTTGGAGTTTGACATCCTGCTTTTAGAGATCCATAAAGGAAAATCTGTCAGCCTCAGCAATGGAATTAAAAGACCTGCTAAAGCAAAGAAACGGGGAAATTAAGTGCTGTTAATGTCATCCAACAGGTTCAGACTGTCACTTAAATAAAGAGGAAATGTCTGGATATGAGAATGACTATAAGAGAAAAAAAGAAAGACTGACTTACTGCAGCCAGAGAAAGAGGTGATCGATAACTGCAGCGGGAGGAGGGAGGGGAAGTTTTCATCATGGAGACAGAAGACAGAATAAATGAGGATGTTCGCCTGGACAAAGACTTCATAAACCTGCAGATATACGACCAGCACACCTGACAGCAGGTAATAACAGATCATTTAATTAATGATAAGAAGCTTTATAAGTAAATTTACAATTATATCATAATTTGAAATGTAGTCAAACAGGATAATGTCTTCAGACTAATGAAATATACAGTCAATAATTAAAAAAAAAACTTTGGTTGTGATACCAGTAGACTGACTGGACCTCATGCAAGAACCACTCATAGTGTCATGTGCAATGTTGTCAACTGTATGTTTATAACTGATTTACTGGATACAGTGCATTAATGATGGCTTCACGTTTGCACAAATGACCAATATCTGCACATATAAATCATCCCAATAGCCAGAAGCATGTAAATAAGATAGTAAATAATTGTAAAACAATGCAAATTCAAGCTTTATTTCCTGTAGTGTTCCTTTAATGTTGCTGTGTTCATCACAGACATAATCTGAACGTGTTGCAGGCAGCAAATAACATACTGATGATTTATGTTTTTGGAAAACTTTAGCAGTAATGATGAAAAAAAAACACTAATATGATCAATTGTGTATGTAATGCTTCATGTCATGGTTAACACAGACATAAAGCCAAATAGTAATTACAAAATACAAGAAATAAGATGTCTGTGTAAAAGCGTGACTCACACTTGGGCCAGCGAGTCTAATGTTTCAGCTTTGTATTTGTTTTAACGGATAATTCCTGTTATTTTCCTCCGACATTGTTTTCATCTGCATATCAGACTGAAACACCAGCAGACCTCCATCACTACAACAGTCACAGTCAATGATCCGTTATTACGCAGAATAAAACAAGAGCAGGGGGTAAAAATAAGCATAATATCAGTGGTGTTTGTGAAGATTGCATGGCTTTATGTAAAAATTTTGCCATTATTTTCCCTGGGCCTCCCTCAAAAACAAAAGGGATAAATATGTCCATTTTCCCAACTTTAGTCCCATTTCATGCTGTTCTCTTGCTTTTCATTTCACGCTCTGCTTCAGCCTATTTATCGATGAGACGGAGGAGGGAGGCAGGAGGCCATTACTGACAGGAACTAACCTGAGTGTGTGTGTGTGTGTGTGTGTGTGTGTGTGTGTGTGTGTGTGTGTGTGTCCATACATGTGTATCATATATTCTGATGTAGACTTTACACTCTGCATTGTGTATTGTTGGAGGCAGTTTCCCTTAAAAATCCAATTCCAGCATGATTTCAGTGAAATATAACTGCAATATGAATGTTACAGAAACACTATGAGGTTTGGAAAATGTCCTCTTTTGTCTTCTTACCCAAAATCAGATGAGAAAATTTCATTTCTGGGTCCAGAGATGCTCACAAGTCAAAAATGGGCACCTTATAATCACATCATGTCACTGCAACACTGTGATTGTGACATTTTTCTTTATGATGTCACAACGTTACTGCAACCGTACGCTTAAAACATTATGTTGACTCAAACTTAGAATAGAGACATTTCACAGACGCACTGTTTGTGAAAACAGAGACAAAACAAAGGTTTCACAAATCTGAAAGTGTATTTTAAAGAGTCTCTGATTTCTCTAAGATAATCTAGACAAGTCTAAGTATAGTTAAGATCTGGTGCAATGTAGTCTAGATACAAAACACTAACAGATTTAGATTCAGGTATCGTGTGAGCTCGGCCAAAGCAGATGAAGATCAGACTGAAGTTGGCTTCCAGTTCACAGCTTTTGATTCTACAATTAAGGGGAAAGTTAAGGGAAACTTATTTACACTGAACGACTGATCCTCCCTTTTTTTGCACCTCAACATTTTAGGTAAAGCCTTAACACTGCCTGAAACCTACTTTAAAATTTGAAAAACCTTTATGGTCTTCATGCCCAGAGCCTAGTTCAGATCTGACACGTCTAAGTATAGTAGGTTTTGAGCAAGACCTGGTTCAGTGTTGCCAAAAAAAAGGCATTTTTATATCTAGACATTTCCACAAAGAAAATAACTTTTCAACCTTTAATGTGCTCTTAAGATGACATTTCATGTCTAATATGTCTTTCAGAATAGTATGAGGTGCAAAAAACGGATGATTGGTTGCTTAATGTCCCTTAAGTACCAAACTGGAAGTGAACTTCAGCCAGAGCTTCAGGTCCAGAAGCTTGAGGTGGACCTCAGCTTCACCCTCCACATTCAGGTATCATAAGAGATTTGCTGAAGCAGATGAAGATCAAACTCTCCAACATCATTAAAATCTGAATTAGGCATCAGGATGTGTGGTGTAAACATAACCGGGGGGACCACAGCAGCATCAGTTCTGAATATTTACTCTGATATCTGCTGTCGACTTTGACTGTGGAGTTTTTTTTCCCTCTTAAATTAAATCTGGCTAATAGCGGTGGGTGGGGGGGATTTATTTCCTCGCGTTTTAAAAAACCACCACACTTACTTCCCATTACACTTACAAATATTGAGCTCATGCATAATTTAACCTCCCGCCCACATCCAAAATGCTGCAATCGACTTCATTATTTATTTTAACGGCACTTCAATAATTTATGCCCGTGTGTATGAGAGCCATCAGAACAGACTGCTGCTCACTTAATTACCAGGGCTGC
The DNA here is from genome assembly GCF_056507025.1 of Lutjanus erythropterus. Lineage (NCBI taxonomy): Eukaryota > Metazoa > Chordata > Actinopteri > Lutjaniformes > Lutjanidae > Lutjanus > Lutjanus erythropterus. Next base: position 1,552,010 of record NC_139321.1, on the reverse strand, counting down.
CAGCTCGCTGAAGTTCTCTGGTATTAAACGGAGTATTAGCCAGGATTAGACCTCTCTCTCTCACACTCACACACACATTATTTATTGCTTTCTAATGAGGAAGGAGTTAGCCGAGCTAGCACGCACACTCTCGCCTGTGATTATTTAAAGTGAGAGCAAATGCGAGGCTCGTCACACAGGATCTGAGATATCAGGTTGGGATTGGATGGGATGACCGACGCACATGCTCAGATCAATACTAGATTAAGCTGTTATGTCCACTTAGAGCTGATATAATAGGAATAATGGATTCCAGTGGGAGGGCACTCTGATTTGCTCCGATTCAGGGGTGATTTATGGCCGCTGCTACTTTAAACGGCCCGCTTAAAAAATGAGACTTTTCATAATAAATACTTTCCAGAGTGCCGCAGATCAATTGTGCCTGGAGAATGATGAAGACAGATGGTTTTTCTGTATGTGGCTGACTCGTAGCCGCAGACTTATGTACTTTACCATCTCCGCTGCCTGGAAAAGAGGTCTTATGCAGGGGAAGATGGATTAAGTGGCTTTTTATTTTGAGTGTTACTTAGAGACCAAAAAAAAAAAAAAAACGGCAAGAGAAAAAGAAAAAGGCTCCTGCACTGGTTTGACTTTGGTTTGTCTGACAGGTCTGACACAGCAGAGTCAGTCTGTGTGCAGATGAGATGACTGTGCTATCAGATTTATATAACCCCCAGAGAGAAAAACAAGTAAGGAAAGGAAATGAAACATATATCTCTATAGTGCTGCAAGCAGAATTAAAAAGGTGACAGTTCTCTGAAACAGTAAAGTCCAAACAGCACGTACATGTCCATCGTCTGAGGAGACGAGGACTTCTTAAGAATTCACATTAACTAAAGGAGACAAATACAACATTCAGCCGCATTACATGTCAGCAAACAACTATCTGCACTGTAAAGATGCACGTTGCAGAAATGAATTATGTTTTTTTTTGATCTGGTTAAAGGGATAGTTCACCCAAAAATGAACTCATCCTCATGCTGATTGAAGGTCAGGTTTAGTTTTTAGTCCACAAAACACTTCTGGAGTTTCACAGGAAAACAGCGCTGCAGAATCTCCCAAACAATGGAAGTGAATGGTGACCAGTTTTCAAACATAAAAAAAACAACAGAATAAAAACATAAAACACCTCCATGTTGCTCGCCTGGTGTCATCCAAGTCTCCTAAAACCCCAACATGCCAAGCTGACTAAAAAATGTTATTCACTTCATGTTTTTATCCTGAATCTTCACTGTAGATTCTTAGCCTGGAGCCACAGTCTGAACTGTGTGTGTGTGTGTGTGTGTGTGTGTGTGTGTGTGTGTGTGTGTGTGTGTGTGTGTGTGTGTGTGTGTGTGTGTGTGTTTGTGTGTGTATAGACTTGGAGACTTGGATTACATCAGACGAGCAGCATGGGGACATTTTAAATAAACCCAACCCTCAATCAGCACAAGGGTGAGTAGAAAGTGAATCTTCATTTTTGGGTGAACTAGTTTTTGAGTAAACTTTATTATGAGCTGGTGCTGAATAATAAGAGTCGTCACTGGTTACAAGAGGCATGCAGTTTTCCACTGCTGTCAGTGCTCTAGCAGCAGAATATGATATATGATATTTAATGAATTTTATTGAATTATAAATGAGGCTTTGGATAATTAGATACAACTGAATATTGCTGATAGTGGAGCCTCTCTGCTGTAGAAATCCTCATTTTGCCATCACACATTTACAGATGAAGGTTTTCAGGTACAACAGCAGAAATCTAAGACTCATTTACTCCGAAACACTTTGTGTGTCGAGCAGAACAGATAGCTGTTTGATGTTGGGGGAAAAAAGTGTAAATGCAACAAAAAAGCACCAGAGAAGGACTAAAGTCACCTCAGGAGGTTGTTTTAGACACATTCTAGCCAGCTGAATGTGGTAAATGCACCTGTTTACTCATATAACATCTTTTTTCCTCAAAGTTTACTGGATTGATCAGTTAGATGCACTGAAATTAGTTCTCATTCTCACATAAAGCTACAGGAAGAAAGCATCCCCAGTAATTTCAGCACATATACAGAGTCATACAACATCTGTAACATCCTGCTGTTGGGTTCGGATCCCTGACAGCGAGTTTTTGAGTGAAATCTCATGGAAATGAGAATGAAACACATTTCATCTATGTTGTTACTGTATGGATCATTTTCACTCAGACTAAATTAATATTGTTGTAGCAGCCCAATCTCACTCCAGCGCATGAAACACAGCAGCTGGTTAGAGAACCTACGGTTCAAACTATGATCAAAGTTCCTCTCTAACATCATTTCTGGAGGCGCTCTGCTAGCGTTGTGTTTTGGTGTGCCATTGAAGTCAGGTGACGTAGTATAAAGAGTGAGAAAGTCTGCAAATGGACTTTTTATTGTTTTATTGTTGTAAATTTAACAGTAGAGTCAGTAGGACTCGTCCAAGCTGTTCCTAAACGAAAAAGAAGGTAATCAGCCAGGTTAACAGAAAACACCTGTGTGAAGCACTTAGCCCCAGGCTAAGGAAGCTTTTACACTGACGCAATACTGGAACATTCCACAGTGGGCTAACCCTGACTTTAGTCTAGGTCTAACTGGCCCTGCTCCAGTGCAGGGTCAGCCCTAAATTTGTGGGGTTATACCCTGGAAATCGACTAAGCTAAAAGGTGCCAGTGTGAAACGGGGCTAAAAAAAACGGGGTAGACACTGAACAGTTTGAAATGTTCACATGTTGCTGCACCGACAGACATGTAACCCAGGGTTAGTGGAAGTGCAGTGTGAATCATATAGGCCTGGGCTTATCTTAACCCTGGCTTAGCAATATATGTGTGAAAAAGGGCTACCTTAGCCCAAAGTTAACTCTTAGGCCAGGGCTAAGAATATGCAGTATAAAAAGTCAAGAGGCTTTAACCCAGAGCTAGAAGAACAGCAGTCTGAATCACATAGTCTAGGGCTTATCTTAACCCTGGGTTAACAATCTGTATGTGAAAAGGGGCTAAGTTAGCCCACAGAGCTGAGGACAGACATGGGCTAAGAACATGTAGTGTAAAAAACTAATGAAGTTTCATTTACCAAATGACAATTGCTGCATGCAAGGTTGCTATTATCAGTTAAAACATGTAAGCTTCAGTTCATTCCAGCCTGGTAGCACCACTAGAAAATATACTCATTTCATCATTTATTTTATTTTACTTCTATTCTTCTTGTTATTATAATTATTACTTCTTTTTCTCTGCCCTTTTGTCCATCACACACCCCCACTTACACACCACAAACACTTTTCCTGAAAGTGTCTGTATTTTCATGTCTTGTGTCTTTTTTATATGTAAATTACACAAAAGACAAAGGAAATATGATCATCTTTACCTGTTTCAGCCACAGGCGGTCATACTGACCCCACACTTTTTGCACAGTTGGAGATGCATCTTGGTTGCTTAGCAACTATCATTGTCTCTGTCAATAAAACTTCACGACTTCCCACCATTAAAATACAAATAATTAATTAATCAGACTCAATTAAAATAAAGTAGGGGAGACCAGGGATGGTTGTAACACTTTTTGTCTCAGCATCTATAACTCACTGAATTTTTGTGTTTAAGATCTCAAATGCTTTAGTTCCCTCAGTTATTACAGATAACAATGTTTCCAATGTTTTATCTTTCTGCTTGTTTCCAGATTCTTCCCAGAGGCTCTGATTATTTGTTAAAATTGTTAAAATAAAATACATTTAACTGTTTCTCACTCTGACTAATTCTAGATTAATCTAAAATTTGAATCAGATCACTGATGTGAATGTATGCAATCATTGTGGTTTACTTCACACGACGGCTGCATACTGAGAAATATACAGACATTTTACAGAATTTTGAAGTAAAAGCACTGGAAGTCAAACGTGAAATTGACCGTTTTAAGGCCGTTCTTGTGGTTCTGGACTTCTGGCACCTCTAGTATTAAGTGGCCCCTGGCCTCCTGTCATTTTACAAAAATGGCCCCAGACTTCATAAGTTGAGTGCCCCTGATCTAGAGGTTTAAGTAAGTGAAACATCTAACAGGAAATGCATCACTCTGAGGAAGATGAATACTCTCAGAATGTTTTTACTGAGGCCTTAAAAGCCCGAATCTGACGACACCGAGTCAAACTGCAGAGCACAGAAATCCACGCCTCTCAATGTTTTTATTTGTGCAAAAAGCAACAGAAAAACCAGCAGCAGCTGAACAAAGACGCCAGTACAAGGACCTGAACACCCCCCTCCCCCTCCACGCTGTCATCATCATCGCCTCATGAATAATCCTATTAAATGAATAAATGAAAGAGAAAAAAGATTACTACAGCCTCCCATAATGGTTTGCCAAAATCTCGTTTTGAGACATCGAACCTCACTATTTATCCGAGCGGACGCCGTCGTGAGCGCACTGATGCGGTAGATTTAATTTATGGCGCGTTATTAGACATTATCAGGCCGGGGGATCCTGCTGCTGAATAGGAAATAACAGCTGTCCCTTTTCTCTGTGCCGAACTGGACTGTGTCGCCTCCGCTGATAAGATTGGCTCACACTTTTCTGATATTTTTTTTTCCTCCCAACACCACATTGTCATTTAAGGACATTGTATTTTCATAATTTATTTCCTTTGTCATTGCAGCCGCAGATGACATGTTCGAGTCTGAAGGATTTGGATGTTACAGCACGCCGGGGCTTTTCAAATTGAGTGAGGCATCGCTCTCCTGGAGCGCATTTATCTCTGAATGTTGAATGAACCTTCACAAGTGCAGGGGTTTTTTTGCGACAGAAAATTCACGGTAACAAAAGATTCCTGCCGCCAAAATGAGACGGCGAGCCACAGAGACAGAATTATATTGATAACTCGGAGAATAAAGCAATTTCTTTTTTATCATAGTTTCATATTGCGCCCTGCGCAATGGCCCATGAGGTAAATTTACTCTTGGAGCACTTCTCTGCAATATATAGTCCTCCTCTCCTCCTCTCCTCTCTCTGGCTGCCATATTTGCTCTCTAAAACCAGTCCTAATGTATCAATTGTTCTGATCTGGCTCTGCTGGAGTGTGAACAAACAAATTGGATTGTGCCCCCGTCCCCCAAATAGCTTCCCCCCCCTTATCCACCCCCGCCCGGCCGACGGAGGCTGTTCACTACATATTTTCATGGAACATCTCAATCCAGGCAATTTCTCCAACACGCACACGCGCACGCCGTGAGACCTTTAAAACCATTTCCCAAGGTCAGAACAAATGGCCAGACTGTAGTGGCGTATAATGATAAAAGCACTCAGAGCGGCTGCTGTTAAAGTGCCTTTCCAAAAAGACAAAAATGGCCTCTCCATCCCCGCTGCGTGTCACTCCTTCAGTCTGCGGGGAGGGCGGCGTGGTGGGAGCGACGCCGCCGAGCGAGTCGAGCTGTTTCATAACGCTCGCCGGCTTTTATCTGGATACAATAAACGTCTTACAGGATGAGAGCAGGCTGACGGAGTGTGTGTGTGTGTCCATGTGTGTGTTTTCTTCTGAAACCAGAAGTGAATTTAATCTAATATGAGCTGTTCAGGATCATGTATGATGTCACACACACACTCGCCCTCAGAAGCAGCCCCTCAGAGCAGAGGCTCTATTAAATGATTTTCTTGCTGAACAGAAGCTGATGGACGAACACAGCAGCTGATTCATGTTTGACCTGCTTTGTTCTCGGAGCTGCTTTTTGTTTTTGTGATCTCGATTTCTTTCCTTCTGTGCAAATTCATTTATTCAACACCCCTGAATTGCACCACACATGCCACATTTTAAAAAATGTAAATAGTAAAATAGGAAGTATAATGTAGTTTATTAAAGTGAATGATTATCTCCTCAACCCTTTGAACCCACAGCTGTTTTTTCTCGGTTAATTTACAGGCTTCTGGCTGAGTCGCTACGGGTTTTTGTTCAGTGTGTCAAACACGCAGAATGAGTCACTTCATTATTTATTTATTTATTTATTTAAGAGTTCATTTGAAGAGGAGCATTTATAATAAACTTGAAATCTGATGCATTATACAGACATACAGCTAGAAGCTCATTTTTATCCTCAGTCTTTGGGCAGGTGGAACAAAACACAAACAGGACATACATCACAACAGGCATTATAAAATACTGTGCACTGGAGTTACAGGATGCAAATTAGCACTTCTGCAACCAAACCCGAAAAGACCCGACAGGTTTGGGTCGGGCCTTACTTTATTTCTCACATATTTCACAGGCTCACTTCGAGTTTGGGCTGCACTATATTCATTTATTTATTGATTGATTTTCATTTTTCTCCCCAATTTAGTCGTTGCCAGTTCCAGTTCCCTGCATGTTTGGTCCCTGTCGCTGTCAGCTGCGACTGTTCGGTGCACAGAGGGAAGCTTGTTAAGAAACATGCCGGACTGTAATCGGGTTTGGGATGAAATATGCTAATGAGGGTCAGGTTCAGATTGGTTTCAGACAGAATTTTTTCGGCATCGGGCCTCGATGGGCTCAACTTTTCAGGTACAAGTGCTAATGCATACAGTATTTACTAAAGCTGTCCTCTGATACTCCACAATTTGAATTATTAGTCGACTGAGATTGTTCCAGTCAAGCAGACTTTTTTTTCTTTGTCAGTCAGTGTCAGAAACTTTCAAAATGAACAGAGAGAACATTTACATGAGGAATTAAAGGGATTTATAAATGTGTCATGGTTTGGGTTTTTCCATAGTCACTTCCTGTTTTATTTTGGTATGTTTCCCTTGTGTGTCTTTGTTGATTTTACTTCCTGTCTTTGTCCGTTTTCCTGCTCTTTTTGATCACTGATTATTTTCACCTGATGTCTTATTTTCACCTGATGTCTTGTCATGCCACTTCATCCTGTTTTGTCTTCTTTTGTATTTTTGCTTTGTGTTGTTCCTGTGTTCTTTTGGATCTGGACTTTGTTCTGTGGATTTTGGTTTCTGGACTTTGTTTTTTTATGTCTTTCCTTTTAGATTTGTTGGTTCTCTTTGTTTGCCCTCTTGCCAGCACTGTAAGTTTTGTGTTTTGTATTTTTTCATTAAACTCTTGCACACGTCCACTCCTGCTGAACTCTGTCCTTTCCTCCTGTTTCTGGTTGACAATCTGACTAAATGTATTTTTATATTAGCTGGAGCACTTATTAAAAAATATCCTCGGGACCACATGTGCTGACGGTTGACTGATGTAAGACGGTGAAATGAGCAGTTGGTAAACAAGTTCCAGCTCTTGTTTTTTATCTGTGTCACTGTACACAGAGCAATGCAATAGCATGACAGACTGTAAACTTTACAATCACCACAAAACAAACTGTGATGAAAGCACAGAAGAGACATAGAAGTGGAGCGCAGCGTGACGCGCTGTCAGACACTTCATCAATGCAGGCGCACCTGCACAGCGCACAGAGCAGGTGACGCTTGTTTGTTGTTTGTCTTTGTCACTGACAGACTCAGATTGTTCTTGTTAGTTTCTGACAACATTATTGAAATGATCAGAAAAGCAAGAGACCTTATTTTAAAGAGTCATCAGAAACAGCTGATTAATTGCGCTCACCAAACTCAGCACGGAGCGTGCAGCACAGGTGATGCTGGGCAGCAGCTGCAGCCTCAGGAGAGAAGCTCTACAGGTCTTCTGACTTTATAACTGAACAATCGGAGGACGCACACTTGAAATTTCTCTGACTGGTTTGGTGCACTGCACTGTAAAAAACTGGACTGGACTCAGGAAAAATTTCTTTGGTGGACACAGCCACAAATTGTTTGGGTTTTTTTAACACCTTTACACTCACATTGACTGACACTTCAAACTATGATGCTGTATACGCTGCGTGAGTTTTGCATGCGCAGGGCTCCGTCATAAAGTTAGCAAAAATAAACATGCAATATCAGGGTAGACTTTCAAGATAAAGGCACAGAAGTGCTCTGTGAAAACTCAAAGCAGCTGGCTTCACTAAATTTTTGAGTTTTAGTGAAAGTTTTGAAATGACCTTTTTTGATGACCTATAATGTTTTTTGAGATAATTTACTTTTCTTCGTCAGATAAACTCGACAAACACTTCACAGTGAGCTGTGAACCTGATTTGTCATCATTTGGGTGCTTTATTTATAGGCATATAAATAACAAGTTTCCTCACTATACCATATTATATCAACTTGAACAACAAATTTAAAGCCTGTCATGATACAGTTTCAATTCAGTTCAGTTCAGGGATCTGCGATTGATGTCAGACGATATCATGTGTCCATTTAACACAGTCAGTTATGTTTATGTCAACTCACAAAAAGCAACTAAAAATAATGAGACAGTTTTATGACTAAACTCCAGCAGACATGCTGTGGGAGTTTCAAATTAAAGTAAACATAGAGTCATCTTAAAGATGAAGATATCTATCGATATTTTCAATTTGTATCAATACTATTGGATTGTTGAAGATTATATTGATATTATTGATCCAAATGAAAAATATATAACTTTGTAAAACTTAAAAATTCAGGTAGGGTTTTTTGTTTCTTTTTTTTTTGAAAGAAGAAAAGTAAATAATCTCAGTAAATAAATAGAGGTGTGCCAGTTCTTTATACCACTTCATGACACATCAAAACAGCATTAGAGGGGTTTAAGATGGTAAAGTTGAGATAACCTTATTGATGAGACATTCTGAGCCTCAGTCAGGTTAAAAAATGTGATGAAAAAGCTCATTTTCATGGATTTATTCTCTCCTGTGTTTCATTTTCTTATTTCCATCTGTGATGAATAGCCTGAGCTGAGGTTCTGGCACCACAGAGCTCATCATGCTTTGGATGATGTAAACGGGATGTTGCCATGGCGGCAGCGAGTCCTGTCTTACATTTTGGTGAATGTAAAAAAGACAGGTTCCACTGGCTGTTTGCACTGTAATCATGAACATACAGACAACAGTCTTTCAAGTCAAAGTTTTACACATTAATAAAAGTATTTTAGGAGTTTTTGTTTTCGTCTGTCAGCGCTCATCATCTGACAGTATCATGATTAACAAGAAGTTCAAATCTATTCAGTTTTAAGTGAAGTCAAGAATTTGTATAACCCAGAATCACAAATCACAATTTGCCTCAAAGTGTTTTAAAGTCTGTCCAGGACACAACACCATCTGTACTTAAAGCCTGTGTACAAATGTGTTATAGAACATATTTGTTCTGTCCTCTATTACATATTCAACTTAAAACCAATTTAATAATGTGCTATTATTGATCACAGAATTATTTAAAGGCATTATAAAAGAATCAAGGATTTTAGACCCTTTAGTTTATTAAATCAAAAACATCTTTTCAACATTTCATTACTTCATTAATTTCCCTCATTTCCAAACATATTTTAGTTTTATTGTTCTTAAAGAGATGCACATGTAATCAGCACACACCAGCGCTAATTACAATATGAACAGAACACAAACATTAAGAAAAAACCACCAGTACCAGTGTTAGAATTAAAACTGGCATCATGCAAGCAAACATCCTACAGGGAGAAAGAGGGTCCGCCCTGCATAATAAGAAAGTACAAGTGTAATAAGTAATAAAAGTAAACTTGTGCAAGTAATTTTGTGCAATTCGACTCATATATTTAAAGACTTTGAAAACTTTTGGTTTTTCTAGCTAAGTGATCCCCACAAACTGTGTCATGTGTACCACTGATGGTATGAAAGCTCTCTTTCTGCACAGAGGAATGCAGAAATATATTCAACAAACAAAATTAAATACATAAAACCAAATACTATCAAAATACAACAAAAAAATCAAATGAAAATACATAAAACAGATAATAAGCTGTAATTTAAAATAGGTTTTAAATACAAGAAGCTTTCCTGTGTTTCTTTTCCGTATCAGCCTGCTGCTGTACATCATCACGATTCTGCACATAACACAGTGATTCCAGTGGTCACGAGCTAAACTGTGATGCCAAGATATTAAGTGGATGTACAATGTGGAGCCTGAGAATGAGTTCTTCAAAAAATCCTGCAACTGTGGCTCCAAACTGGAACTATTATGAAGAGAGGTGCCGATCAGGGAGAGAATATTTTGTGCAGCTAAGAAGAACCAGTGAGATATGAGTGGAGTTACTTCACCTTTTGGTTCAGCTGGAATAAAAACCTGTGAACTGTTTGTTGCTGAATGTTCACTGCAGTATTTTAACATTAAAGATGACGGTGGTACACTGTAAAAATAAAGATAGTTGAGATGACTTAACAGTTCAAGGCAACATACTGCAATAGATTTTTGAGTTTTGATGCCAACTCAAATTAATTTTTGAAATGAACATTTCTTTTTAAATACAATGTTTTGAGTTTTATGTTTATCTAAAGAAGAAAAGTAAATTATCTCAACAAAAAATCAGTAGTGTTTCAAAACTCAAAAATCTATTGCAGTCTGTTGCCATGAAATTTTGAGTTTTAGTTCCATCCGTGTCATTTTGACCACGGACGCTCTGCAGGCCGTGCGCGCTCTCTAGACGAAGCGTGAGGCGGCCTTCAGGCTCCGCTGGCGGCTGCTGAACCAGATGAAGTCAGGACGGGCTGTTGACAAGCGAACACATCTGAGTTCATCATGTGCGTCTGTTCAGGCGAAGGCTGCAGAGGACCATTACCTGCCACAACACATCCATCACACCGTGACCTGGCCAAACGGTAAGCACCATATAATGACTTCCATTGATCCGTTCACTGACTCCTGCCCCCCCGCCCCACACTCACACTCCTTTCCTCCATTTTGCTCTCCGCTGCCTCCATCCATCGCTCCGACGAAGAAGAAGAAGCCGTCAGAGCAACTGATCCGCCGCCAGCCGGGCTGGCCGCCATGTCACAGCCTTAATCTAATTGCGGACACGTAAAGATTCACATTAAGAGGCTCAATGAGGCTTGGCGTAACAATTCTCTTCACAAGCTTCCTGTATCATAAGTTACAGGAAAAGCCCGCTCCTTTGATTAAAGCAATTTATCATCTGGGCCATTATTAAAAGGCATCCTGTGACACGACGAGTTATCTCGCATCGCTGCCCGGCGTCCGACACACAGAGCTCAGAGGCTGCTAGGAGCTCAGTGGAACAGAAGTGAAGTCCTGTTACTACAGCTCTGTATGTACGTCTGCTACTTTAATCACCGATGTCAAGTAAAAACATTAGAACAAAAAAAAAAAAACAAGTTTTCTGGGACAATTTTTTACGCTTGATGATACAACGACTTTTAGACATCACTGAAAGAGTTTTAGGGAGTTTTAATCAGCCTGTAAATGAGCAGTTAGAAGTGTTTGGGACAGTCCAGGAAATTTGGAAATACACACAATTCAAATTTTTACGTATTTATACAGATGCATATGAAACATGCTATATTCTGTAAATACTAGTTATTCTTACTTCTATACACAAGTCATCATTTTAATTTACTAAATAAGATCAATTTGATGCATATCTTGAAACATGTTCAACAATATGATACGATTCAGGCCTGTCACGATACGATACAATGCAGTGTGTGAAACTGTACATTTTGATTCTATTAAAGCTGTATTTGTAAGATAGTATTAGTTGCAAGAAGAGATCCTGATAGTTTTACTAAATCCTTTAACAGCAGAGACACAGAGAAGATTACAGTGATGTTAACATCCTATTAGGAATCTCATGTTTAAATGAGATTCTGTACCCTAAATAAGAATCTGTTAACAAACTTTAAAACTGTTTAAAATGTATTTTTGCAGTAAGATGATCAGCTGCTCTGTGGTTTGGATTGAGTTTGACCGTGCAGAGGAAGAGGGGTGTGGAGGAACAGTGATGCTGCGTGTTACCTGCTCTCAAAGTGACATGACGTCTCTGTGGGTCAGGAGACTCGTGTCTCTGTACTCTGCTGCCAGACACTTTTTGTTTTTTCATTTTTCTTATAAAACCCAAACTTATTCAACACTTGTGTGTTATGAAAGTTTGGTTGTGCCATGCGGTGCAACATCACCTCTTTCACTGTCTGTTTTGAGGAAATGAAGAGGAGAGAGAGGAGAGCGAGGGGGGAGCGCTTGTTTTGTATGAGCAAGGCAGCAGTGTCCAGTGAGAGCCGTGCAGGCAGAGGCAGGGAAGTATCAATACACTAGTGCTGCGTTGATTTCTTATTCGATTCACATTCAGCTTTTTACTGATACAGACCATCTGAGCCGATGCATCGGATGCATGAGTGAATCATTACACCCCTATCAAACCCCAATTCCAAAAAAGATGGGGTATCTTCTGTGCTCTCCTGTGACCAGGTACTGCCCCTCCCCCTCCCTGCAGCGACTGGCTGCAGCTGCAGTCAATCTGCAGTCAGGGCCTGGTGCTTAAAAGCAGGGAGTCTGCAGCTGAACAGGAGCTCTGGGTCAGTAGGTAGCCTGTGCTCTGCATGTCTGAAGTCTCGTCCTGCAGTGGCAGGTTGTCTTTGTGTGTTCTGTGTCTTGCCAGCCTCCCCTGTTAACAAAGTCACTCATCTGTGTGTTTAATGTGTTTTGCTAGCTGCCCTGGCGAGGAAAGACACCAGTTGTTTGATTAGTATTTGACCTAAGTTTACCTTAATTTTGTTTGAACATTAATAATATTACACATTATTATAATATAACATTCTTAATAAATAGAACCTTTATTTACACTTTGTCTCAGTTTTCCATTCTTCCTTTTTTCCTGGTTACTTTTAACTATTGTTACTCCCCTCATCCTGTTGCCCAAACTTTGTGGTTGTAACACTGTAAAATAAATAAAAAAAAAAAAAACAGGATCCGGTGATTTGCAGATCAATTTCTTGTACTTGTATTCAAATTAATACAGTACAAAGACAAGATATTTCATGTTCAAACTGATTAACCTTATTGTTTTTTTCTCATTCTGAATTTGATGCCTGCAAATTGACAAGAGCAACAAAAAGATTTGGAACGCTCTGAAAACACCTGTTTCATGATTGGGTATTAAAGGGGCCACAAAGTTTCTCAACACAAAACTGCAGGAATTTATAGATTTCACCTTCTACAATCCATAATATCATGAAAAGACTCAGAGAATCCAGAGAAATCTCTGCAGGTAAGGAGCAAGACTGAAAAAAAAACACTGAATGTCTGTGACCTTTGACCCCTCAGGCAGCACTGCATTAAAAACCCACATCATTGTATAAAGGATCAGTAAACACAGTTTGTCACAGAAGACTCGACCATGCAAAGACAAAGACATACATCTACAGTTCTTTTTACAGATCTTACCTTGAGGACTGCAGGTCTGAGACTGCAACAAGAAGACCACTGCTCGAAAGTTAGAGCAGTGACTGTTAATCAGATGATATGATATGCACCAATCTCACTGCTTGTTTACCAAGCTGCTGAAAATATTTTTACATAAACGAACAAATTAATGTTCTGAAAACAGCTCGACTGTGGGAGGAAAAGCTGTGACCTCACTGTTTAACTCCAGTCACAATCAACCCTCACATCTTACATCAGCGTTGCATTTTCTCCAAAGTGAGACGCTCGATTTCATCTCGTGTCAACTCTGCTGTGTGTCTCAACAAATAAAGAGCAATTACTGTGAACCAAAACATACTGAGATATGGAGAGCAGCACGGGCGGCGTCACCATCCAGTCACTTTCTTGGCAGATCGGAGCTCGCCATGCGGACGGGCCCACGCTCCAAGTGAGAATCTGAGATTGGACAAGAAATGAAAAGCGCTTTGCCAGCCGACGGACAGACGGACACAGCCGGGATCTGGACGAGCTGTCAAGTAGTTGGTGCTTCTTCATACGAGGAGATGGTTAATTTGACCCAGGAGAGTGCAGAGAAATTGATTTTAACTCTGTTAAATTAAGTCTACTGAGGGACTCGGGGGCACCGGTCTCAGGGGTTCATTTTATCCCGATGTGGAGATGATGAGGAGCTGCGCTGCCAACGGCAAGTTTGTCAAGAGTCTACTGACATGCTGTATGCACTCACTTTCTCACTCTCTAATTGCACACACACACACACACACACACACACTGGAGTCAGACACTCACACAGTGAGCTGCAGCCTCCGTGTGAAGAGCAGAAACCGTCCACCTTTTGAAAAATCATTGCCGAGTCTCGACCGGCCGGACATCAGTCAGCTGAGAGACGGAGGAGGTAAAACGGTCCCAAACACCACAGTGGAAAAATACTCGAGTAAAAGTCCTGCAGCCTCACAGATTCACCTCAGGACAAGTCAACAAGCACCAGCAGTGACATCAAGAGTCTGACAGCCTCAGACTACAGTAAATACACAAAAACAGTCTGCCAAAAGGTATTTATCTGATTCTGAGAAAACAGTAAAATCCCCCAAAACTGAATCTCCAAACCAAATCACACGCAATGAGACAATTCTGTGATCTCATTTTGATAACTAATGTAATATTTCTTTTGACTTCCATTCATTGAACCTCTCTTGATATGATTTGGACCCTGTGGGAGGGCTGCCTCTGACTGTGAAAACCTCTGCTCTAATCAAAACACACTTCTCAATCTTATTTTCCATATTCTGCCAATAAATGCCTGTAAATCTGACACACTGGACCTATAAGAACAGAACTGGCTGATCTGATCACCTTTAATAAATAGGCAGGTTATATGTAGTTTATTATGAGATGGTTTAAATCGAACCTGCCACCTCGGGCCTTTTGTTGCTCCTGCATCTTTGCGGGTTTTTGCTTATTTTAAGTAACATTCCCGTGATTTTATTGCTTTTTTTTTTTGCAGTATAGGGGGAAAGGTGCAGCAGTGGATTAAGGTGGTCATTGGACCGCTAGGCTACTCTTTGTGTGGAGCCCCCCCCCCTTACTCATCATGATTCACCAGAGAGCAGTATGAGAGTTCGGACAGTGTGCACGTGTAGGTTAACGCAGCTCCGAGCTAAAGATCTATCATGAAGATTGAAGAATAATGACGTCTTTCAAGTCAACTTGGCATGTTGTTTTTGTGGACTAAAAAACTAAACCTGTATTGTGACAGGAACACCTTGTCATGCATTGTTCTCTATGAGAACGTCCAAACTGGATGCAGCTACACAGAGTGATGGGAGTTTGAGGAGAACTTTTGTTGCACGCCCTGTTTCCATTTATTCCTGTGGGTCGTGTTGGAAGTCCTGCAAACGGCCGATTCATGGAGTTGAGATGAGGAGTTATCTCCATGAATCCTCCTCATTTAACAAGAAAAACCTAAATGAGGTGTCAGGAGGAGGGAGATCACCAGGGAGCTGCTGATCAAGGTAAATTCTCCTCACTGATAACAAGCTGCTTGCTGCTGGATGTTGTCTCATTTCCAGTAGGAATCATCTAAATTTTATAATATAAAACATGTTTCTTGTTTAAAAAGTACAAACATGAGCAAGTCCTCAGCCAAGTCCTCCTTCAGAGGTCACGTCTCCAGTTTGATCAGGAGCAAACAGCTGATCGGTGCCACAGGATGAGAAATTAACTTCTTAAAGTGTGAACATCTACGAGTCACTGACAGATCAATGTTCAAATTCACCTTCATCATCATCATCATCATTTTTATTTTGCATCTGAAATCTACCAGCCACTTTAATATTTTACCAGCATTTTGCTGATCTTAATTTCCCACCCTGAATGTGGTTTGATTAAGCACAGCTGCGGCGCTGGAGCACAACACAGTGATCCTCCGCCACTTTTTTTTTTTCTCCCAGTGAGAAAATAAAATATTTTGCAGTTCGCATGATAATAATAATGGATATTTTTTGAGGCGAGTAGAGATCCAATGATGACTAAAGCGTACGGCCCTGATCAGACAGACTGAGAGGCGTCCTCTTTCAGTGGTTTTGATGAGTGTGATGAGACTCTGAGTCGCTCATGTGGTCTGACAGCTGCGTAATTTTCTCAACATGATGAAACTGTTGATAAAGTCAGTTAAACATTTCATCATCTTCTGTCACAGAACTGCAGATAGAAATGGATTCAGTGTGGACACAGAGATGTGACGTGATAGTCTGACACTCGCAGCAGTGAGGACGAGGTGTAACCGCTGTGAAAGATCTAAACACACGGAGATGACATAAGAGGCAGCACTCAGCTGAGGGGACAAACTTAAAGGGATAGTTCAGCCAAAAATGAAAATTCTGTCATTATCTACTCACTCTCATGCTAAATGAAAGTTGGGTTTAGTTTCACAGGAAAACAGTGTTGCAGAATCTCCCAAAGAATGGAAGTGAATGGTGACCAGTTTTCAAACAGAATAAAAACATGAAAGGTCTTCGTTCTGCTCGTCTGGTGTAATCCAAGTCTGCTAAAGCCCCAACACACCAATTTGACTTAAAAAATGTAATTTACGCCATGTTTTCATCCTGAATCTTCACTGTAGATCCTTAGCTTGGAGCCACGTTCACTGGGTGTGTGTGGTGTGACGGTGTGCAAATGGCATGGCGGGTCTTAAGGAGACTTGGATTACACCGGACAAACGGTATGGAGGCATGTGATGTTTTTTTTTTTCTGGTTGTAGGAGATTCCCAACTCTGTTTTCCTGTGAAACGTCAGCAGTGTTTTGTGGACTAAAAAACTAAACCCGACCTTGAATCAGCATGAGGGTGAGAAGATAATGACTGAATTTTCATTTTTGGGTGAACTATCCCTTTAAGTTTGAAACTTAAGGTGGTTTATGCACATGATGTGACCCACATCTGCCCAATCAGTTTGATTAATATTTTAAAATATTTTTAGGGGCTAATAGGGGCCACACTTTTTTGTGTGAAGTTAATTTTATTAAATCAGAATTAAAAATAGTCTGGCCAATATGGGGCCCCCACATGCCTAAACCAGCCTATGCATTAAGGAAGGAAAGGAGAAGAGAATTACACACATAAAGGAAAGAAACTGTGAGAAAAGGGAAGACAAACTGTAAGAAACAGAATTAAGTAGTGAGTAAAACCAGAGATGAAAGCAGAGAGAAGGAAAGTGGGATGGAAAGAATAAAATAGTCCTCAAAGCAGTAACACTCAAGAAAACTTCAAGCTGAAAACAGAACATTTACGTAGTTACTCTTTTTGTGAAGAAGAGGAGGAGGAGAAGGAGGAGGAGGAGGAGGAGGAGGAGGAGGAGGAGGAGGAGGAGGAGGAGGAGGAGGAGGAGGAGGAGGAGGAGGAGGAGGAGGAGGGGAGGTGGTGCTCCCTGTGGAGACAAGGCCTTGGCTCCAAATCAACTGATTGGGATCGACAGCACAATCCGCACATATGTTCCTCTAATGGGGCAAATCAGCGCTGAGCGAGGAGGCAGAGACAAAAACAACCACAAGTGACGGACAGAAGGAAGGCGGCGATCATGAGGTCGAGACGACAGGGACGTCTGGCAGAGATTGGTTAGCTGTCGTCACTTAGCGCCGCTGAGCTAAATTGTGTTTTTTTAAAGCTGGAGATGAGAAAGTGTTTGTTTCTTATTGTTTGTGCGGTGACCTCTGGCACGCAGAGACGGAGACAGCCGGGTCGAGTCGGGTCCAGTTTGTCTCGCAGACAGAGATGTGAACGTGCACTCGGCTGATCAAATTAGACTTTTCACATGTTCCACATGCACAAGACGCAACAACAGCAACACCTGTCTGCCATCATTTACTTTATGTTTTATTTGACCTTTTATCTCAGCGGGATCGTCTCCTGAGATCAGAATCTCTTTGAGGAGACTCTTCTTCAAAATGGCAGCACAATTATGTTTCAGAAACAACACACACAGGAGGTGAGCAGAATGAAGAAGAGGAGGGAGAGCAGGAAACAGACAGATTAAAGTCCTGCTTAAAAATCCTGTTACACCTTTAAAACTGTAGACTTTATATTTTAGATTATCTCCGAGGATAAGGCTGACAATATTCCTCATTTTTCTTACTTTTGAATTTGTCAACAAATTCAATTAAAAGACAAAAACCAACAGTTTGCACTAATGCAAACTAAATTTAAGGCAGGTCAACTTAAAACTTTCCACTTTTCCAACTCAATTATTTTCTTAAAAAAATGTACATGTGAAAACGTTTTGTGGACAGTTATAATTTGAACACGTGTACAAAGGTTTTGTAGTTGTAGAAGTGTTTTTTATATGTGTAATTTTCCCATCTTTTTACGTGAGCCTGAAGTTAAAAAGCTATGAGGCACAATTTATGATTAAATCCTGTGTGCATAAAACTTTTTCACACATGCACAAAATAATTCTACAGCTAGAATTTTTTTTACATGTGCACAGAATATATTTACAGCTGCAAAATGAGCATGAGCACATGAACGGTCACATGATCTGAACCACATGAGCCCCACTGCTGTACTGGCTAAAATGTTCCTTCACGGTCCCTCGTATGTCGTCCTGCTGCCCCAAATACTCACTAGAGCACCAAACGTGGATTAATCCGCCACAGAAAATAGTTCCTAACAAATGCTCTATTTCCTCCTGTTTAAGTAATTAATATTAGCTAAAAACTACAGTGACCTGCTGTTTTACAAAATTACTGAGCCTTAAAAAAAATAACATGTCTGTGAGGTGTTTTTTAAAGAACCAATGAAGTGGAGGCTGAGAGCCACAGAGAAGAGAGTCAGAAGGTCATTCGTCCACAATGAGAAAAATATAAATAAAAACATCTCTATCTCTTAAATGTGTTTAAATTCAAACATTTTTTCATAAATAAATCCAGTAGCCCTGAGAGACGAGTTGATTTGACTGTGTGATCTTTCGTACGGCTGCTCTGTAGCTGAAGAGCTGCAGCGCAGCACAGCTGACAAAAATTCTGTCATTATTTTTAGAATTTTTCTGTCAAGGACAACTGGTGCTTTTGACCAAATGGCAAATAGCTGCACTGAATTTAATTAATCCAATTAATCATTGTCAAGAGATTTCACTCTGGAACAAAATGTGGGAACAGATGAGAATTTTGATTTGTGGAAAAAGTAAATGCCTCGTTAAAGCAACATTATGCAACTATTTTACAGTAAAATAAAGTCATCAAATAAAGTTTCAAAGTCATTTTGATGGTACACTGACTTGTAAGAATGGAGCCTCTCTGCACCCTAAACACCTGCTGCACTGTGTAACTTTGGCTCAATCACGTAACCGATTTTGATGAAACTGGATCATATTTTATGGAGGAAATGTTTCCTGTTTTTCCCTCTGATGTCCTCCAGCTGCTCAGTATGTGATTTACAGAGTTTCTTGATGGACAAACTGTTGCTAAAATAACTGCTGATAACTGTGGCTGCCATTAGGTAGTTCGTTCAGTTAGCCGTGCAGCTAGCTAGCACAGCTCAGCTGTCAATCATTGCATGAATGTCCCCTGTCAGCCCCCCTTTTTGGAGCTTCTTGTTGTGAGGCGGCAGTGCTAACCACTGCACCACCATGCCGCCCGTAACCATAACAAATGTTCATATTTATGACGTGGGTGTATAAGTGAATTGCATTTAGAAAACTCAAAAAACACCAAATCTTACATGATATTACTTTAACAGCAATGTTTTGTTGCTAAGTGTAATAATGCTAAAGTGAAGATGCCTGAATGTTGCACTGAGACGTCGGCCTCTTTCACTGCAGCGTCCTTCGGTTTGCTGACATGTCGTCTTCTCAGAGGAGAAGAAGAAAGCGTTGACGGTGTTAATATTTACCCCAGTGAGGAAAGGGCACAACACTCTGCAGAAGCTACAGATGACTTTAAAATGTCATTTTCTAGTTCACTGCCCTGTAACTCTGCTGCGGCTTTAAAGAAAAACAAATACCAGCATTTAAATCACAGCCGCCTCAAACGCTCAGAGACACTCCCGACAGCAAAATGTCACAGAAACAGAGAGGACACTTCAGATATTTACTGGATAATCCACTCACAATTTATGAAGAAGGGTTTTTATGAGAAACTCAGCTGTACAATGATGATTTCCTCCTCTTTTCAGCTTTGATAAATATTTCATAGATGATATCTCAACCTTTTATTAATCAAAAAATAAATATAGCAGTGACTGTGAGTCAGTTGAGACCCTGTAATTCACTCAGAAGTCATCAGATTTCAGAATAAGTAGCTGCTAGTTTCAGATCTTTAAATAGAATTTATAATGCATTTACTTCCACACAATCAGACCAGAGGTTGTTTTTTGTTTACTTGTTTTAATTGCAGCTATTTTGGGTTTTATTCTCAACTAATTACCATGGTTTGAATTAAGGGGAGCTAAGAGGAGCTAAGAGCCGTCCCCTGAAAGTCTCCTTTAGGACATTGGAGGTGAGCCCATGGTTCTGAAATAAATGATAATAATAATAATGATAATGTGCCAATGTTGTGTCATTACATCATAATTTACAACATTTATCTTCACATTGTTTTGTGCTTATTGTTGTGTGTGACAGACAGACAAGACATGTCACTTTGTTCGGTTCCTTGTTGTTTTTCATGGTTCTAAATAGAACCTTTGAGCCTAATTTTGTTTCTCTCTGATCACAACAATCCACAGACAGAAGGGAAATGAAAGGGAAGTGAAGGGACAGAGTGCGAGAGATGTACACAGAAAAACAACCTTTCAGGTAAAGATAAACGTCTCAGTGAGTTAAAGGGATAGTTAGTTAGTTAGTTAGTTAGTTAGTTAGTTAGTTAGTTAGTTAGTGTTGCAGAATCTCTATATGGACCAAAATCTAACTGTTTTCCTGTGAAACTCTAGCAGTGTTTTGTGAACTAAAAAACTAAACCTGACCTTCAGTCAGCATGAGGATGAGTAGATGATTTTGGGGGGAACCAACCCTTTAATTTTCCTTTTGATGACACTTTTATTCTGAAGGACTGATGCAGGAGGTTTAATTGTTGTCGCTGCTGGTGGGATTCTTATCATATTCACTCAAAAAGAAAAGTAAACGCAGCTCTTTTTATTTTTGCTCCAGTTTTTCATGAGTTGAAGTTAAACGTCTCTGAACACTGAAGGTTTATTTCTCTCACAAATCTGTTCAAATCTGTGTTGGTGAGCATCAATCCATCCACCTGACAGGTGTCACACACAGGGATGCTGATTAAACAGCAGTATTATTGCACAGATGTGTCCCGGACTGGTCGAAATAAAAGGACGCGCTAAAATGTGCAGGAGGATGATGATGATGATGATGATGATGATGATGATGATGATGATGGTGTCACAAGTTTTGAGGTGTTTACTGTCTTTAAACCACACGATAACCACAATTCTACTACAGCAGCAGATAATGTAGTTTAATTTAAAGATGTTGCCACTGACTGTAAAAATCATTGAATACTGACAGCAGCAGCATCACAAACTACATCCTGCAGAATGACAATGAAGTTTGAATCAACAGCTCTCTCAACAAGACCTGAACAAAGTTGGGGTTTATTGCAGGAGTGTTGAATCAGACCGCATTAGTTTTAGCTCGAGGGGCTGACTAAACCAACAACTGAGTACAATTCTCAGTTGGTGCTGATGCTGCTTTAGTTTGACTTGTTTCCGGGAGCCGAGGAAGGCAGACAAAGAGGTACAACTATAAATGATGAAAACAGCGCACCAAGCAAAGCTGCAGACAACCTCATAATGGTCCAATTGTCCATGAAGCTGCAAGTTAAAAGGTTTAAAAGACCAAAAACAACTTGATATACGGCAGCAGAGGCTGACTTCAGGCTGTTTATTCTTAACTTTCCCTCCTTGCAGCACTGTCACATCTGTTCCCACATCACACCACCATCTCTGCTAATTGTGCTCCCAGTCTCTGTGGTGTGAGCTTCAGTCACACACAGCTGCGGTGCAAAGAGCTGGGTGCTGTATTACACCTATTTATATATCCACGCCGCACATGTGCTGCACGGTTTGGCGGGTGTGGTTTTGAGGGCCCAGGCCTCCCAGGACACCACAGGCAGTCGAGCGGTGACCGCGGCCCCGCTCGGTGTCCGTGTCGACCGAGGACGACCTCACATCACCTCGCACTCCGTCTGCGAGGCTGAAAACCTCACCCTGCTGTGACTGATGGGAAGTTCAGAGGGTGTGTAATATCTCTGAGAAAACATTTCACCGGTCAAGCAGAACATGTCGCACTGATGCGAAGCAAAGGGATTTCTGTTCGGCTGCTGTTTGGTTGGAAATTCTGCGCCCTTATTTTCCGGTAAATCGATGACAAGCTGTAGGACGTGACGGAGTGAAACCGACCAGAGACACCTGGAAGAAACTGTAACACACCAACAGTCATCAGGCTCAGAAATTAACATCATTTTCAGGTCTGGTTGCTTCAAGGGAGAGACACACACACACACACACACACACACCCACACACACACACACACACACACACTAAGTGTCATCTTGTACAGCAGCTCATCCTCCATGACAAACCTTTGCAATATGGCTTTATAACTGGCAGGAGAGGAGTGTGTTGGCTCCCTGCGTCAGGAGCAAATATCAACTGACCTTACATGAACCTGACCCTGTTTCAGTTTGTTTTACTTCCTGTTTTGTCTCCTAACTTCTGGTTGATATTGGATCCCTCCCCTTCAGCTGTTCCCCATTGGATCTTATTTTGAAACAAACATGTACAAAGCTCATATTTAAGAGAAATGATTTGGCGAAACTTTAAAAGAATCAAATTGCATGGAGGTTGGGGGACAGGTGGCACCTTTACGAGATACCTGAACATTTCTCTGCCTTTCTCTGCAAAGGAGTAGAAGTTCTACTCCAAGTCGCTCACAGATGTACAGAACCTGAGTAACTTCAAACTTTAACCTGATAAATGAAGCCCAGTCTCCCGAGTTAAAGTCTGCATTCATGTGACTTATCCACTTTCTGTCACCTGACTTCCTCCTCTGCTCCCGTCATAATTACTACAGTCACTAGAGGTCACTGCCTTACAATAAATGTAAATATGGGTTGTAATAAGCCGTTTTTCTGGTGACGACGGGCTGAAATTTTGAATCTTTTCTGACATGCAACTTCTCTTTTAGTTAAGTTGTCAAATTATAACAAATTGGGGTCTTGTCCTGTGTGAGAATGAGAGACCTTTCAATTTCCCTTTGAATAAAATTAACAATAATCAACTCAATTATAATGTTATTAGACAGGCTGCTTGGATTAATTTGTGTTTTTTTTAGCATTTTGATGTATGTCTCATCCAACCGTAGTCTACAATGATCACATGCCTTTAATATTTCTGCCATCTCTCTACATCAGAATTTGATAAGACACACGTTATTTTTCTTTTTTGAAACTTCAGGCATCAGGAAATAAATTTTAAAAAAAAACAGCCATTTAACCTTTCTGGAGCTGCTGATCATATCACAGGATCTTCATCAGCAGATGAAGGTCAAGATCAACATGGGAGAGAAGTCCTTAAAGAAAAAATGGAAATTTTGACATCTTCAGTTCCATGTCAACAGGAACTCCATCTGCTGGTGAAGATCAGGTGAAATGAACTGAACAGCTGATTAAAGAACTTAAACTTCTGTTTCCAAGGTCAAGAATTCACTTTTCATATTTAGATGAAGGAAAATGGAGAATAGAAACTGTTTCTTAGGGTTCAGTGGGTTCAAAGTTGTTGCTAGCTAGTTGGTAGTTGCTATAACCTGTGGGAAAATATGGGATTCCTCCCATGTAAACATGAATAAAACTTTAACACATAACCTCATTTATGAACGTGATTTCTGCCTGATTCATGTCAGAGTTTTTCATCAGCTGTGGTGGTTGTTAAACAATGACGACAACAACTCCCATCATCCCACGCTACTTCAAAACATCATCAAACTATGTGTAGTTTAAATATGAGAGCAACCCCTTGTGGCAGAATTCACATGATGTATTTAAATGTGGAGGAAATAGTGCATACAATAAGAACTATTTTCAGCGGCGTATTAATCCACATGTTTTAGTGCTCTAGTCAGTATCTGTGGCAGAAGGACTGCAACAGAGCGGCTCTTTGATGTGTTTTTAATAGTTTTTGGACAAAAATGAAGAAGATAAATGAGGCTTTGGTACAAACACATTACGTATTAGAAGATATATTGTTGGTTTGGGTCTTTGTTCGGGTTTTGTTGCCAAGAAGAAAAAATAGAAAATATCACCAGAAAAATGGTCAGAAGTTTAACTTTCTGTAGAAAAAGTTTCATCTACAGCTGAAAACTAATACATACCATAGGTTGACACTACATATATTTCTGTTTATTAAAAGTTAGATTCTGGTGCTTCCATAATGTGTTTTTCTGTCTCAATTTTCTGTGTGTTGTGTGCGAGTAAATGTGCTGGATATGAGAATTTATTTCCTCTGCTGAATGTAATCATTCTCTCTCCTCTCCAAAGGCCAACAGAGACGCAGACCTGAATCACTTATCTGCCTTTGACTTGTGAATGTTTTCCTTGATTCTCGTCATTTCAGAGCTTAAGAGGGCCAGAACAAAAATACAGAAAGCTAATGAAAAGGCTCCTGTGAATATGAAGAAAGCTTTATAAAGCCCTGAGAGGGAGCAGATGTTTCTGTGTATCGCTGCGATTCAGCCGAGTCTGGAGGTGTGAATCAGGGTCACATTCTCAGTTCTCCTTCCTACTCGATTTAAAAGAATCTGTTATTCTGACAGGAGACCTTCTGGTTTTTCTGCAGAGGAGAGGAGAGGTGGAAGTGATGGTGAGAAGAGGCCCAAGCTCGGTGAACTCCCGACCTTTATCCGGCTGAAGCCGATCAATGAAAAGCTACAGAGAAAGTCAAATGGTCACATGGTATGGATCAGAGCCAGGTTGCCTGATGGTTTATGGATTCTGAGGAGATGTAACCCGCATTCATCTGTGGATGTGTTATTGTGTTGTTTCAAGCTGTTAGTTGACTGGAATATAAAGCATTAAGTTCTTACAGGTTGAGCCTGAGTCGAGGTGTGTTAGGAAGACGGCACACGCGGTGTCACCTCTCCTGTTTTAGTTACCTCTGATCAGATGTATTCGTTTCCTAATGGTTTGTTCACACTACATGACTTTCAACGTCGTCACAACTGTCTGTCTTTTAACCAGGAGTCTTAAAGTCGTCGTGGTTTGTTTGTTATTTTCTTCTCTGAAAGGAAAATTTACAGCAGCTTTTGGAGGTGAATGAATAAATTAAAGATGTGGTTTGACTCAAACAAACGTGCTGAATTTGAACAAAACCAAAGTTATGGTGCTTCGACATCATAAAGTACAAAATATGATGGATAATGTTATTAATGGGAGCTTATATAAAGATAAATGTCTTGGTGTGACACTAGACCATCAAATCTTCTGGAAATCACATATAACATTTAGGTATATGTATATGAATTTAAAAATGTATATAACATTTAAGTTGGTGAAGATCGTCACAGTTTTAAACAAAACTAGACATAAACTGTCATAAAGCATCAGACACTCTGTGCTGGTCTCCATCACCATATTTAGATTATTGTGTGGAGGTTTGGGGGAAACACTTACAAAACCACCTTACAACCATTACACATTCTGCAAAAAACAGCCATAGGAAACACACTGATAACCTGTTTTTAAAGTTACAGGCACTGAAATTTAGAGTTCTGGTGGATTTTAAAAGTAGTGTCATGTACAAAGCATAAAATAACTTACTTGCTGGCAACGTGCCAAACATGTTTTTAGATAGAGGAGGGTGTGAATTAAATTTGAAACAACGGTGTTTTGGCATCACTCCTGTGAGCATGTGCAACATCTGGGTGATTTAGTGAAACGCACCAGAGGAGATTAAAAGGATGGAGAAAAAAAATATATATTTTTGAGGTTCAGAAATAATTAAAAGGAAAACACGCAAAGCACATTACAGGTGATGCTGTTATCAATTTTCTCATTTTTTACTCTGAGGTAATGCTGATCAGGTAAGAAGAGTACGGTGCTGTAAGCGTGGGGTTGATCACTGGGGTGGAGAGTAGATTCATGTAATGTATTGATTATTGATGGATTAGTATATCAGGGGTCGGGATGGGCAAACATTTTGCTTCTTCCTGCTCCTTTTCAGGCATCAAATGTTAATTTATGCTTCTCATTGAAAGTCTGTTCATTATTTGTTGTCTGAAGATTCTCTCCGGGTTTATCACTTGGTGTGACCTCTTTCACATTACAGGCAGTCATTTGAGCCTGTGTTATTATAAAACACTGATCGCTGCAGCTTTAAGGTCGTACTGACACATTTAGACGAAATACAAATTAAATCATTTATCAACTACAGCAGCACTCGTGTTTGGTACTTTGTTGAAATGTCTCTGTGGCCTTTGGCCAAACTCAGTGATACTTAAGATAAGAGCTGCACATCATAAGATGTTTTTTTCCCACTAAAAACCTGGAGTCATTATGTTGTATCCTATGAAAACAGCTATTAGCTGGGAACATACAATTTATGAAACGTCTTCACTGCTTCATCTTACTCTGATGAAAACTCTCCAGACCTTGAGCTCCAGACACTTAAAATCCGTAACACACCATCAAACTGGGTCATCTTGTATGCAAATACACACTGGTGAGGTTTTTTTTTTTCATAAAGATTCATTCAAAGAGCCATTTGATGATAATGTTACACGACATCAGTATTGGTTTTATTTGCTTGTTTATATTTATGTTTTCATGGTTGCTATAGTATTTTATATTGCATGATTTATTTTATTATTGAGCTTTTTCAAATGTCTTTATTGCTGTATGCTTTTAGTTTGAAATATTTTGAGTTTAAATGTTGAGTTTACTTCCTGCCATGTGGTCTTAGCCCTTGACAGACATTGATTCCAGCCAATTGGACATGAGGGGTGTGGCCATAGGAGCCAGTGGGCGGCTGAAAGACAGGACCACACCTGTGAATCCAAATCAAGAAATAAAGACATCAGAGGACTCGAGCAGAGGGAGGAGAAGTCATCAGACAGAAGAGGCAGAGGGACAGACAGTGGTTTGAGATTCAAGGAGGAGGACAACAGGACAAGCACCAGCAGTGAGGACACCATGGAGACAGGAACCACAGTCAGCGCTCACCAAGCTCAGAATTCGAACATCATCCTGCAAAGTTACAGTGATGGTGCTGCAACGTTACACTTAAAACATTATGCTGCCGACTCGCTACTCTCAACTCTCTGAGTCTTTTTAAGTGTGCACTGTGTGTAGAACATTTTACCATTTAACTTAACCCTTTACTGACGGGGATCTAAGGGCGCCGTCTATCCTCTCGTCACAGCCACCAGGACTCCTGGTAGTCGCCGCCTCGATCTGCAGCAAGTTTGTATCTGAACTGATGCATTAAAACACAAAAGTAACACAACAGCACAAACTGACTGAGGCAGTCGTAGTTCTGCATCTGGTGTTTTGTGAGGTAAAATGTTTTTGTCTAAGAGTTGTGATGTGATGTTTTCTAATAATAATGAACATTTAAATTCAAACTTAAAACTAAACTTTGATGTCTCATATGCATTTTTATTCTTTGAAATAACATTTCCAGAGGCTTTAAGAGCAGTTGGTATAAAACAGAGAAGTCGACAAACTAGATTTTAAGTCTGAAAGATAATAATTCAGAAATGTTGCCTATTGTGTCCTTCACGAGGTTCTTGAGGCGTCACCGTCACTGCGGCCGTGTGTCTGTACTGAATGAGGTTGGATCTCTCTGTCACTTTGTTCAAACATCAACTCAACTCCTGCAGTCTGCCTGCTCGCTCTCATTTTAGAAAGTTGACCCAACTTGTCATTTCATTTCCCGCAGACATGCAGCATATTAATATCCTCACTATGCATTTGCCTGAGGATGATTACAAAGCTTACCTCTCAATCACGGGACGCTAATGGCGGCAGCCAGGCGCGATCAGGTGATTGATAGGTGGCATTTAGCCGTGATGGAGCCCAATATACTCTGTCCTCTCACCGGAGGCCCGCAGGGAGGAGAGCGAGCCACAACCTTTCAATAATCGAAAGCCTCTCGCCCTGCTGAAAGGCTGATCCTTTTGTTCTAATTAACCCGTGAAATGAGTTCAGCGGCTCGCTCTCTACCTGCGGCGTAAACGCTCTAATAGTCTGTGAACGGCGGCGCGAGGAGAAGAATGCCAAGAGGTGTAAGGTCTGCCGGGCGATTTTCAACAGATGCTCTGTGTCTCCGATAGCATTAGCATCAGCAGGGAGGAAGATCAACTACAGTTTGAATCCATCAGAGATTAAACTTCTTAGACGATAAAATGACTGATGGCACAGAAGCAGGTTACTGTTGAATATTACTGACTTTAGGGAAAATCCCTTTGTGGAGTCCTCTGGCAACATCCAGAGAGGTAATTAAACAAGTGCTCTTATAACTTTAACTAAGAAGTTTTTTCATGAACTTCTCAGTACGCTCTGTGATCAGTGATCTTGCCTCTTCACACAGTGAGTCCATGTTTAGGTGTTTCAGTTTTTGGTTCTGTGATTATCAACAGTCATGATGGACTAGAAATGGTTTTTACCTCTTAACCCCTTTGCAAAATCACCATTTGTTCCTCTTCAAACAACATTTTTTTTTTTGCTTTAACTTATCATTATGAAGTAAATGTTGATTGCACAGTCTAATGACACCATCCCCGTAAGCCTCATGTTCATTGATCTGCCAAAGGGCCACAATGTTTCCCAGGAAAATGATGCATTCATTATAGACTGTAAGAATGAAATCAGGCCTTTTCTCCTCATGTTTCTTCTGACATGACTCCCCTTTCCACCCCAATGTCAACCCCCTGCTGAATACTGGTTTGTGCAAAGCTGCAGGCTAACATTACTCAAACGATGTTGTGACCATCATTATAATAGATTTGGCGTGTTCCCACGTGCGGCAGAATGATGTATGTTGCATCTCTGTTTGGTGTAAGTGGTCCTCCACTGTCTTGCTCTCTTTACTACTCAGCTCTCAATGTTCTCTGACTCGTTGATGTTGAAGGTACGACCCACTGTCTGTTCACCTCACTTCCTGTTCACCCTGCTCCACAATTGTTGCAGGTATGTTAGCAGTGGCTCCTTTGTTTATCCTCCAAATCAGCCGCCTGTTACATTTCCTATACAATCCCTACACTTGGTGGATAATACTGATTGTATTATCCATAATTAGCTTTTCTCCACTGGCTATTTTTGCCTTGATGTCATCCATTTTAGTTAACAGCTAGCTTACAGTTTCATAGTCTCGCATAGCCACACCTCTCTCCACAGCGGTCAGTGCTGGAGAAAGGTCTGACTCCACACATACACATTCAGTTATGAGGGAAATGTGCCCTGCCTGCTGGCATTTCTTTAAACCAATCACAAACTTATTGGGCGGAGCTAAGCCCAGGTTGCAGCAACAGTGCTGCTGCAGAATAGTGTTGAGGGCAAACTTTTTTTTTGGTTGAACATTTATACCTCAGGAGGTGAACTCTGGTATTGAAGTGACTACATCACTGCAACAGAAAAGCCAACAGCTGTTAGCATGTTTGCATTTGTACTGTTAGCATCCCAGGCGCTAATTTGCCACTTTCAGCATGTAGGTCGGATCTTGCTTTTTTTTTCACTGGGGACTTTAAAACACAGAAAACACAGCAGGCGCCGCAGTACTGCAATCACTGGCAGGACTTTGACTTGATATTATTGGTGGATTTAAATTTGGACTTTTTTCACTCAGCCTGGTGCAGGACTCTGGGGTGATCATGTTGGTCTGTGTTTGCTGAATGTGGAAGGAAAGAACCATTAACATCACAACAACTTTACCAGCTGATGATACAGCCGCCATCAGCTGGTTTTGGTGTTTTCTGGTGGCCAAAAAAGCATAAATCCAGCTTAAATGGACAAATAAAACACATAACTTGAGTCCATCTGGTTTAAAAGTTTCCTCCTTTTATATTTTAAGAATATACTCATGCCCACAGACAGAAGCAGCAGCAACAGGAGGATACTAAACCATAAAACCCCACTCATCCTTGATAGTTTTGATCTTCTGGTGTTTTTCTGCTCCACCAAACCCCACTGAGCTTGTATCTATTTCTGCAGACGGGAAGCAGCGAAGGACTCGCAGAGAAAGAGAGAAGAGGAGTGAGGTGGAAAAACAAAACAAATTCTCCGACATGATGCCTGAGGCAGAGAGGCTCTGCAGGCAGGCCGACTCTCCTTCATCTTCCTGCCGAACTGAGGAGAGGATTTTCAAACGCCGTCAGAAGCAGAGGGCATCCCCGCTAACAGGGAAGAGGGCCGACGGCGACGCTGTCAGTCAAAATGCGATACGAAGCGGCTCATCCGTACGCGTGTACAACGTTATATTTATACCGTTATTGTAGGAAGGCCTGCAGGTCACCTGACAACTCTGCACTCTGTGTGTGTGTGTGTGTGTGTGTGTGTGTTTCAGGGAGGAAATGAGACTTACAGCTGGTGTGAAGAACAACATCCAACCAAACTGCCTCTGGCCTGCTGCATGTTTCCACAAGCATGAAACCTTAAAAGTCTTCTTAATCACCTTTTAATTTATAATAAAGATTCATCAGCTCAGCTCATCTTTATTTATATCGCACCTTTCATACACTCACACGGCCCAAAGCAAAACTGACGGGCCCCTGCACCAAACTCATGTCGGTGTAAACACGGCTCTGAATTTTCAGACCAATATTGGCGTGTACATGTCTTCAGGCCAGGATTCTCATCAAAAGTGAAATTTGGGAAAGATGCGACAATCGGGGGATGAGATACAACAACTGTTACAGGGTGAAGCACTGAAACTCAACGCCATGCCATAGATACACCACTTCACAATGTAACATCATCAAGATGTTGAGGCTTTTTTCACCAAATCTGAGATCGGCATCAAAGGAGAAAATTCAGTTCAGTTAATCTGAACCTGTCATTTCCTGTTGCCAGTAGGTGGCACTATGACTATGACTGAATATTGGCATATAAATATCTTCAGGAGCAAATTGGAAAATGTATATTTATGTATACTTAGTGTTTCATGGTGAAACGTAAATTTAACACCACGCCACAGACAAAATAAAGAATGCTAAGATTAATCTGACCGATTTGAAGTCAATCAGAACAGTTCTGCACAAATAATTTATTAAAGTATAATGCTTGTAAATGGCTAAAAAAAAAATGGCACAATTAATTCAAAATGGCCGACTTCCTGGTGGGTGTAGGTTATGGCTCCATGAATCGTTTTGTACGTCTGAACATCATACATGTGCCTACATATGTTTGTTCATGTAGGTGAAGCACCATGCAACAGCTGCTAAGTTACACCTACTTCCTGTTTCATGGTGAAACATTGAAATTCAATCTCACGCCTTGGACACTTCAAGGATAGGGTTCTTTGTACCTTGATATAAAAGGGTTCTCAGAAGAACCTCTTGGATGGGTTCTGGATAAAACCCTTGTAACATAGAAAGGTTCTCACCCAAAGCCTCATGGGTTCTATATAAATCCTCTGGAATATAAAAGGGTAGAACCCCTCCATTGATTCTTGGTAGCACCCTTACATAATGGAAAGGTTGTGGATAGAACATTACATCTAGAAGGGTTCTCTGTAGAAACTCTCCTACAGTATAGGCCTTTTCCACCAACAGGGAACTGGTCCCATTCCAGTTCACACATTTTCAACCATGCAGAACATTTCCACCAACTTCCAAATCTGAAAAAATTGGTAGCAGGTTTTCTTTGGGAACTAAAGTCAACATGTCATGTTCTACAGGTTGTTGTTCAGCATCCTCTGTTGATGACATCCTTGATTACAAAAGTTCCATTGAAAACTGGTGGAAATGCAGGCTGGTTCATAATATAGCACCAAGGTTCCAAGGATTTTGAATGGAACCAGTTCAAGAAATAGAGTTTATTTGCTGGATAAGGACCCTACGAAGGCCAGCGTTGCATTTCTCATTACAACTATTGCGAGTGTTGTCTGTGTCAAGTTTTTAAAAGTTTAATCACACTTGTGACCGCTTTCAGAGTGACTCATGTTATTTTCAGTCTGATGCCTTTTATACTCACCTCATGTATTTGTGCAGAAAATGACCATGTTCAACATTGTCAACATTCTTCTTCATAACAAGTTTTATGAGATGCTGAGTGACTGAAATGCCTGGATTCCAGAGATAGCTGGATGTCCAGGCCTTTGAGAAAACCTTGATTACAGCCAGTGAAGAAAACTCTACTTATCTTAACAAAGAAAAGCTAGAGTTGTGTTCTTGAGATTCTATATAGAACCATAACTCTTTTCTCAGTGCTCACACACTCCAGACTCTTTGGTTTCCATGTAGGTCAAATGTTAATCATGAACTGTACACTCTGCATTCCTGTATGTGACCTTCAGGCTGATAAACAGGATACTGGTTCAGTGTTATTTATGATTTTCACACAGACTTTTTGTGAATGACAATAATAATCATGTAAACATGTTGCATACATGTATACATATATTATACATTTTTAAAGCATCGTTCCAACAATGATTAGCCGTGTCAGGAAGGCTGTTGTCTGTTGTGCAAATGCCCTTTTGTTGCGCTATTAAGCACATGGAGGTGTGCAGTCAGTAATCAACAGCAAGAGCAAAGGAGTCATGTCAGTAGAAAAAGTGCAAATAGACTTTACTTACTGCACCTAAGCAGTGTGAGAGCATGTGTCTCTGATGAACCTTGAACAAAAGCAGGTATTATTGACTGACACCCTGTCTCAACCGCAAACAAGTCAGGTGCATTTTTCACTTGCACATCTCACACAACAGAAATGTTCTTATTTTAATCCACACAGCTACATGATTCTGATGTCCAAGCTGCATCTGACTGGAGTAAACTCAACTTGATGTGTTTCTTTGGTCTTCAAAACTATTTTAATTTGCAATAAACATGTAAACATGAGGTTGGTCCCTGGTAAAAAGGTGCATATTCTATCCATGTTTTGTAACACATTTTGTAAGTGAAGCAGAGTACTCCAGAGATAAGATCACTGTGCTCTGGTTTAATCCCACAGACTGCCTTCACCTTGACCCAGCAGCTGGGGGGACATGACACAAGAACTTCTTGAACTTCTTCTGCAGTGTTTATTTGTGGGCAAACTGTACATTTACTGCCACTAGACAACTTCACTGTTAAACTTGAATTTCTCTGCTCTGAGCACAGCCATCGGTACGCTCTTTTCTCTTTTCTCTTTTTTGTTTATGCATTCCATTGATGGAAAAATAGGACAGAAATATTAACAGATATCGAAAGACAATTTCACAGAAGGTTCAGTTGATCATTTGCTGCTGGATGCTTTGAAATGCGTAGACAATATGGAGTCTATAAAGACAGACAGTTCAGTATAGGATGAACACTGACTGAACCACAGCCACCGATCTTTGCATGTAACACATTATCATGATACAGCGTTTTTGAGAGTCAATATCATAAAACATAATATTTAAGTGTATTAATACTTTCTTACACCTCTAATGCTGATGCAGCAATGATGGTCTAGACAAGGTTTTAAACATAATATTTCTGTATTATAATGTCTAAAACTCTGACCTGTTTTATATATTTTGTTTACTTGTGTACTTACATTAACCCGACTGTTTCCAACAATGTTCAGCCCAGAGGAATTTAAGGTCAGTGCATTTCATTTGGTTAGCTGTTGATAACATGTAAAGGATACACAGGGTACATTGGAGCATATACTGTCACGGACCACGGAAAAATGTCTGTTACTAAACTTTGTTACATGTGCATTGTGATACATTAGAATTATTACTAAAATAGCATTGATTTGATGAAATTAAATTATTTCTTACAACTAACAACTAACTATGTGATGGAAAAACACACTCCATCTGTCTTTGGGTGCAGATTTGTGGTGATGTGACTTCACGTCATGGCACTTGGACCCGTCTCCATCTCCTTTTCTCAGGAAAAGCATCCCATCTGCTGAGCTGTCATTACCAGTGATGTGACTGGCTGAGAAAGTATTTAATAATCACTACACATGCTGATCTATAGTCACCAATACAATCCGGAGTGAATTCCTGTTCAATAGGCTGATTAGCACCAGGTGTGGAGATCCTACCTTGTGCTAATCAGCCTATTGAGTAGGTATTCACTGAGGGCTGTATCAGTGTTAGTTGAATAATAATGATGGTCACCTTGGGATATCATAAAGAAGAGAAGAAGAAAAGAGAGTAGATTGGATGTTTGTCTCATTACCATAGATTGAGACATCACAATGAAACTCACTGAGACTGATTTTACAAGTAAAATATCTAACAGTTGATGTGAAGTTGCTGCTTCCATCTATTGTTAGATGGTTGAGGTGAACCTGTAGGATTTTAGTGTTGAAATGTTCTGATACAGTTAAGTAGGAAAGTTGCTTTGCGGTTCATCAGTATTTTTTGATGATACGACCTGAATCTATCCTGACGCGACAGACGGTTTATTACACAGGACCATCTGGGAAGCCGTCCATAGAAACTGTTTTGAAAAGGGCAGGTGCTTTCAAGACAAGTGAGTGGATGAGCCATCTGTCATGTCTAACACGGGCTAACTTCAACCAATCAGATCAACTCACCGAACCAAAGACGACCATAAGAAGAGCGAAAACATCTTTTCCATCAATAAAAGCCTTCAGTGCCGTTCTTTGTTCTTCTTTCAATGAAGAAATACTCTCCAGTTCTGATATAACCAATGCTATCATAGTGTCTATGCTAATGTCTTCAGGAGCAGCCATTGTTTTTTTCCATGGACGCTTCTCACTGTCGGTGCACCTAAAACCACGCCCGTAGCTGCCAGTAGTTCTTCCAAAGATGCTAATTCTCTCACACCACCTCTGGTGCTTAAACAAATGGATAACTTGGAGCCTGGCAAGATGGATTCCCTCCTGATCTCACAAATCCAACTACCTCTCCAGATAAACCTGAATCCTCACCAGGTGCAAAATTTACATGTTGCCTAAGTTAGAAAGCCAATTTAACAAACCCACTTGTAAGGTCTTTTCACTCTAGTCACATTTTCGTGCAGTTAATCTGCACGTTAATAATATTTTTCAAACTTGTAATGCAGCCAGTGCATCTTTTACATTGACAATGGAAGTGACAAAGTTGACTGATCAAAGTTTCTCTTCAGACAGGTACAGCTCTGACCAATCCCACTGCCTGTTGTTGACATTACATTCAAAACATTCAACATGGCAGATCATTTCACAGAAACTTGCACAAACTTGATGATACTATGTATATCAAGCTTCAGCAGTCTTTGGAAAACATCTTTGTTTCAACTTTTTTATTGTCTTTCGGCTACTCCTGCTATGGGTCTCCACAGGAGATCATTTGCTTGTTGGCAGCCAACCTGGTATGAATCCACATATTTGATTTGGCATTGCCTTTCTACAGTGGACGCCCTTCCTGACGCAACTGTCCTCATTGATCTAGGTTTGGGACCAGAAATTTAGGAAAAGACTGGCTTGTGCATCCCCAGTGGCTGGGGAATGAACGAACTGTAGCTGTTGCTAGATAATTATCTCAGTTAGCTGTGCAGATAGCATATTTATTAGCTGACTCAAGCCTGTATTTTTATTGTTTTTTTAGCAGCTGTCTTATTGCTAAAGTAGCTAACCATAATTGCTGCTAATGGGCAACAAGAACAAGGCTCAGCAGCCTCCTGGTGAACACAGCCTCCGAGGCTGACAGGGAATACAGCACCAAGGTCACTGACAGAGTTTCCTCATGGAAATATAGCTTTCCATGTTGCTAAAGTAACTTAGCTAATGCAGAATTCTATTAGCTTGGTTATCTGTGAGTCAAACCCAACAGGAAAACCACCTTGGTCAGCTAATATGACCCCTCTCCTGCTTAGCATTGCATCCACGGACCACTTTAGCTGCATGGTGGGTGGGGGACATAACACACATCACTATTGGCTACTTTAAATGCCAACCATTGTCTGCAACAAGTCCCTATGTAGTTGTCCATTGTGCAGGGAACACAAAACCAATAAGCACTCTGCAGCTGACTCATGGGAACTTGAAGGTGAGAGAAGTTAGTTAACATTACAACAATGTGAGATGATGGGAAGGTTAGTTCAGTTTAGACTTTGAGATGGATCTTTGGATCTATTTCTTCTCTTCTGGATGCTGCAAACACACACACACACACACAGACACACACGCAAAGATGCAAAATCAGGTCTTTTCCAATCACTAATACCCAGGGCCGTCTGGTTAACATGCAGCTCTGCAGTAGGTTTGTTTTGAGTCCAGATGTGGCCGACGATCCGACGGTTTCTGGCATCAATCTGCTGCTGTTGGCAGCTCGACCAGCCAAACAGAAATATAGATTTCACCCCAAACACACACACACACACACACTTTCTCTCTCACATTTACACTTGCATGCACATTACCTTTGGCTGTTATTATCACACCGCACCCACTCAGTGATTCGGTGTATTGGTTGAGTGGCCAGGGGCTTGAAGTATTGAGTCCTATTACAGTGGTTCGAGCTGAGCAGGATAGCATCAGTGTAAACTTGGTAAACAGCGGGGGGGCCTCTGGCTGTTTCTGCTACTCTCAGGCAGGAAAATGAGCACAGACTTCAAAATGTCATTTGTGGTTGCTGGGCAGATTAAATGGACTTGTATACATTTGGGGAAAAAAGAAGAAATCTGATAGAAGAAGTCAGAGCAGCTCCTGGCTGTTTGGCTCCAGTTAATAAAACTGCTTGTATTTCTGTCTGATTTGTTGAATGGATAAAAATAAACAACACAAACACCTTTTCAAACCTTCACCTGTGCGTAAACTTTCGTCTAAATCGTTGTTCATGCACTGACCTTTAAACTTCTATCCAAATCTTTATCTCAAGTTTTTGCTTTTATTCACAATTTTTTCTAGAACATCACTTTGATCCAAATATTCATCCAAAGCTGCACCTTTACACAAACCTCCTTCATGAATCAGGCCTTTAAACTTCTCTACGAACTTTTATCCAAACTTCCTCATAGAACTTCAACACGATCCACTTGTCTGCCAAAGCCCAGCCTTTGAACTATTCTCATTCAAACCTCAACCTTTATCTAAACCATCGTCTGGACCACAAACGTCACATCAGCATCACGCCTGCATGACAAGGAGCCATCTTGTCCAGGCATTTCAACGTTTCCAGCAGCAAATGAGCTTAAAACACAGCAGTGTGTGTGTGTGTGTGTGTGTGTGTGTGTGTGTGTGTGTGTGTGTGTGTGTGTGTGTGTGTGTTTGTCTTAGTGCGTCCTTTATGTGTGGTTAAATCTTTTGCAT
The DNA here is from genome assembly GCF_056507025.1 of Lutjanus erythropterus. NCBI lineage: Eukaryota > Metazoa > Chordata > Actinopteri > Lutjaniformes > Lutjanidae > Lutjanus > Lutjanus erythropterus. The sequence goes on along the minus strand of NC_139321.1, from coordinate 1,514,800 downwards.
GTTTTTTCTTCTTGTTACGTCTTTTTCGTTTTGTCACGTCTTTCATGTCTTGCAATGTCTTTTTTGTCTTTTACATGATTTTCATCTTGTCATGCGTAGAATGTACTCATGTATACACCAAGAAATCTTCTTTTCTATGTACGTATTAAAGTAACGAGCCTGTTATGAAGATGTAAGGAGTAGAAAGTACAGACATATGTGTTCTAATGTAGGGAGTAAAAGTAAAAAATACTCTAAACCAGTCACTGGGTGTTAAAATGACTACATCACTGCAATAGAAAAGGTAACAGCTGTTTGCTTGTTTACGTTCCCAGGCGCTAATTTGCCTTTTTGTCAGTGTGTTGGTTGGTTGGTTGGTTGGTTGCTGTCTTGGAGGTTGTTGTTGTCTCTCCAGTACTTGAAAATGCTGCTCGCTTGTTAGATTTACTAAGGACCTTCTCAAAGCCCTCAATTTGTTCCTGTCCTTCTCTCACCAGAAATTTTAAGATCAGCTATTAAAGAGATAGTTAACCCAAAAATCTTAAAGCCCCAACCTGCATCACAACACACACACACACACACACACACACACACACACACAGTTCAGATGGTTGGTTCAAGCTAAGAATCTACAGTTAAGATTCAGGATAAAAACATGGTGTCAGTGACGTCTTTCACATCAACGTGGCACATTGAGGCTCCAGGAGACTTGGTTTACACCAGATGAGCAGAATGGAGGTGTTTTCCTGTGAAACTCCAGCAGTGTTTTGTGGACCAAAAAAATAAACCTGACCTTCAGTCAGCATGAAGGTGAGTAGATAATGACTGAATTTTCATTTTTGGGTGAACTATCCCTTTAAGGTACACCTGTTACTACTTCCCAAATCTTCAACTTTAAATCTTCTCTCTCAAACTTTCACATGAATCTTCAAACCCTCACCTTTTTGTAACCGCAGGTTCTTCAACATTTAAATCTCCACCTTGAAATTTGATCCAAATTATTTTAATTTCTCATTCAGAATTTTTCTAAACTTTTGCTGCCCTGAACATTTTCACTCTCATCAACTCCACTTCCATCCAAACTTCTACTTCATCCAGATTTTGGTTTTCAGCTCCTCACTGTGCAGCCGGTCTCTCACTGCAGCTGTCATTTATCACAGTATGAACCCAGCAGTAATAGACCCACAGCTGTAGGCTACATCACACCGCAGCCCGTCCATTCCTCCTCAGTTTACACTCGCTCCCAAAGGTTTTACACTTTGACAAATGTTCGAAACGTCCTCCACTGACTGACAACGGCTACGCCATCGACTGACGGTCTCCGGGGATCAGCTGGGTTCGGAGGTCGACTGTTAAGCAGCACAAAGCAAACCTCGTTAACGGAGTCCCGGAAAAAAAAAAAAAACATTCAATTAAACCGAGGAAGACAAGAGCTGAGGGAGAGAGAGGAGGAAGAATATAAAACAGACAGATGGAGAGAAGTAATAATCGAAATGAACAACACCAGGTGACGAAGGTGGAAAGTGAGGCAGAGAGAAATAATGAGAGGAGGATAATCCCAGGTAGAGTCGGAGAGGGCGGTGAAATGAGGGAGGAAAATAAAGAAAGGTGGAGTGAAGGAGGAAAGTAAAGCGAGCCAGTTAAGTACTCGCTGTTTGCATCAGGGAGCTGCAGGCCTGAATGACAAAGTCCCCATTAAACCAAGATGGAGTCTCCTGCCTGCAGCAAAGCGCAGCCAGCGCCGAGCTCGCTCAGGTGGATCCATTACAGAGGCGTAATTAGAGAGAGAACACGGTGATTTCCACAGCCGGGTCACCGCTGCACTTTACAGGACAGATTTCTGACGGAGGCCGAGTTCTTAAAGTCTGGACTTCTGGTCTTCTTTTATCCAAATACTTGAGGATGTTTGCTGTCTGTCTGCAGATTGTCACATCACAACACTGACATGTTGAGATGGTGACACAGATGAACAGGCCGAGATGAATTTTTATTTTCTCAAAATTTGTGTTCATTGGCAATGATGTAATGATGTATGTAAACACCACCGTATTAAAAGATGTTGCAGTGCGATTGCGTACACAACGAGGTGTTAAACACACCACTGTTTCTGTTTAATTAAACATTTTGTTACGTTCAGTCAGGGCTGAACGCCGCCATGGTTCAAGCAGAAAAACATGGTGAACGCTCTCAAAATAATCCGCTTCCATCCACGATGAAGTATCACAGAGGCGATGCGGTGACAGCTTCACTGTACCTATGTGACCGACCCTGAGCGGTGACCAGCCAGTCAGTGTCACATGTCTGATGATGACGATGGTCACGTCATGCACACAGCGACAGACAGTAACATCACAGCCACAACAGTGCTGATCACAGCAGCACACACTCAGACACACACTGGCACGAAGCCTGGAGCAGTTTTGGAGAAAATGTAAAAGTTTTTAATAGTCAGTGTTTTAATATGAACATCTGAGCTAATTTTAAAAGAAAAGTTGCAAAAACGCTGTTAAGACTGTCAGTTATAGTTCTTAGAAAGACTGAAAATCAGAATTGGCCAAAATCAGAATCGGCAGGTTAGACCCTTAAAAAATCTGCCTGAAACAAGAAAGTTTCTCCATAAGTCACAATATTCAGTATGATGTCTTTATATCGGCTGACCTCTGACCTTAACCCTCTGACCGGAGTTAGATACATTATTTCTGTGGACCTAAAATCATTGTTTTATCCGATGGCCCTGCTGCCCTGACATCTGGCCTTCCTGCCCTTAAAGACTTGACAACACCAAAGGTCAAATGATCTTGTCTCTAAAGTGATGAAACTGCAGGCCTGGAGTGTGAACATGTATTTGGTAAAAAGAGACAAAACACAGTAAGAATTCCAGCAGAAATAACATCAGAGCAGAATAACAGAGACGGAGATTAACTGTAATATTAGAGCTATATGGATGGAAAGTATGAAATCAGCCAGAATAAACAAAAAACATATTGAGACAAAGGAATAAATGAAAAATATAAACAATAATCTCATCCTCCAGGCCTCCTTCGCTCGCTTTTTATCTTCTGTTAGCTCTTTCATATACGTGCGAATCTCTCCATCTATCTGTCTCTGTCAGCCACTTTCATTTTCTTGCATCTCCTCCACCATCTTTCATTATTTCTCTTTCTCTCTGTCTCTCTCAGCCTCTCAGCCTTAATTGAAGCAGTAGCAGCAGGGCGAGTGAGGCGATACCTGATTAGGAGGTTAAACCAATGGTGCGGCCCGATGGCAAATCCATCTGCTAATAAAAACAGGGAGACGATTATATCTGCAGCGACACTCTCGGCCTCGCTCTCTTATTTGATTTTCAATTCAAAGCTGTTTTATTGGCAGAAAAATCTAAAGCCTCTCATCAAAGCACAAAACATCTTACATATACATCATTCAGTCCATTCATCAGATCTAATATCAAATCAATCAAGTGGCAAAAGATAAGATTCAAGTGTAATAAGACTAGAACTTAGCAGCCCCTCGCAGGTCTATTTTTTATAACACATTACACACAAAGTCACCCTACTGAAGAAGAGTTTGGAAGCAGGAGGACTTTTTTCTAACAGGTGACTGACAGTTAGAGATCTCAAACATCACATTCAGTCGTTGTTGTTGAGTGCAGGTGGTGAAGCACCTGCTGCAATGCCACCAAAACTGTCCAGCAGAGATTTACAAAGTTCCTCCAACATTAACATGACCTCAACACGCATTGTCCAGAGCTGAAACAAGATTTCAAACTGAAGCAGCTGTTGATCGCTTGTGGCCCCTAGTGGTTGGTTAAGAAGAGTGAGAAGTCAGCTGTCAGGGGTCGTAGAGATACTAATAGGTGAGACCTGGACTGAACGTAACATTTTTTAAAAACATTTTCCACCACAACTCACAGACCACTTGAAATACACCGGTCATTGTCAGAGTGTTACCTCTGCCCCCTTGGTGGGGGCAAATGTGGACAACTGTAACAGTGAAAATAAGCCATGTTAACTCTCTGTATCTCAAATGAAAGCACACCTTATTAAGCTGTAGGTGTTAAGCTGTTGTTACTGTCCTCTCAGTTTTGTGTTCAACAGTTCAACTCAAATTTGATAAAAATGTTTCTTAAAAAAAAAAAAAACAGTGTAAATGCATTGAAATGTTTAAATTTCAATTTAAAAGCACCAAAATGATGAGAAATTGGGTTCACAGCTCACTATGACCAAGTTTTGAATTACATTTTTTATTTAGTTTATCTAAAGACGAAAGGAAAATCCTCTCAACTAAAAGTTATAGGTCAGCATAACTTTTTAAAGTTTATTGTGAAAATCAGAAAGTTTGGGTTGGGTTCAAAACTCAAAAATCAATTGTGGTATGTTTCCTTGAGTTGAGTTGTATTTTTTGACAGTATAAAGTGATTCTCCAGCTGTAAAGATATGTCACCCAAAATACACCAAATTAAAACAAAAGGTTTTAATATTTTGTCACCTAAATTGTGCATCAATGCCGTCGTCTGTGGCTCACTGTCTTTTCCTCTAAATTTTCACGGTGGCTCGTCTTCTTGAGTCTCGCTGTGGATGCAAAATCAAGAACAAGGAAAGCTGAATTTAATAGTTGCGGCTCCAGACAGATTTTCTTCTCTCTTTTTTGGCCAAAACTTGGCTCTTTTGATGGTAAAGGTTGCAGATCCCAGGTGTTAAAGAACACCTGACCTCCAGCAGCTAACTGGAACATCGACTGTCGGTGTTGGACTTCAGATCCCTGCAGCAGGTTCACCATGTGAAACCAGGAGTGTGGAGGCTGATTATAGCAGCAGATTAATGAACATTGTTTTATAAAGGACATTCTCAACTATCACATACGGAGATAATGTTCCTGTGTTCCCGCCCGTTTGGCTGTGGAGCCGATCACCACTCACTTTGGACCAAATTCCCAGACCAACTGTTCTCTTCCATCTTTTGGCGTCGCCACTGGGCATTTTTTATTGAGGCTCCCAGTTTGTCCAAATTAAATTGTGATGTCGGTCTGGTCACTGGTGGGAAATCTGCTCCTCCGCACAGGAAGTGACTGATCCAAACCGAAGAGTCAAATCCAAAATATTTTTCCTAAAACAGCCGCGCAGTCCAACTGTTTCCTCCTGCTGCCATACGGGACCAACAAACAAGTTACACTTGGTGAAAGAAATGAGAGGATTTGGTCACCTAAATAAGGTCTGTAGCTGTAATACGTTGGTATGGGTTTATCCGTCTCTACTCTTATAGTATAAGATGCTTTTTCATTTGGGTTTTCAAAATAAGAGCCTGGTATTTCAGCTGTGGGAGTTTGGGGGTTTCTTTTGTTTCATCAGTTACTGCAGAGCTTCTCTTTCTCTCCCTCTGGTTAGATTGTTGTATTAATGGGGTTTCTGACAATAGGCATTCAGATTTACACACACACACACACGTATTGTAGTCGTTGAGCTTGTGGTTTTGTCCCAGGTGATGCTGAGGTGTTCATAAAGCTATATGAGGTGTGGGATTAAAGTGTGTGTGTGTGTGTGTTCACTCCTGTGTGCAATGAAAACTTTAAATTGTCTAAAATGAAACTTTATATACAGAAAAACACTTTGAAAGCAGCTGAGGACTAAATCACTCCTGGTCCTGACCTCTGACCTCTGGTTAGTGGAACTCAGGATCAGGACCAGCTGCAGGAACAGCTGGATTCAGGAGGCTGAGGGGCAGCTGCTTGTCTGGTTCAGAGAACAAATATTCCTGCTGTTGTTAGAAGATGCTTAAACCAGCAGAAAGGTTAAATGAACGTTGAGAGTCTGTTCTGCAGACTCCTTCAGTCTGTTCTTCTGTCTCTGTTTGGTTTCATGTGTTCATGACTGCAGACGATGGAAGAAGTAAAACCCAGATAATCCTCTAGAGTGACAGGAAAACTTGGCAATGTGTTTTTTTTTGTTTTGTTTTTTTTACTTTTGTAAAAACACTTGAACATCTTTTCCATCCAAAAAAATCCTTCAGTGTCGTTCTTTGGTGTTCTTGCAATGAAGAAATATTCTCCACTTCTGATATAACTGATGCTGTCTCAGAACTCAAGACGAGTTGTTTCTATGGGCGCTGCACGCTGTCAGCACACCTAAAACCACGCCCGTAGCCGCCAGTAGTCCCCCCGAGGACGCTTATTGGCTTGCACCGCCTCTGGTGTGGACACAAATGGATAGCTTGGAGCCTGATTCTCTGGCGAATCTAGCTGCCTCACACTTCAAAATATCAAAATCGAAGCTGACCCTCATCGCAGCAGTCAACAGGGACGACCAGAGACTAATTAATAGTGCTGAGAATTTAATATGATCCACAGCAGCATTTTTATGGGAATATCATCAAAACGGATGAGATTTGGAAGGAAAGAACACGGAGCTGTTGGGAGTTACAAGTACATAACTTGTACTGAACTTCAGAAAGTTATGTTAATTATGAATTAATAGTCATCTGCAGAGGTAGAAATCACAAGTTTACATGTACAGTAATGCAATAGAACAAGTTTCATTTGCACACGACCTCACACATCAGGTTCGCACAACCCACCCCCCGTACATCACTGCAGCAGAGACAACATACGTTCAAATCAACTGCAGTCCGCCAAACTGATGAAGAGGAATAAAATACCAAATAAACAGTAAATAAAGCGGGAATAAAACTCAACAGACATGATAATAAAAAGAACAAGATGTCAAACTGAGTGCCATCGAGAAGAGGTGAGTCTTTAGCAGCAACCTGAAGGTTTCAGAGGTCTGAGCAGCTCTGACATGAAGAGCTAAGTTGTTCCAGAGAGTGGGGTCAGCCACCGCAAAAACTCCGTCGACTCTATTTTAGTGCCTGGAACTCATCTGTGCACATCTGAGAGCTTCTGGTTGCTCGACCTCGGTGCTCTAACTGGAGTATGAAAGTGCAAAAGTTTGAGCTATAAAATCAGGAAGCCAATTTTGACATGTTGGGAGGAAGAACAGGCTGAAAAGTGACAGACAGACAAACTGTTAAACCAACTTGTTTCAGTTCTCCTGACAGCGTCTGTGTCGGCAGAAACGATGTCAACAGGATGAAAATGTCTGACGGAGTAACAGCATTAAAATTAACCAGCAAGTCAGTCTGAAAATCAGACCTGGCAAAATAATGGATCCCCAGAATGAGAAAAAAAAACCTTCAACATCAAATGTGCAGGAGTGAAAAGTAACTAACTACAAATACTTCATTACTGTTTTCAGGTATCTGTACTTTACTTGAGTATGTATCTTTCTAGCAACTTTGTACTTTTACTCACTAAATTATAAAACAAATATCTGTACTTTCTACTCCTCACATTTTTGAAACAGGTTTGTTACTTTAGTTTTAATGCATTTGAGGGGAACCTCATCACTGTACGCCGCCTTCCAACATCAAGACTGATCTGAGATGGACGGAACAATAAGACACAGAAAAGACGAGTCACTGGTGGCTCCATCAGAGTTTATCACACAGGACAGATGGGACGAGACAAAAATGATCTAAAAAAAAGTAAAAAAGATGACAAGACAAAAACTATGTAAAAAAAACAACAAGTGGAAACGATGTCAAAGATGTAATGAGATGACAAAGACATGAGATAAAAAATGATGTTTCAAGAACGTAACATCACAACAAAGATGTAAAAAGATGAAAATGACGTCACAAGAAATAAAAGACGCAACAATACATAAACAATGTTCACAAGAGAAAAACAATGTTAAAAAAAGGTAACAAGACAAAAAAGATCTAAAAATGATGTAACAAGATGAAAAAGACATAAGAGATGTAAGACAAAAACAATATTAAAAAAACAGAACAAGAGAAAACAACGTAAAAGATGAAAAAGACTGAACAAGGCAAAAACTAGGTTAGAAGACCTAACAAGATGAAAATGTCGTAACAAAACAATGTTAAAACACGTAAGAAGAAGAAAATGACGTAACAAGCAGAAACGACGTAAAAGATGTAGCGACAAAAACGATGTAACAAGACGTAACGTGGCGAAAATGAAAACTACTTAAAAGACAACAAAATGAAAATTATGTAAAAGATGAAACAAAACAAAAATGATGTAACAAGATGGAACAGACAGAGAGGGAGACACTGTGGTGGAGAAAAGCTGAGGTTCAGTTGTCTTTGCACAGAAACAGTAGAAATGTCCTTCAGAGGACGACTTCTTACTTTTATAGTTTGAGGACATTTCAGACGCCGAACTTTTCCATTTTTACTGCAGTAAACAAGTTGAATCAGTACTTGTGCTTTCATCAGAGTCTTTTTTGACACAAGTACTTCTACTTGAGTAAAGACTGAGTGTAGTTCTGCCACCTCCGCAAACACGTTTGATACAGTTAAACATTTTGGAGAAAGGAAAGTCAGTGTTGTTCCAAATAAGCGCAGTGGGATGAAGAGAGACAAAGAAAGGAAAGTGGAGCGAGCAGAGGATCAGAGAGAGGAAGAAGTGAACCTGGAAGATAAACCTCCATCAGCAGCAGCAGCTTAGACTCTAATAAATGTTTGGTGTGGAGTAAATTGCCTGCTAGCCGCTGGTGTTTGACCACCGTCTGCTCTGTCACTGAGCTTTACAGCCTCTGAACTCACATCTGAAAAAACCCATCTGGGCCTCTCGCACACACTCTCCACTGCCGAGGCCCGGAGAGCAAATAAACATTTATCTGCTCTGTGGACGCAGGAATATAGAAAAAAAAAACATGTTAATTCTACAAGCTAGACATCGTGTTCTGTCCGGGGTTTCTTCATCCTTTTTCTCTGCTCGGCCTCTTCAGGCTTTTACTTGACATTTATTACATTTAATTCACACTTTCGACTCATTTCTGTGACTCCAAACAGATATAAAGAGCTGTTTTGAAGCCAGTTTATCTGCAGCTTTGCCTTTTTGTGTCCGTCCACCAAAAAGACCACAACAGAGTCCTGAAGCCGACACACACAAAGCCGGCTCTCCGTGTTGAGTGAAAAGAGTTTTTCAAACAGAAGTAAGTCGGATTGGTTCCTCCTCTGAGGCCGAGCGTGTGTTTATCAGTCAAATCACCTGGTGGAGGATTTGGCAGCTTTAAAAACCTGCAGACTTGTGGCTCTCTGTGGCAAAACACTGTGTGTTCAGTGTTACAACTTTTTAATTACAATATTTTACAGTAATTCTAACAATATTTTTGAGGTTTTCTCTTATAGGAGCTAAATGTGATTGTAATTGGTCACCTGATGATTTCATGCTTTGGGGCAGCAGCAGTGGCAGACTGAGAATGTCTGGGGCAAAAAAATGAGAAGGGCACCACCTGTAGGCAGTGGGGCACCAGCGCTGCAAAAAAAAAAAAAAAAAAAACTTAATAAAAACACACAGGGCATTATTTAATTATTTAAAGGGAGATAAAGTTCTAGTATGTTGGGCAGCCTATATGACACTGCACTGTGTTTTCACTACTGGAAGGACACCTTAAAGCAGTGTTACCCAACCCTGGTCCTCAGGGACCACTGTCCCGCCTGTTTCAGATGTTTCCCTGCTCCAACACACCTGATTCAACATCTAAAACATGCGGGACAGGGGGCAGAGGGCATTTTATCTTGTCTTCTCTAGTGGAAGGGCACTCTAAAGGGTACTTTACCACATTTTGTCCACTAGAAGGGCATTTTAGAGGACATCTTACTACATTTTCTCCACTAGAAGGGCACTGAAGAGGGCACTTCATCACGTTTTGTCCAGCTTCTCCTGTGGGCTGGGCGTCGCCACTAATGACACTACCCCCTCAATTAACAGGATTGGTTCATTAGGTTTATGACATCATACATCCAGCCTGACTGAATCTGTTTTTTTTTCCTGAGACTGCCGCTGCTCACTGCAGTTTCAAAGCAAGAAATCCTTCGACCTGGTGTTTTCTGCTTATTTCTCTTCAACACCTGAAAAACACCACATGGACATGATGACAAGGTTAGAAACCTGATTTTCACTGGAGGAGGTTTTAAATATCCATTTTTAGGATTTACTACAATAAATAAAAACACGTGTCTCCTTTAAATATTTTATTTAGTTTAAACAGCTTCCATGAAGAGCTGGATACACAGAGTTTGTGATACTGTCTGTTATTGTAGAGATATTTGATGGAAATCAGGGAAGCTCATCCAGATAAATCTGACATTTCTGCACCTGGAACAGAATAAGTGGTTTAGAGATGGATGGATAGAAGGAGATGCGAAGGCAGCCTCTCTCCTGGAGTGAACGTTACACGCTGATGTCTCTGCCGGTTTCTGACAAACACGGGAGTTAACAGCAGATCTGTGGAGCGTTGCAGCCGTTAGCATCCATGCTGTTCCAGGCAGCGAGCCGTTTACATCTGTCGCTGCAGTTGGACATTCTCCTCAGCTCTGTGTGTGTGTTTGGCTGTTGGTTTGTTTGTTTGTCTGTTCTGTCTCTCAGCCACCTGTCACACGCAGTGATTTTACCTGGCGGTGAACGACGCCGCTGGCCGGGCCGATACAAGTCCCTACCTCGTCCTTTTTCTCGTTGTGGAAGGTCATCTTCTTTTTTTTTTGTTGGTAGCAAACTGGTAATTTTCCAGAACAAAGTGGTGGTCATTTGGTTTTTACGGCAGAATTTTCCAAACTGTAAAATATTTGTAAGTTTGAAGGACAAACTCAGTGTTTCCAAAGACAGAACACAGCTTCAAAATCTGTCACACTGCTCAGACTGGAGCTCTTCACTTGTTCCTGTGTGAGAAAATTCCTAATTTCCTTAAACATTTGCCAATTTCAGATTGTATTTCATTTAGAATAAGTTTTTTTATATATAAAAAAGGTGTTTGAATTCTTCACTGTTCACAAATATTAGGGAGTAAAAAATTCTGACATCAATTTATCTGCCAATATTTATGCAGAATATAATATATATAAAGGAAATTCTGCAAAGGTAAAATTTATATCTGCAGTACACCTTTTATAAAGAATTTAAAGAGAGGAACAAAGAGCTCGTTAATTCTGTCTAAATGCAGCCAACTGACTCTTTGCTAAGCCCCGCCCTCCTTATTTACTGTTGTACACCTGCCAAACTTTTCATTCTCACACTGTATCTTGGGAGTACAGTCTCTCAAGGACAGGAGGACACAGGACGGTCATTCTGCTATTGGGACAGTAGCGTACTTGATGATGTCACCATCTCAGCTCGTCTTGGATTACCCACTTCCAGTTATTTTCACCATTAATGTAAATTTGAAATAAAACTAAATATGATATAAAACACAGCCCTGTATCTTTTGGTTTAAATGTGTGGAAAATGAATTATATCTCATTTTACTTCAGAGATATCAGAGCCAGCGGCCAATTTCAAAAGGTCACGCCAGGATAAGGCTGTTTTAGCGGGGTACCATGAATCTTGCCAGCTGGCGAGGTATGCTGGCTGTCCCGTTACCACGACGACACATTTCCGAAACTTTGGAGCAAATTTTAAATAATGCACTATCATGATGAATCGACCACAGATTTTAAGTTTTAATGTCTACATTCTCACATAAAATAATCTTAAAATTACATTCCGTGGTACTAAAACAGTAGTATTTTGACACTTGTAACTTAAAGTTGTGGGTCTTCTCCTCTGCCATTGTTGCTACGAAATGCATTCTGGGATACGTGGCTGCCCCAAGTCCACACAAATCACCACCTGATGCATCCTCGATAAAACGGATGGGACAAGAAGTATTTGACTGTACTTGGTGAAATGTGGACTTTTGAATTGGAACAGTACTTGGACTGAGACTGATGATGTAGTAGAAGTACAGAGAAGAACGCATATTGAGAAAGGGGGTAAGGAGAAAGAGGTAAAGTTACTGCAGCTAGTTAGCTAGCATTAGTTAGCCAGACATGCTAACTACAACATTTGCAGTTTATATTTGAGCAGATGAAGACAGAGTTTAATTCATTCACCACAGGTGTGTTCTTGTGTCTCACGTTTTTGAGAGATGACAGAAAAGACAACACCGTCCAGACTCGCCAAGCCGAGCATCTCTCTTCTCAGAGCCTCCTGCTCACCTTCAACACGGACAGAAATGGAAAGCTTGACAGGCCTAGTTACGGTTGTTAAGCTATGATTGGACAGTTGCTGTTTGGAGGTGGAGCTTAGCAAACGGTCAAGGAAGTTTAAAATGTGTCGCAAATGAATGAGACACTTGAATCCTCTTGTTTCAAAGACTCCTTCAGACGCACAACAGAAGCAGTCTTCTTTAATCTCAGTCTGGAGGCCTCATGTATTCTTTGATCTGATGTTTGGCAAAACTGGTCAAGAACGAGAAAGAAACTTTCCACAGAAAAAAGAAGACAGTTATTCTCCTTTTGCTGGTGCTCCCATGTGCAAACCAACCACGTTGCCTCACCAGACATTCATGGCCACATGTCAGTTTGTCCCATACACATGTTGTTCCCACGGTAACGGCTGTAAACAGTCCTGTCCCGCCTTCAGTCCTCAGCAGGGAGCTGACAGTAACATCTGAGAACAGCTTGTTATTAAAAATATCATTTATTTGAACAGAGTTTGGTGCAGAGCTGTGGCTGCTGCCTCATGTTGGAGCTTTAATAACGACAGCTCTGCAGCCGTTTTGTGCTGATTGGCCAGTTTGTGCTGCCGTAGTGGTGTTAGAACTGTTTCCACATCATAAACAAAACATAAATTCTGCGCCGCGTTCTGTCTTTTCAAAATGTTCATGCTCTAATGTGTCTGGATGCATTGTTTCATTCATGTCGTCGTGTCATTGATTATTGAGCAGTTATCTGTAAAGGAGGCTTGTTCCCTGTGAAATCCTTCGGTCTGCTCGTGGAGGGAGATGCTGTGGATAAAACACTTGACCTGACTCATCTTGATTTGAGTCTCAGGTTCTGAAGCTGCAGTTGTTGATCCGCAGGCTGCTGCTGCCCTCCAGTGTTCCCTGCAGCTGCAGCAGCTCTCTGATCAGCTCACATCTCTCTCTGCTGCTGCTCTGCTGGACTGTGTCATGTGAATCATCATGAAACAAAAGAATCAAACCAGAGATATGCAGCTGATATCTGAACCAACAGGCCACAAGAAAGAACAACTTCTTAGATTTACACACAAAATGTTGAGCTAAAATATGCAGTGAAAAACAAAAGGGGCTCTGTGTGACTGCGTGGGCATCTCCACCTATTTTGGTTCATGTATGTGCAGTAGGGCTGATTTTTAAAGATTTTTGACAGATATTGTTGTAATATGATTTGCCAGGTTTGTGGAGAGGGAAATGAAGGCAAGGTGTAGAGCTGGGGTGGACAGTTATTTTTCATGGGGGGGGGGGTTGATCAGGCTGCTGTGAGCCAGACATAAATAATCTAAGGTCCTAATAACGGCCAAATCTCTAATAATGGAATGATCAGAAGTGTTACGACACTTCTACTGTGTCCAGTCCTTTTCTGGATTTCCATGTGATGAACTGTGGGTTAATATTTTGTTGGAAATGTCCAAAAATTTATGTTTTACAGTGAACCACGCAGGTTGCATACAGGTTGGAACAATAGTAGCAGAAACAGTAGAAGAACAACATGAATGTGCAGCACTGAGTGAATAAAGTTACAGTTTAATATAAAATATAAAGTTCATTATCATTGCCAATGAACACAGCACTGATCCCTTTCAAAATAAAGGTCTGATAACAGTTTAATGGTAAGCAAGATGCTATTGACTGTCTTTGCTAGATTTTAAATTGTTGGTATTTCCATGATGGCCTTGGGATCCTCATGAAATACCTTTAACAAGGTCTCTCTTATTACTAATTTTGCAAAAACAACACATGGAACACAAATTATGACTTCATGCAGAGCATTTTATATTGTTTTAAACACGACTGTGGGTGAACTTTAATACTATAATTACCACCTCATGTCTGTCCAGACTCGATGGAAGTTGTCACTGCTTCAGGCGCCATTCAGCCCCATGAAACGTAACTTCAGAAAAAATATGAACTGTAGACAACAGCAAGAGACAAATTTGTTTTTTTGTCCTGTTTGAATGGCGCCATGAATTACACATACGCTGTAGTCAATTTCAAACATAACTGCACAAGTTAAAAGAGTCTCAGTTTGTGGTAGTTTAGTTTAATTTTCTGTGAAACAGCTCAGTGAACTACGTCTCTAGTCTCGCACAATATACGTCATCGACACCAACATGGCCGTTAGCTTGTAACGTTATCTTACCTGAAGTGTTTTATCAGTGACTCCTGGTCCTTTTATCAGCCGTACTGTTGGTTTCAGACACACTAAAACATCTAAAAGTGCATGTTAGAGCGCACCTGTTTTAGTTGATCAGTGTTTGAAAGATCTGTCAAATTCATCAGTGAAAAAAACAAGTTCAGTAAAGTTACTAAGCTCAATAACTCTTGATCCTGTGCCCTTCTGAGAAAATTTTGTAAAAGAAAATGAGTTTTTAAAAAAGTAGAAGTAGAAGAAGAAAATGAACTCCATGCTCTGTCCTGCAGCTGCGGTCAGGAGGTTGTAAACTTCAGGTGAATTAAACCAAACGGGAAAAACATCAGCTTTTGATTTGGTCTCTTTTTGTCCACCGCTTGGCAGGAATTTTACCAAAACAATCAATGACTCAAGCCTGAGCTGAAGAACACCGCCAGAGTTTCAGCCGTCAAAAACACAGCACAAAGAAGCAGCCTACGGCAAGCCTGGAGGCCAAAACCCACCAGCAGAAGTTATGCTGATATAATAAAAAATACTTTGCAGTGGTGTTTATATCAGCGGTGTCAGAGCAGCCAGAGATGAGCTCTTTACAAACTGATTTTAGGCATTTAATAACCTCAACATGGCTGTGACCTTAAAGGAACAATGTGTGAGAATTTTAGTTTAAAACATTTAAAAGTTAACTACAGTTTTTGATGTTACGTCAAAGACGCAGAGATCCTGAAGTCCTGAAGTTAGCATGCTAACCAGCTAGCTTCGGCCCATCCTGTCTCATGTCTTTCTGTCTCACAATATGATACTGAGTCTTTGCACTTGATTGGTTGATTCAACCACAGACATATTCGCAGCTGCTGTACTGAACGCTTCGACTTTCATCGCCGCCATACTGATACGGTCAAAGATGGAGCTAGTTAGAAAACAAGCAAAACTTTTTTTTTCTCACTCCATGTAGATACTTTTACTAACACTTTAGTGTTCTGTCTGCTGGTGTTAATAATTATTGAAACAGCAGAACAATATTTCATTAATCAACATTATAATGAACATAATATAAACAGCAGCAAACGTCAGTATGGTGCATTTTATCCCTCCGGTGCAGCACACAGTTTTTATCTTCATAGTTTAATATTTTGAAGTTTTTCCACACAGAGCTGCTGTCAGACATGTTGTGTCTCTCATTCAGATGGTAGAGACTAAAGTTACTGCAGTAAATGCATTAATGATCAGAGCTGTTTGAATTCATGGAGTTTTGTGCTTGTTAACCAGTTAATTAAAGTGCTCAGTGTTCTCACCCAGTAACACACAGGAGGAACAAAACACACGATATCTCACATTAAAATTAAATATTAAGACTAGAGATAGATAGATAGATAGATAGATAGATAGATAGATAGATAGATAGATAGATAGATAGATAGATAGATAGATAGATAGATAGCAACATGCTGTAACTTTATTTTCCTTTCCTGTCAAATGCCAATTAAATTTATTAACTGATGGCAATTTTACAACTGCATTTTTTTCTGCTTTGCCTCAAGGTTTTTCTGCCCTGCTATGTTTTTAAAAAAGTATTTAAATATATATTTTAAATTCTTGTAATTGAAATACGTCTCTGAGCGTGTTAGTGTGAAATGTTGGATGCAGCCTCTGTTTTGGTCGATCAATGTGAGAAAACAAGTTCTGTAAAGTTCAGGCATAAAAGTTCAACAACTCTTCATCCTGTACCCTGCTCAAAAAATAAGAAATATTGTGTAGAAGAAGGTAACTTTAAAAAAAAAAAGAAGAAAAAAATGAAATCTATGCTCTTTCCTGCAGCTGTGGTCAGAACTGGAGGTTGTAAACTTCAGGTGAATTACAACTAACAGGGGAAAAACATCCCAAAAAAGAGGCTTTTATTCTCTTTTCGTCCACCGCTTGGCAGGAATTTTTACCAAAACAATCAATAACTTCTGCCCGAGCTGAAGAGTTCCACAGGACATAAACGGCAAAACACAGCTCAAAGAAGCAGCCTACGGCAAGCCTGCAGGCCAAAACCCACCAGCAGAGGTTACACTTACATAACACAAAATACTTTACAGTGGTGTTTCTGTCAGAGGTGTCAGAGCAGCAGATGTGAAACAGACAGACTGATAATCCTCACATAAACAAGAATCTACTGTACTTGTATGTCTGACACTGGAGAGGACGCTCTCTCCTTCTGTCTCTGCGGCTCGACTGTAACAGCAGAGAGAATCAAAAGCAACATTTTCATAATTTCATTATTCATGTGTTAGTCAGAGTTTATTTGGGGGGTTTCATTAGCCACAATTTTCTCTCTTGGGGTGGAAAAATTACCCCTGGAAGAGGTGAAAAATTGAGTATTTGTTGACAAAATGAGCGTGTTTTATAATTACTGTCATCAGGCCTGAACTGATAACAAACACAGAAGTCATTAAAGGCCTTCAAATCTAATTTCACGATGTCTGTCGGCACCAATTTCCAACACAGTTTTACCTCTTTCTTTTTTTTTTTAACAAGTGAAATATTTAAAAAATGGAACAATTCAGAAATCTGAAGTTAGTTTGTCTTTGTTTTACGTTTTCCAGACCAGTTTGCACAAACTTTTTTTTCTGATGCACATTTACTTGTCAGTGTCTACATCATCTGTATATGTATTTCATTCTAAACCCAACATACAGCCATCCCAATACCTTAAACTTTTCTCTGACAGCTATTTAAAGAGATAGTTTGGATTATTTGAAGTGGGACTGTATGAGATACTTATACTTAGTTGGTCAACATGCCACCAGTTTGAAGAAGCAAAGAGGGGCACCAACACGGAAGCTAAGCAACAAACTACAGACTTTTCTGGCAGGAAAGTGCAGTTATATAAGCCAAATATCACTCTTTCAAAACTAACCATACTCCATTGACAATATTAGTAATTGTATCTCACCGAACAGCGGAGGTGCTGGTCCCCCGCTGCCTTCATCTGTTTGTTTGTTTGTGTTATTGTGTCACTTTGTTGAATCTAAACTATCCTTCAAACACAAGAAAGTCACACAGTAACACAAACAAACTAACAGATTGATGCATCAGCAGACCAGCAACTCCTGTGTTCTGTGAGGTAAAAGTACTGATTTTGTCTATGGAGTTTGGTTGACTCGAAGAGAGCGATCTTTGTCTCATATAACGGTGGTTTCCCGTCAGAAAAGACTGTCTGACAGAAAGGTAAAGCAGTGAAAATAATCTAAATATAGCGTACACTTAAACTGATATTGAATTACACCTGCTGCTTCTCCAAACTGGGGGCGTGTCCACCGCCATCTGCTAAAGATAATACATGACTATAGATTAGAACCTCACAGTCCCACTTCAAATAATCTGAACTATCCCTTTAAAATCCTCAAACCCCCAGTCTGACTCTGAGCAGTGAGATTCACTGGGCAGAAAATGAATCAATAAAGACACATGTATCAACAGACTGATTTTTTGGAGACTTTGAGTTTAATTTCTTGCTGAAGACAGTTTGTCCTCTCAGTTCTGCAAAGCTGCTACAGACTGAAGATCTGGGAGCTCAGAAAACTTGTTCAGCTACTAAAACGACAATCTGCAGACTGGAAAACAGAATCAAACAGTCACGTAGCTGCAGGAAAGTTCACTTACACAATCTGATACTGAAAGTGACTCATCATCAAATTATTCAAATAAATTCAGCCCAAAAAAAGAAGGAAGAAATATTTAAGGAAGTGACATCTGAACACAAAACTCAGATCAAACTGTCAGACTTTTAGTGCTGCACAGATATGAATGAAAATTCTGTTACTGCGGTGTCTTTTTCTCACCTCAGATGTTTTCCAAAATATATTTTATGCAGGGAACCGTCACTCCTCTGTACGTGGAGCGGCTGCTGTGGTCTGACGTGGAGGTTGTAAACTTTCGTCCTCCACTGGGAAAGAAATTTTGCCAAAACAATCAATAACACCACCGGAGTTTCAGAGGACATGAACAGCAAAAAAAAAAAAAAAAACAGCTCAAAAAAGCAGCCTATGGCAAGCCTGGAGGCCAAAACTCACCAGCAGAACTTATTCTTACCTAATTCAAAATACACTGCAAAAATAACAATAATAATAATAATAATAATAATAATAATAATAATAATAATAATAATGTCAAGGCTTCTGTCTTCAGTAGATGTTTGAGTTTCGAATCAAACTATTCTGAAATAAAAGAAACGAAGTTTTGCTGACATATAATCTTTTATTGAGATCATTTACTTTTCTTCTTTAGATAAACTTGAATCTTTTGAGTTTTAGAAACTCAAAAAAATATACTTTGTGTGTACTGTGAAACTGATTTGATTCTATTTCGGTGCCTAAATATTAAATGATTTTAATTGAAAATATTTCACTCAAGTTTACTAATAATGTTTTAAAATAATATTTGAAAAAACATTTTTGGGGTGTTTCTAAAACTTAGAGATTAAAGAAAAGTTCATCTAAAGAAGAAAAGTAGATTACCTCAACAAAAGATTTGTAGTCTGTAAATAAAAAAAAAACTTTTTCAAAACTTTAAGTTTGTCTCAAACGGACTCTGCGGCCACCCTGTCTGCGCCTTACCGACCCGCCCAGAGGGTCCCTGAGCCGGACGTGATTTGTAGGTAAATTCTAAGAAATCACAGCCTATTTACCGTGAAAATATGTGACCTGGAAGTTTAAAGGGTTACCAACACTTTTGTTTAAAACTAAATAGTCTCACCAATGAAATATAATATAAAACTTCCTCAAATTCGAGCTCTTCCTCAGACTGTCACTTCATCATCAGTTTTATTTTTGTGATTTCATATTTTTTATTTATTGATTATTATTTATTTGTTTACCTGTTTGCTGTACATACTTTGAGTGTATTGGTTTTGTGAGTAGCATAAAGAGAACTACAGCTGAAATCTCATTATACAACCCTGTCATGTAAAATGATTCATAAATGAATTTAACGTTGTGATGTAATGTTTGGGATGATGTGAGACTTTAACTTAAACTTAAACTCAGAAGTTTGCTTCAGATTTGCATCACAGATTTGTGTAATCATGTGTCTCTGCACCTCAAACTGATTCTTCCTTATAAAATATGACCAATAAGACCAGCAGAGATCAGAAACCAACCTGCATCAGAGTGAATGAATCACAGAGAAAATAAGTTTTCTTTCTTTCCATTTTCCTTCTTTAATACAAACAACAGTTTATTTCCTCGCCCTTAAATGATATTCCAGCTCTTTTATCATCTGAGATGACTGGAGCAAAATTAAACACCTGTTGTTCCAACACCGTTTCTGTGCGTCTGCTTTTATTTATTGTGCCTTTACATATTTCCATCGAGGCCCGGGCCGGCTGTGTTTTATTCTGCAGCAGGTGAATCTACTTCTTCTCCTTCACATCAGCTCCTCCTGGGATTCACTCTGCAGCCCCAGCAGCCTCACATCTGAGCCAGAAATGAGTTCATACTCCGCTCGTATTATTAGGCTTTACGAATAAAATACTTGTGTTGTTTTAATCGAGTTTTTATTGGATTTTGTGGTTTCTCTCACATTCTGTAAGTCACAGGTGGCACATTTAATAGCACGCGGTGCATTAGCAGCTTCCAGATCTATTTCCTGCCTGAGGGCCGCTGCTCCCACACCTACCTGTTTACTCTCCATCTGTGGAGGAAGAAAACTGTTTATTTGGCTCTTTTTTGCTCCTCGGTAAATCTAAAGTGGACCGGTTTGTCTTATAAATTAATATTTCCTCTACAGGCTGAGATCGTTATAAATGCTCAGAGCTCATCGTTAGTGTCCTGAGAAAAGTTAGATTTCAACTCGCTAAAGAAAGTAGTGAACTCTGCAGCTTCTCACTTTAAAAAACAGTGTGATGAATGTGTTTCAAGGTCCAGAACTCTGGGAGGCTGAAATAGAAAATACTGTAAGGGGAATGCAAAAAGTTAACAACATGAGCATTTAAAGGGATAGTTTATGTTTTTTTAATTAACTGTTGTCGGTGCAGATCAGTGGTTTGGGCCACCAGCTTCCTCTCCAGTATCTGACTTCTTAATATACTTTATTAAATGTTTTGCAGAGGGGAGTCTCTTTTGTATTATATTTTATATATAATCTAAAAGAGACTAATTTAATAGTACAACATTAAAAATAATACAGTCATCAATCTTAGTCATCAACAGGGGTGGAAGTAACTAATTACAAATACTGAAGTTACTGTAATATAGTAGTTTTCTCGGGTGCTTGTACTTTTATGAGTTTATTTTCAGGTGTGTACTTTTACTTAAGTGCACATTTCACTATGACATCTACTTTTAAAATCATAACTGAGTCCTGAATACAATTTGAATTAATATTCAAACCTTTCATCTGCATTTTATAGTATTTCATGCTGTTTGAACAGACCAATGAAAACAGATGAAAACAACAACAACAAAATGCTGCAGCAGGTTCAGGTGTGTAGAGGCGACAGTGACCACAGACCAGAACAGAACAGGAAGTGGCTGAAGATTTGTAGAAACAGAAACCTCTTTGAGTGAATGATTGATACTTCATTCATCAGTCCCTGGGGATGGTTTCAGTCTAACATGCCTGATTTAGAACTTTTCTAAAAACAAAAAAAAAACAAAAAAGTGACGCGTGTTGCAATGTTTTTAGGTTGTTTTTTATTTTGAAAATTGCAAGAAAAAAGTTGCCTTTTTTGTATAATTCAAAAATCATTTGTTTCAGGGAGAATAAAACCACAATCTGTTCTGAGCGCTCAAAGTAAATTCACCAAAATAGTAAACTTAAAATCTAAAAGATTTGTAGGTCTTGCTTCATTGTGATTCTGCTCTCTTGGGCGTCTCTTCCTGTTTTTTTGTGGATGATAGTTGAATCTGACGAAATGGAAGAAGCAGGTGATGCTGAGAGGTCTGGCAGCACCGATGACGGTGATTCATCTTCCACCAAATCTTTATCAAGATCTAACACACATACTGTCCATCATCATGACTGGAGAGTTTACTGCACCAGTTACACAAAGGTCAGTGTGATTAACTGATCATTCCCACTGTCAGATTCAAACACCTGTTCTTAAATCAAACACAGTCACTTTTTGTTTTTTGTTTTTTACCTAAATCATATTTTTGTTTTGCTCTAAAGGGAGTATCACCCACACTGGTTTTGGTTTAATCATTTTCTGCAGAGCATTTCTGTGTTTCTGTCAGTGAGCTCTTCAATTCTCTGTTGCTGTTTGTTACCTGCAGCTGCCACCAGGCGGCGCTGCTGTTGGTGTTTTGGGGTGAAGATCTATGTGAGTGTAATGTGACTCTCAGACAGCAGATGGCGCTCTGCACACAGGAAACACCTGAGCAGGTCTCGTCCACACAGTCTGTCACCTGTGAGAGTAACTGTAACTGTAACTGAGTTTCTCCCTCCTTCATTCAGACATTCAACAAAAAATAATCATCTTAATCAATGAACAGTTAACTGATCCAGATGTTCTCTCTCACACACACACACACACACACACACACACACACACACACACTCCTCATGACTGAATGTGGTGTGTTCACCTCAGTTTCCACTAGATGGCAGTATTGCAACACAAATGTAAACCTGTTGAATTTTGACCAGATTTAGGAAAGACTTTATATAGAAATGTTTAAGAACCTTGAATGATGGAGCCAACCACTTTCAAAAAATGACAAACCATCATGACCCAGTTCACAATAAGCCCCGTCAGTAGATCTTGGGAAGAGTTCATTTGGACATAAATGAACGTTTCTGATCATTTTTGTCTGATTTCAGCATCACCTTAAATTCTGACACATGCATATACACGTTCAATATTTTATAAATGAGGAATAAATGCATTGAGGCTGAGTTAACAGACTGTCTTATTGAACACAAATAAGTTAGCAGCACTTTAAAAAATTGAGACAATCGCTTGCCACATTTTTTTTGAGTTGATAACATTAATGTTGAGTGTTCTCTTTGATTACAGTTCAGTTAAAATAGTCATTTCCATATAACTCAAACTCTCAAAATGTTGCCCAGTGAATGTGTCCATTTTTAAAAACTCTTCTTCTTCTTCTTCTTCTTCTTCTTCTCTTTGTCTGAGTTCAGAACATGATGAGGTTCAGTGATGGAAACAAAAAACTGCTGATACCTGATCTCTTAGTCTGACTCCACCCACTGTTCCACCTGAACAACAGGTATCAGTTACTGTTACATGCAGGAGCCGTCGGAAATACTAATTGTCTCCCCAACGTCAGAACAAACTGTTGTTCTGTGTCAGGTATTTTCCCTCAAATTGAAAGAAAAACTGAATCAGACATGTTGCCATGGTGATCAATTAATTATGTCACTAATTAAATTAAAGACAGTTTAATTTAGGAGGTCTGACTGTCTCTGTAGTGATGCGATATTCATATTTACAGGAGCACATGAAGGCAGCACTCTTCAGCCGTTACCAGAGATGGTCTATTGAGAAGACGAGTCACTCTGTTCGCATCACATACAGCAGCTGTTCCCACAATGACATGGATTTCAAGTCTAAACCCCAGAAGGGATGAATTCGCTGAACATTTGTGTATAATTTAAACAAAAATATTAAAATGTGAGAAAATGTGAAGCATCTGTGTTTCTCACGCACCTGTGATAGTGAATGATTTCAGACATAATCAGTGTGAAGGGGTGAAAGGTTATCTTAGAAAAGTCCCCGGTCATGACTAGCATAGCTGGTCCTGGATGCTACCAGAGTTTAGGCTAACACTGAATGTGTGTGAAAGACTACACAAGCGTGAAAACAACAGGAACAACTTTGTCTTTTTATTGTTCTGTTCTTTATCTTATTTAAGCTAAGCTTAAACTTTTTTTTTTACAGAGAAAAAAGGTTGGAAACAGAGTTCATGTCAGTTTGGTTTCCTGAAAGTGCGTCAGAGTGAGACCTTCTGGTTTTTCTGTCTCATCTCTGCAGTGATCAGAGATCCACAGCTGACGGACTGAAGAGACACAGAGAGGAGAAGAAGAAGAAGAGTCTGACACTTCATCTGCACACTTCTGTTGACCATCAGACTCAGTTTAACCAGCTGCAGACCAGTTTAACCAGGAGCAGACCAGTTTAACCAGGAGCAGACCAGTTTAACCAGCTGCAGACCAGTTTAACCAGCAGCAGACCAGTTTAACCAGCTGCAGACCAGTTTAACCAGCAGCTGTTGGATGTGGGACGCAGCCTGATGTCAAACTGAGCTCTTCTCTTGTCTTCTTCTCTGGTTGTTGAGCGGTGGTTCGCGGACGGAGATGCCGGTCCAGATCCCGGACGACTCGGACTTCTCTTCGTTCAAAGATCAGTGTCTGAGTCCGGACGGATGGATCAGCCGCTACAACAAGGGAGGAGTGACGGTGTGGTGCCGCGAGGAGGAGAGCAAGAGTGTCCAGAAACTCAAGGTGAGGACATACTGAGACACTGAGGACAAAAAGACAACAAGACGTCAGCAGCACAGACGAACCTGAAGCTTTTACAGTATTTTAAAGTGTTTGATTTATCATTTTTTCGGAAGATCATCTGTGACAGACAAAGAAAAAAGATCCTCATGGTTAATCTAAACTTTAAGA
Source organism: Lutjanus erythropterus (assembly GCF_056507025.1). NCBI lineage: Eukaryota > Metazoa > Chordata > Actinopteri > Lutjaniformes > Lutjanidae > Lutjanus > Lutjanus erythropterus. The sequence continues at coordinate 1,490,999 of NC_139321.1, read as the reverse complement.
ATTAAAAAAAACGAAATTATGAGATAAAAAGTCATTATTGTGATGTTAAAAGTAAAGGTTGTATGATAAAGTGTCGAAATATAAGTTAAAATGGGAATCAGAATTATTTGTTAAAAAAGTTGAAATGATGAAATAAAATGTCTGAATTATGAAAATCAGCCAAAATGATATGATAAAAAAGTAAATTATGAGTTTAAAATTCAAAAATATGAAATAAAAAATCGAAATTATGGGATTCAAGTCAAAATTATTGGATAAAAAGTTATGAGATAAAAAGTCATAATTATGAAATAAAATGTCTTAATGATGAGATTTAAAAAGTCAAATTAAAAAAAAGGATGAAAAGTATAAACCTGTTTTAATGAACATAATGTTTAAATTTACAGTTACTGCAGAACATCAAACACAAAGTCAATAATCAGTTTATTGATCAGGCAACAGACAGAAAACTGTTTTAACTATAATCAATAAAATATTTAACAGATTCGGATCCTCAGATGTGAAAATGTCACCAGTGGACATTATGATGATTTTTCACTTTTTACTGATGTTTGATCAATCAGACGATTGATTCAGAGAATGATCGATAAAGAAAATGATAATTTGCTGCAGCTCTACTTGTGAAGCACCTCATACAATCTGCTGCATGGACTATGTGTATTTATGTGTTTATTTATTTATTTACTGATTGTCTTTTGTTTGGACTGCACTGCCTGTCACCATGGCAACAGTTATCAATAAAAACAGCTGACAGATGCATCAGAACAGAGAGGACAGAGAACCACAGATACTTCAGTGTGTGTGAGAGGTTGTTGGGTGGATGTTGGGTGGATGTCTGGCTTCGGTGGCTCCTCAGCAGCCTGTCTGTGACCCACATGTCGATCAGCTGATCAGAGGTTGTAAACAGGTGGTCAGATGTTATCAGGTGGATGATGTTGGGTGGATGTTGGGTGGATGTCTGGCTTCGGTGGCTCCTCAGCAGCCTGTGTCTGTGACCCACATGTCGATCAGCTGATCAGAGGTTGTAAACAGGCGGCGGCCTCCTGCAGAGGAAAGACAAACCGCCGTTCAGCGTCAGCGTGCTGAAAAATTCAGAGCGGAAAGGAAAACGTAGCGGCTGGAAACCCGAGGACGCAGGTGGAGAGGCGTTCAACCGACAGCAGAGACACAAACCAGTTCACTCTGAGTTCGACTTACAGGTTCTGTTACTTTACTGGAGTATTTCCAGTTTGGAGACTTTTCCTCGTCTGAAGTAGAAACATATCTAACTCTCAGCTCTGCAGCTTTAAAGGGACACTTGACTCTTGTACATTTTCACATTTTAGTATTGTTATTCCTGTATATATTTTCTATATTCTCAGATATTTTTTGATCTATTTTTCTCTTTTGGTGTTCACATGTATATCTGCTGTCCACATACTGTCTGATGACTTGCTGCAGTAACATGTCTTTCTGTCCATAGAGGCTAATTAAGAAGAATATATGGCTACGGTTTCAAAATCAAAGAATAGCAATATTTATTATTGTTAAGAAAAAACAAACAAAATCACAAAATCAGGACTTGTGACTGACGTGACTTACAGAGACGTGTGTTTTTACATGACAGGCCTTCAACATAAGGCACCAAAGGCACGCAGAAACAGCTGGTTTTTCAGCTTGCATCTTTTTCTCTCACGTTGTATGAATTCATGAAGATAAATGTTCAGAAATTAAGAGCAAATAAAAACCAAGCATTGGCATATTTTACTACTATTATTTATTTCAGGAATGTCATGTTTTTTGAGCTCCCCCTGAATTTCTCGAAGGAGGCTTTCAGACGAGCCAGTATCCTTTTCACGGGAACTGAGCTCCCCTTAGCTCCCCTGTAATTCAAACCATGTTAAGTAACCAGGTCATGATGTCTGGAAAGAGACTCTGGCTTTGAATTTCTCAAATATATGTTTTGATGCTTTGAGCAACACATGACTTGTTGTATTTAGTCCCAGTGTATTTGAGAGAAGGCAGACATCTCTACGGCTCTGCAACTTACACCAAAACAGTATAGATGGATAAACAGCATTACTAAATATTTTGGTGTGAACTGTCTCTTTAAAACTCATCCCGCTGCAGCCTCTGACAGGCAGTATGTCTACTGAAGACGAGGGCATCCCTGCACAGTTTATTCATGCAGTAGGGAGACCTGAGAGAGGCTGTTCACCGCTGATATATGTGATGTGTTCACTGACTGAAAACAAGCAGACAAAAATCCATCAATCAAAAAAAACTAGTGTCTGTATGTTGTCTGCCTGAGGCTCCTGGTTGGTTAGCGTCCGTATGTTGTCTGCCTGAAGCTCCTGGTTGGTTAGCGTCCGTATGTTGTCTGCCTGAAGCTCCTGGTTGGTTAGCGTCCGTATGTTGTCTGCCTGAAGCTCCTGGCTGGTTAGCGTCCGTATGTTGTCTGCCTGAAGCTCCTGGTTGGTTAGTGTCTGCATGTTGTCTGCCTGAAGCTCCTGGTTGGTTAGCGTCCGTATGTTGTCTGCCTGAATCTCCTGGTTGGTTAGTGTCCGCATGTTGTCTGCCTGAAGCTCCTGGTTGGTTAGTGTCTGCATGTTGTCTGCCTGAAGCTCCTGGCTGGTTAGCGTCCGTATGTTGTCTGCCTGAAGCTCCTGGTTGGTTAGTGTCTGCATGTTGTCTGCCTGAAGCTCCTGGCTGGTTAGCGTCCGTTTGTTGTCTGCCTGAAGCTCCTGGTTGGTTAGTGTCTGCATGTTGTCTGCCTGAGGCTCCTGGTTGGTTAGTGTCCGTATGTTGTCTGCCTGAAGCTCCTGGTTGGTTAGCGTCCGTATGTTGTCTGCCTGAAGCTCCTGGTTGGTTAGCGTCCGTATGTTGTCTGCCTGAAGCTCCTGGTTGGTTAGTGTCTGTATGTTGTCTGCCTGAAGCTCCTGGCTGGTTAGTGTCTGCATGTTGTCTGCCTGAAGCTCCTGGTTGGTTAATGTCTGCATGTTGTCTGCCTGAGGCTCCTGGCTGGTTAGCAAGCAGCAGTTAGTTGAGGCTAACTGATGTGACTCTTGGAGAGAAAGACGAGACGTCTGCAGTGTCACACTGACCTCCACCTGGAAACAAATCTGTCTGTTGAGACACTACAGACACACAACAGACAACAGACTCACTCTGGCCAACAAATCACTGCTGACACTCTGGACGTTCTTAACTTCATTTATATTTCAAGAACGTATTTTGAGGCAGTTGAGGTTTTTGTTTTTATCTCTTCAATTAGGCTGTGAAAATGTATTTTAAAAGATCAAACTCTTGGCTATTAAACCTCATAGTGTTTAATGTTTTTTTATTATTACTGTTTTTGTGGCTTTGAGTAGATTTTTATTGTATAATACACAAAATAAATATTTTTAAATCATGATTTACTACTTAGTTTTGATAGAAAGGCTACAGAGTCGACACGTTATAGTTGAGACGTAATTCTCAGAACAAAGTGCGATTTATTCTTACTGGAACAAATTGCCTTTGATTTTTAATGAGTTACACAAAAATTGCAGCAATGCAATTTTCTCTTGGTCTTGCAATTTGATTGAAAAAACGTCTAAAATCATTGTAACATGCGTCTCAATTTTTTTTAGAAAATTGCAGACAATTCAGGTAATTTAGGCCGCAACAATTCCCCCCTACCAAAAAAAGCCAGTAAAATCCTGGAGGAGCTGAGTAACGTCCCACACAGACACCAAGAACGTCCAAGTTAAAAGAAAGGAAGGATTTAGTAAAAGTGACACCATAATCCAGATACATTCATTATGAATCCCAGTAATTAATGAACTGATGCACCAGAGCCTCCTCGTGCCCGTTGTGTTGACACATTTGACCAAACTGACAAAAAAAAAAAAAACATTTTGTGTAGATTTTAATTTAATTTTAGCTAGTTTTGTTTGATCACAACGTCATTTCTTTTTTTTTTTTCTTAAGTCTAGATTTTTATTTTGGCTACTTCATTTTAAAGGTACTGACATTTGATTTTAGACCACCAGATCACAGCGACGCACCAATCAACCGTTTCAATAATTGATTAATCTTTTAAGTCATTTATTAATCGAAACCTCCAAACATTCTCTGCTGTCAGTTTCTGATGCAGGTTTATGAACTCTCTGCAAAAATGTTTTTAAAAAGGCACCATTATTCCATGATCCTGTCGGAGGGAGAGAAAAGAAAGAACTGAGAAAAGAGTCAAAAGAGCATCTGTCATGTGTGCAGAGGTGTAGTTAATGCAGAGAAGAGATGATAGAGGAGATAATCTGGTAAAATCTTTAATAATTAACGACTCTGATCTGTGGCTCCTTCAGTATTTTTACCCCTCAGGTCACTTAGAGACAGTTTGACCTGAGGCCGACCACAGGAAGTCACCGTGGACAGATGGGAGTGTGTTACTGAACAGCTAACACACACACACACACACACACACACTCATGCAGAGCTGATGATGATGAGGATGATGATGGCTCCTGTTTTAATAATTAAAGAAGTCTTTGTGAAGCAGCGAGGCGCTTCTTCTCACATGAATAATTCAACTCTGGAGCTAACGACATCTCAAACAGGAGAAATATAAAAGAAGAGACGCTGAACAGTTTCACCTGTCGACAGGTGATGATTAAACTACCTGATTGAGCTATAAACTCCACATCTGTTTGGAAAATATGCCCTCAGAGTCAGATAAAACAAAGGATATCAAAACATGCTTAGCCTAGCTTAGCACAAAGACCCCAAGCAGGTAGGGGGGAACTTTTAGCCTTAGCTCCATCAGACAAAATTCACTGTAAATTAAATTTCAGCCTCCAATAATTACTAAAAACCCGCATGATCAACCTGCATCAAACCTGCAGATCACACATTGTGTCTAGATGTTACCAGACCTGCACAAGATCTCACAACCCAAACTATCATAGTTGTATTGGCTGGTACGGTTGTTGTTTATTGAGCAGGTGTCGAAATAGAAATGTATGAAAGGAGATATTGTAGTTTTAGCAGCATTTAGCATTGGACTGATTTTGTTGACTGGCTGGTAAATCTGACAGACCAGTTATTAGAACCAGTGGTGTGGTGGTGGCGGTTCATTTGTGGAACCAGTTTTAAAGGTTAAAGGATAAACACTTAGAACAGTGACGTGTAAAACTACTCATGCACATTTACTTCACCTAAAAACGGACAGGTAGTATTTTCACATTGTCACTGAACTTCTGTTGTTTGAATTGAGGATCATTATGAAGTGAAGTTTAGCCACAGTATTGAAGTCTGTCCAGACATGAAGACTGGACAACACTTCTCTCCTCTCAGTGATTTATTTTGGAAACTGTCTCATGGAACAGCTGATTTCCAACAGATAGTGTCCAGCCAGATTGTGCCACCATTAACAAAATGAACATTACAGGTCAAGGGTCCTGCACAGGCCGAATGCATGAATATGAGATGTATTAAAGACGAGGCAAACATCAGGTGATACTCTCACCCCGGGGGTCTGCAACCTTTACAACAGAAGAGACATTTGTGGCCCAAAAAAAGAAGAAAAAAATCTGTCTGGAGCTGCAATTATTAAGTTTTGTCTTCTGTCTATAACATCCGTCTTTGCATTTATAACTGATTTATACTCAAGAACATGAGATGCCGTCAAACTTTAGAGGAAAAGGCACAGAGCTACAGACACAAGCTACGACGCACATTTTAGTTGACGAAATATTACAACTTTTTGTTTTAATTTGGTGTATAGGCTATATATATTTTTACAGTTAGTGATGTAAGAATCACTTAACAAATAAAAAAATAGCTGAGACAACTCAAAGTTTCAAGGCAATGTTTTGGAATAAACCTTAAAAAAGTTTTGCCGACCTCTAATCTTTAGCTGAGGTAATTTACTTTTCTTTTTTTAGGTAAACTTGAAGTTTTGAGTTTTAGAAAAAACCCCAGAAATGTATTTCAAAATGTAAACAACTTTCACTTGAATCACTTGAATTTTTTAAAATACATTTTTCTGGAGTGTTCTTTAGCTCAAGTCAATTGTGTTGGTAAAACTTTTTCTAAAGTTTGAGTTGGGCTCAAAATATAAAAGTCTGTTGTGGTACACTGCCTTGAAATTTTGTTTTGTCTCAACTTTTTGATGGACCTACAACAATGACAAATAAAAATTAAAATGTTAAAGAAATAATCAGTTCCATATGCTTTTCTGCCAAAGTCACAGGAAGTCACCGGAGAGGAGCCAAAGAGCCGCAAATCCCCCCCGCCCCCCTTCCCTAACTCTAACCAATCATCACTCACGCCAAACCCAACCAACAAAGAGTGGGCCTATCAGCCAATCAGAGACAGAGTAGGGCTTCAGAGGGGATTCAGAAGTGAGTCGACTGAGTAGGTGTACTTCATATACCTGCGTATCGATGGAACTGGCTAATAGTTTCCCCCTGCTCTGTGTCAGCATCAGTAGCCTGATCTTCTCATCTTACTGAAGAAGATGGAGAACATGTTTATGTTACTATGTTAAATAATTAGTATCATATTCTTTTATCTTTCATTTCATATAAAGTTAATAAAATACATGTGAATTTGAGAGCTAAAAGCAGCTCAGAGCATCAGAGTTCTTCAATGAAACACTTCACACAGGTGAGACAGACTGAGGAATGGATGTAGTGACTGCTGCTGAGTGACAGACAGACAAAGACATGAAGCTCAGGACTTTATGAATGATTAACGCCGCAGCAGAGCCCTGCTGATTGAGTTACACGGAGCGTTTTACAGCGTTGACCTGCACAATATCTGATGACTGCAGCTCAGCGGAGCCCCACGCTCCTGTAAGATTACTGCAGTGGAAAAAAGTGACGTCCTACAGTAGTCCGCCGTCTCACATGACATCCAAAACTCTGAGCGGGAACTGAGGGAGAGTCTGTTTTCATCCTGTCTGTTTGTCAGATAGACCTCTGAGAAACCAAGCAAATGTGGCTGAAATCATGGTGGCATCTTGATACTTGAGCTGTTTATTTTATGCATTAAAAACAAAGTGAAATAAAAGTCATCTTTTCAAAAATCCGTGCAAGGTATCATCCAAATAAAACCAAAAATCTGACAGAATAACATCCCTAAAAGAAAGCACGTAAACAGAGATGATAAAGGACCTAATATGGAGCCCTGTGGAACACCGCAGGTGGCCCAGAAAGATGAAGGACCAACAGAAACCACTGACCCACATCTCAAGATGATTAGAGAAGAAGTTGACTTTCCTTTGCTAAGACTCATGGGATATGTAGGAGCACTGAGCAGCTCGTTCAGCAGCAGACTTCTGCACCCACAGTGCAAGAGGGAGCGCTACCGCAGGTCCTTCATCCCATCAGCTGTCAGACTTTTCAACACCAGCATGACTTAATGCAGCACTGTTAGGTCTGCTGCATAATTCCCGTCCTCATGCAATATTGTATTGTATGTTCACTTTGTTAAATCTTTTTATTGCTGCTAATATTTAATATTTTGAGCAATCCACCATACCTCTTTGTGCGATCTGCCTCTTCAAGGCAACAAAGTTTACAGTGAAAGGTGTATATATTGTAAATAGACTTGTGTGTACAGTCCTGTACTTAGTACTTTACATTTTATATTTTAAATCTGATAGGTATATACATATTTTCTACTTTTTATCTTAATATTTATAAGTACTTATTGTCATTTTTCTATCTGTACTGCTGAGCTGCTGTGACAAGTGAATTTCCCCGGTGTGGGATCAGTAAAGTTCATCTTATCTTATGTTGTCAGGGGTCGGGGCGTTCAGTCTGCTGGTTCTCTGCTGACCTGCAGGTTGAACAATGTCATCCCAAAATTAAACCTAAATCTGTCAAAAAAATGACAGAATAAAGAAAAAAGAAGTACCAGAAGTTAACAAGCCACCATCGCTGCGGTGGCGTGTCCCTACAGCGTGAGCGTGAATGAATGCGAGACGTCATAATCAATTTACAGTTTTCTACTTTTACACTTAGTTTTTATGTAACAACAACAAACAGGAAGTCGTTCAGCTGCTCCAACAGTCGAGTCAAATTTCAACTTTGGAAAAAAAAACCAGAATGCAAAATACACAAACCTTTATCTCAAGTTTTTTTTATTTTTGTTTTGGTTACATCTTTTACAGTTTTTGTTTTGTCATGCCCTTTAATGTCATTTTCATCTTGCTAAGTTTTGTGTTGTCATTTAGTAAAGTAAAAGTATAAATGAAGTAAGTAAAAAGTCTGTATCCAGGAGGCCAGGATTCATGAAACCAAAAAGTCAATGTTGACTGTTTTAGTGTGAACTTAATGTGACCTATGCAGTTTTTTCTTCACCTATCCGAGGAGTTCTGGTGCCTAAATCTCACCAAACTGTGAGCATTTTATAATATTAGCTAAGTGTTTAAGGTCATATGTCTAACTTGACATACTTAAGGTCCAGTGTTGTTGTGGGAGTCGACCTGTTCTGTCCTGTAGGTCTGAGGACGTGTTGCTGACCTGCAGGTTGAGCCCTGAAATCCCAGCCCACCTGATAAGATCTGAGCACGGAAAGTGAAGCTTTGCTGTCCTGGTTAGCTGATGAGGTGCCTTTGAACCAAATGAACCAAATCTGTTTTAATGTTTCAGTTATTTTTCTGAAATAAATAAGTTCCTAACAGCTGAAATAAAATCAAATCTCAACCAGAACAAAGTAAAATCCTAAAAGAACAAACTTTCTAAAATAAAACAGAAATTGAATTTTATCCAATCACAATAAAAAAACGTCATTAAGAGACAAATAATCCTTAAAGAGCTCCACAAAGGTTCAGAGCTGCAGAGAGACGAGCCTCAGGTGTGGCAGGAGGAACTGGGTCAGGTGACCTCAGTATTTATCTTTTCTTTTCTCTTTTATTGGAGAGGACATTCATGGGCATCAGTGAGTATTTTTGTTTCGTTGGTTGATTGTTTGATTGACCAATAAAATCAAAGAAAGGAGACGGAGGAAAGTCAACAACTGATGATACCACAGCTAATTAAACTCATCCATCTGTCTCAGAATGAAGTCATTTTTCCAGAATAATGAGTGGAACAGGAGATTATTGATGCAGTGTGAAGCAGCATGTTTGCCTGTGTGTCTCTCAGACTGAAGGATGAAGGACCTTGGGTTTCAGATATTACACAACACATCCTACACGGCTACATTTATAACTCTGAATGCTCTCTGCAGTTAGTTTCAGATATTTCTCCTCAGCGGCTCTCAGAAACACCATCCAGCTGATTGAACACTCTGTAAAAAACATCTGCAGCTCAACATGAAATCCCTCTCATCACACTGACCCTGATCCATTATCTCACACGCTTTCTCTCCTGGTGATGTGCACGGAAAATTATTGTCCGAACAAAACCCGCCGAAGGAGCTTTAAAGAAACAATCTGCTGCAGTGAGATCCTGCTCAAGGTCTCTCACCAATAAACAACACATATTGCAGTGTGTATACTCAGTTTATTTTTAAAGCTCCCCTGTCCGTTTCAAAAAACATCCTGCAGCAAGTCTGCACCTTCTGCAGCTCTACTCTCTGATCCTTCCATCATGTAGTTCAAGAAAGCTCAAGAAAAGCAGAAAATATTAGAAAGGATGAAGATATCACGTGGTTGTTTACATTATGATCCGTCTGATGCTTTTTAGCTGCTTTGTAGGATTGTATGTGTTAATGTGGGGGTCTGCAGCCTGCAGCTCCGGAGCAACGGCGATTGGCGAGCTCTTCGTCCCCCCTCCCACCTGCTCCCGTCCTCTCGGGTCTCAGCTGTGCACCAAAACCATCTCTGTTAGTCCGTCCACTCTTCCAACAACCACCAACTCTGATTTGGTCAAATTAAGTCGTTAATCCACCGCGTCAAGGCAACTTACTGCAATAGATTTTTGAGTTTTGAGCCAAACTCAAACTCTTGAGTTTTACCAACAAGACAAACTGAAGAACCCTTCATGGTTCTAGTTAGCACCTCTGTTTCTAAAGGTGTATGTGATGCTGGCAGAGAACGTGGAACATATTGCCGTGGAAATAAAACTCTGATTGAGGAAGGAAAAATATTTTTGGTATTGTTTAGTATATGCAGTTTTTTTAAAGGTTTTAAAAGTATGATTAATTGATTAATTGATCATTAATTTTACCAATGACTGATTAAGGAAAGAGCTGGCAATTTGCTGACTAAGAGAAACAATATGGAACCTTGAGATTAATCTGCTTCTTTCCAAGGTCAAAAATGGATTTTAAAGCTGAACCTTTGATTCAGTGCTGACAAGAACTGCAGAGAATCATGGGAAATTTAAACACCTTGTTTTTGTTGTGTAAATTTCTCCTGCTGATGAAAACAGATAAAAGACCTTGTTTTTGTCTCTGTGTTTGTGTCTCAGATGAGGATAGTGTGTAAGGACGTGATGGCAGAGACGGTGTACGACGTCCTCCACGACACCAGCTACCGCAGGAAGTGGGACACCAACATGATCGACACGTATGACATCGGCAAGCTGACCGCCAACGCCGACATCGGATATTACTCCTGTGAGTTCATCTCTGCTTCTCAATGAGAAATGATTGGTTTGTGTGACGTGAACAGATCGGAAGCTAACTCACTTACTGGGTTGATATTTTATTTCTGCAGTTATGTGTTTCAGTCTGAATGTAGAGGCGGAAAACTGTGTTTTAATGTGTGTGTGTTGTTTGAAGGGAGATGTCCGAGCCCTCTGAAGAACAGAGACTTTGTGACGATGAGATCTTGGCTTCCTCTCGGTAACGATTACCTGATCATCAACTACTCCGTCAAACACCCGGTGAGCGTCGACATTTACACCATCAACACGGTCGTCTTCACCAAGTTCATTCTAAATTAGATTCCAGGCAGAATTACAGACCTAAAATCTCTCTGTCTGTACTGTGAGGTTCAGCAGATCAAAGTTGCTCCACTGGACTTTTTTACGCCCTGAAAACTACATTTCTCATAAAATCTAAATTCTGTGAAACAACATTCAGATACAGTTTGAGTTGAAAACAGTGAACTGACCCCGTAAAGTGAACACTGTCTTCTTCTCTTCTTCGTCTCCTCAGCAACATCCTCCTAAGAAGGACTACGTCCGAGCCGTGTCCCTGCTGACCGGATACCTGATCCAGTCCAACGGAGCCAACTGCTCCACCCTCTACTACCTGACCCAGGTGGACCCTCGAGGTGAGGCCTCACACAGGGGCCCCAGAGCCAAAAAACAACACAGGATGACACAACACAGAGCAATGCAACGCACAAGTTCTAAAACTCATATCGGTCCTGACAGAGACTCAGTAACGTCCCGTCTCGTCCTCTCTGTCTGCAGGTTCGTTACCAAAGTGGGTGGTGAACAGAGTCTCTCAGTTTGTGGCTCCAAAGGTAAAAAGATTCTTCTGTAAATACGAGACAAATAAAGAGATGCCGTCTGTCCGTCTCTCATTAAGTCAAGTCTTGTTTGTCCTGTCAGGCGATGAGGAAGATCTACAAGGCGTCTCTGAAATATCCGGACTGGAAGAGGAAGCACAACCCGAACCTGAAGCCGTGGATGTTTCCGGAGCAGAACTCTCTGCCGTGCATCAACGTGTCGGAGCTGACGGTGCAGCGAGCCGACTCTCTGGAGAACATCGACGAGAGCGGCCTGAGCGAGGAGAAGACGCAGCACAGCGACGACGAAGAGACTTAAACAGACTGAAGACGTCCAGATTCACTGTCTGATTCTCTGTTTGTTGGTTTGTTTGTTTGTCCGACTGATGAGAGCTGGTCTAGAATCCAGCCTGACTGGTTTTACCTGCTCATACGTTTGTTCTTCTGTCATGATTCTGTTCAGTTATTTTCCGTCACCTCTTAACTCCAGATGTTCTTCAGTGAAGTGTGTAAATGTTCAGTGTGTTACAGATTATTTCAGCCTCATATTCACTTCAGTTTAAGAAACTGAAGCCACCTCAAACTGTGGCAGCCTGGTCTCAGCAAGTGGTGTATGAATAACACACCAATGTCTTCAGTCACTTCACGTGTTATCACGTAGCATCTTTTGCTCGTCATTTCACATCATTTAGTCTGTGCTAGTTACAGTTACACCTGAGGTCACTGCGGATAAACAGTGTGATGAGTCGAGGGTGGGAAATCTACGCTATGTGCATGAGACAGCAACAGAACTTCTTCGAAGAAGATATTTGCTGCAGCGACATTACTGTACACACGTTTGAAATGAGTGAAAGCAGCCACTCTAATCATTAAAGACTCGCACTGATCGAAATCATTTAAAGGGTAATACTGGGTACAGGGGCAGGTGAGAAATATGAAAAAACTCTCATCTCCGCAGTAAGAGAAACACTGTGTACATTTACACTCGAGGCACAGCAGCAGTATTTTTATTGATTATTTAACTGCGTGTCCTCTGAAGAGTTTCCTCTGCCCTGACAAGATAATAAAAACTACCTGTAATAAAGCCTGTGCAGGCAGGTAGAGGTGCAGGGCTCTAAATTGGAGAAAAAAAGTGTGTTTTGGTGGATTCAGCTCAGAGCCCATCGATGCATCGCTAGTCTGTACTGATGTTTACAGAAATGGCGTGTCGTTTTACTCATGAATGTCATAGACAGAAGAGATGTGAGGTGATGTAGAGTAAAGAAAGTCTACAGATGGAGGAGGTGAGGTTGATGGATGGATCAAACAAACGAATGAGACTTGGGGAGTCAACTCAACTCTAACTTCTGTAACGTTCTTAACTTTCGTCACCTACATGACATATTTATGTAAATACCTGCTGAATTATAACTGAATCCATGTTTTCCTGAACCAAACCAAACAGCAACCACTTTACAACACTGACCACAAGAAAGATCACCTGACTAGTCATAAAATTCATCAGACTAAATTCTGTTAAATGACATGTAAAAAGCTCAAAATGTGAAGACGTGACACATGAATGTCCTCAGAAGTGGCGTGCAGTTTATACACCATCCCGTGAGACAACATTGACTAATGATTGAAGTTTCTGCTCATGCAGAGGTCACAGGTGTTTGCAGGTGTTCTGCTCAGGTTAAAGGCAGGTGGAGTCGATCCATTGATGAATCGATCGGCTGATAAAGAACAACGCAACAAAAAAAAAAAAGATCCGAGGTGTGAGTGTAGAAGACGACTGTAACCGACTGTCCTGAATGTAAAAAGCATTAAAGTCAAACTTTCTGAGGAAGATTTCCTGTATTTTGTAGATTTTTTGTATTTCCCAGAATTCTTCAGCACATGTACTGTTGATGAATCAGTGTTGTGTTGTTTTTCTGCGCTGTTTCCTGAGAAAGACGTCTGACCAGGTAACAGAAATGAAAACACCTGTGGGGGTGGAGCTCAGGTGTGGTTTGCTGTCTTCAAATGGAACCTGTGAACTTGTAGTGAGAAGTTCTGCTTCATGTTCAAGTGGTTGAGTCATGAGAGGAGCGCTGTAAGGCGTTCTCAACATGGACGCCACAGTCTGGGGGAGTTTTCATGTGAACTCTTCTCATGAACAGGATTAAGAGAACCACATCTGAAGGCAGCGCGAGGTCTGATCAGGTGACGCCTGTGACGTGTGTGTGATGATGACTCTGTACCGACAAACACTAACATGGACAGAGTATCTTCACCTCGTGTTTTTTGTGATTTTATTTTAGGTTTTCTTTTTAAAGCTTCAGAAAGTTTTGGTCCGGTCAGACTTCTGTCTGTTTAAGAGCTGGAGCTGAACAATATAACATCGAACATCTCTGACTATGTTTACATGCACAAAATAAAATAAAAACTAAATTCCTTCCAAGCTGCTTGATAATGAAAATCAATATTCCACTAACGTTCCTGTTCACATGCAGCAGGTTGGTGTTGTGTTATTTGCACTTTTAAAAAAGTCTTTCATTGTTTAAAATAATTCTCTCTCTGATAAGAAATATGGACTCTTCTTCTTCTTTTCCACTCCAGCCTGCAACCTGTCGACTGGTTGGTTGGTTTGTTTTTTAAATGCATATTCTGAATGTTCTGTATAAATGTTCAGGGATCAAAAGAGCCAATTTTAAGAAAAGAAAAAAAAAATGTGGCTGGAGCTGCAAATTATTGAATTCTCTGTTTTCCCTGAAGACTTTTTTTTAAATTTGGCGTCCTAACTGATGGAGAATCGAGAAGACGAGCCACCGTCAAAAAGGCACCGAGCCACAGACGTAGGCTGTGATACACATTTTAGTTCACAAAATATTAAAAATCTTTTAAAAAATTGGTTCACAAGTTACATATTTTTACAGTTAGCGATGTAATAATCATTTTACACTGTACAAAAAAAAAGATAACAGACGTCTCAAAATTTCAAGGAAACATACTGCAATAAATCAACTCAAACTTTTACGTTTCTGAACAAACATTTAAAAGTTTTGCTGACCTGTAATCTCATTGAGATAATTTACTTTTCTTCTTTGGGTAAACTTGAATATTTGTATTGTAATGTATTTCAAACCTTTTTTCTGGGTCTCTAACTCAGTTCAATTATCTCAATTATCTCAAGTTTGAATTTGCCTCAAAATTCAAAAATCTCTTGCAGTACATCGCCTTGAAGTTCTGAGTTGTCTCAACTTTTTTCATAGATCTTCATCAGTGATAAATAAATGTTAAAATGTTAAAGAAATAACTGTTCTGTCAGTTCCATATAAAAACCCTCAACATATCCCACATGTCTTTATCATGAAATGCAGCATTCAGAATAAAGACTAACTGAGAATATTCAAACAGAATCATTAAATTAAAGTGAATTTAAAGTCAGTTATAACAAAGCCAGTCTGCTCCTGCTCTAACCTCCAGATGCAGAGCGAGGTCAGGTGAGACAAACTGTTACCATGGCAACAACAAACGGTTTGAAGGAGCTTTTTTCATTTTTTTCATCTCACAGACGGAGATCAACAAGTTCATGTTCCCAGCAAAGATCCTACTTTCTCATTTTTCTCCTTTCAGGCACATTTGAATGAACAGAATATCTGAGGTGTTCTGCTACGTGTCTGTGTGTAATATTTAACAAAAGGTTTTTATTTAGATCAGAGGTTGATGAGTTATTAACTCAATCAGAACACATGAGGGTGCTGTTGCTCACCTGTTGGACTGGATCAGCAGGAGGTGAGACTGACCTCTGTCAGTACTGAGAGTGAACAAGTGAAGGATTTAAGATGCTTCACATTTGTCATTCTTTCTTCTGTGTTTTTGTGAATTATGGAAAAAGTAAAGTCCTAAAGCCACAGTGAGGAAAGTCTGACGGAGGCCGTCTTTTAGATTTTTAGGACAGTGAACACGTGTGAGGAAGCAGACGTGTATAAATGCATGTATAAAATGAAATAAAAAGTCGAATGAGTGACTGTGAGTCAGTTACAGTTACAGTGAGTCTCTGCAGGCAGCTGCTGCTGGTCGTGTTCTTCCTGTGGTCTGAAGGAAACTTTCTGTGAGACCGTTTCCTTGTTTGGAGGCTGAAGAATGCAGCTGGACTCTGGATCCAGATCCGGATCCTCTCCGCGCTGTATTGTCTCAGGCACTTCCTGTTTCCTGTCTGCAGACTCTGATTGTTGTGTGGAGGAAACTCCACCGCTGCTGTCCAGCTTCTACTGCTCACAGAGGACACAGAGGACAGGACACGCTGTTCACGCCCTCGCCGCTCAGCTGAAGGACACTGCTGTCCATTCACACTGTCCACTGAGGACTGGAGTCATGAGTCCTTTACAGTCCTGATAGTTCTGATTGGATCGGATCTGGTCCACCTGCTGCTCCGTCAACAGCAGGTGGACCAGATCCAGATATCTGCTCAGCCTCATGCTGACTGAAGGTTGGGTTTGGTTTTTTTTTAGTCCCCAGAACTGTTTTCCTGCAGATTCACAGGAAAGCAGTGTTGCAGAATGAAGAATAATGGAAGAGAATTCAAACATAAAAAAACAACAGAATAAAACAATAAAATGCCTCCATGTTGCTTGTCTGATGTAATCCAAGTCTCCTAAAGGCCCGACATGCCAGGTTGACTTGAAAGACGTCATTTACGCCACGTTTTTAACCTGAATCTTCACTGTATATCTTTAGTTTGGAGCCACGTTCACATGTGTGTGCACCATGTGTGATGAAGACTGTGTGGTGAAGACTGTGTGACGAAGACTGTGTGATGAAGACTGTGTGATGAAGACTGTGTGGTGAAGACTGTGATGAAGACTGTGTGGTGAAGAGCGTCAGGGATTAGACGGAGATAGAAACTTGTGATGTGAGGATTAACAGAGATTACAAAGAAAACATCTGCTGAGGAAAATGAAGAACCAAACTCAGTGACCGACTGAACCAGTTTGACTTAAACCAACATGTTTCTTCATCAGGACCTCTGATTTACATCTGAACATGGGTCAATTATCCAATCAGAGGGCACAGAACAGTGGGCGGGGTCTCCACAGGAAATGACACAGAAACTTCAAAATAAAACAACACAACAAACTTAACTGTAAAAAGCTTCAGAGAAATATGGAGAGAATTTAACACCCACAGTGTAAAAACTATGAATCTGTCTGTTAGTGAAGAAATTTAACAATAAGAATTAAAATTCATCTTTTTCTGTTGAGAAGTTAAAATGACACTTATTCTAAATGATTATTTGTGTTTTGTTTGTTTGTTGTTTGTCTTTTTATGACATTTTATTTCTGAGTGACTGATTGAATTGAAACACACTTCATAGATAAAATCCTGACGGTACTCATCCCTACATTAGACAAGCTCATGTTTTCATTCTTATTCTTATTTTTAGAGTTCTGTAAAATCCAAAAACAGTAATGACTACAAATTGTACATTTTGTGCAGCTAAAAACTACAAAGTTTTACTGCAGTGTTCAGCACAGTGCTGTAAAACTGAACCTAATTTATTTCTGATGTCACAAGTGATAAATGTCTGTTCAAGGTCTGTAATACAGGGTCTGTAATCTGGAGGCATTTGGCAGTGTAGATTATGTTGAGTTTCAATGTGTTTCTCCCATAAACTTCAACAGAACCGAATTTAATGACTTTTCTTCTTTTTTTTTTAGTTTTTTTTTTGGCAGAAAAGCAGCAGCAGCAGCAGTTTCCTGTCTCGATGCTTTTATTTTGAAACGCGTAGCCGGAAGCCTCTGCAGATATTATTGTGTGTAATTTTACTTAATTCAGATCAGAGCGGAGTTCAGTTTCTCCTCCCAGAGTTCCCAGTCAGGATTGAGACACGCGCCGGACCGAAGTGGTTTATTCACCGGGACAGAGACCAGGACAGGGACCAGGACAGGGACCAGGACAGGGACCAGGAACCAGTCCGGATCAGAGCAGAAACCAGTCCCGGATCAGAGGTGAGACACTTTGAATCTTTTGGAGTCAGACTGAAGCTGATGTTGGTGTTGTCGGTGGGACAGAGTCCTGCAGGAAGCTGCTCGTCCCTCTGTCTGTCTGTCCTATGAGTCCTGACTGGGTCCCGGTTCTCTGATTGTCTCTGGTTCTCCAAGGTTCTTTGAGTTTTCTGACGGAATGACGCACAGAGGAAGTTTTGGCGCAAACTGAGTCACAAACATGAATTATTCAGAGACAGACGGAGAGAGAGGGGACCAGGACTCCGAGTCAGAGGACAGGTTTTACAAGAAGACAACTTTATTAAATATCTTCATCAGGGCTGTTTGTGGAAAAAGATCATAACACTGTGAGCAGGAAATATGACTTGACTTTTAAAGAGAACAAACGTGCATGAAATCTGACTTTAAAAAGTTAATTTTTTCTTCATTTTCTGAGCGGTCAGGCGTTTAAACACAAAGTGAAGCAGTTCCAGGTGTCATGCATCCACGATTCGATTTGACTCCGAATTTTAAGGTCAATTCGATTCGATTTTTCGATTTAGACTTGGAGCTGCACCTTTAATCAAAGTATTTTTAAAATCATAATGTGATGCAGGGAAACATTCAAACTGTGATAAACAGGATCATAATGAAGAACTGTGATCCTGCACAGAATTGATCTGACCTCCAAAAACAAATAAATGATTTTAATCATTTATTTTTTTGTTAATTCTTACGAATGATCAATCATTGTAACGTCTGTCAACATAATCATAATATGATTTTTTAAAACATTTTAACATTTTTTTTTTTAGATTATGGAAGCATCAATACTGCAGTGTAAAAATACTTGTTACAAGTAAAGCAGAAGTACATTTTACAGCTTTTCTAAAGTAAAACTACAGAAGTAGACTGGGTTCCACCAATAAGGGTGAACCTAATTCAATCTAAGATTAGTTCTGATCAGAGTTTAGCAAAACTAGGTTTAAAATGAGTAAACTCAGGTTTGAAACTAAGCAGAACTTTGTTGTTAAAAAAAACAAATCTCAGTTTAGTTAATTCAAGATTAAACTGACATGTAATAGATTTGAATCGCTATGGAGACGCTTGGTTAACCAAGTTAAAAAAAAAAATCATTAAAAATGAAATTTGAGTGTTGTCAGGACTTAGTAAGAATAAAAGAGGGAGGAAAACCATTCGGGTTCTTTGTGTTTCTGAACAAAATCTTATATTGTTTGCTAGCTAGCTGAAAAGTTAACGAAACATTACATTGTTTACTAGTGAGTTAAAACAGTTAGTTAACCTAATTAGGAACTTGATTCATTTGTATTTGTTCTGCAGAGCAGCTCGTCTCAGTTGATGTTAGAGCAGAAACATGAACATGATGCTGTAAATGAGACCCTCTGATGATGATGATGATGATGATTGATGAAGAGTTACAGTCCTACAGCGTTCAGGAGGGCGTTCACATGCAACACAAACATCCTGTAAAGAGGAAGCCCAGCTTCCTGTTTCAGCTGAAGCTTCAGAATAAAACGTCGTCACAGGAGGAGAATTCTTCTTCTCTTCTTCTTGTAACAGAATCATTCAGAGCAGACATGACATATAGATTTTATATTGTTTCTGATGTTTTGACCTTTTTGCTTTTTCTGTCCTTTACTCGAGTCATTTCATTTCTCTCTGCTTTGATTTCATTTCGTTATTTCCTGTCTGACCTCTGACATCACGCGGTTGGGCAGATCCACTTGACGGGGTGGGGAGAGGTTACCCCCGAGTCGGATCACATTAAGTGGGCCGCGGCCGTCAGGCCAAATTTACTTTCCCACATTGTTGGTGGCGGCCTTGTGACCCTCTGGGTGGGCCGACACATCTGGCATTTGCCAGAATTTCCAGATTACCAGTCAGAGCCTGCAGGACTTTACCTGCTGCAGCATGACAGCGATGGACACATGAACGCATCAGTAACTTTAATCCAGTCATGTAAATTATTTTTACATGCATAATGAGTCCTTTTACTTCTGATACATTAAAGGTCCAGTGTGTCAGATTTAGGGGATTTTATTGTCAGAAATGTTTTCAGAAAGGCGTCAGCAATCAGCGACTAGTTTTTCTTTGGAGAGAACTGCGGCTCTTCACGTGGCTCCTGCTCGTCCAGCAGCAGCTCAAAACTCAAACTATTTCAACTTTGCTGTCGGCCAATCTTGACTTAAATTTGAAAACCTTACCTCTGTTTGACTCAGGACATGAAGTCCACTCTCCTGGGTGAACGTGTTTTATTTATTGTTGGTTTTTTATGGTAAGTGAGCCATATTGTGATTATTTTGACTAGAATTGCAATATGCAGTACAGTTAGTGTGAATTATCATTTTCGCATTGCAATTTTCATTTTTGCTGAAAAAAAAAATGTATTGAAGTCATGATGACGTGATATTTGTCAAGATCTGAACCAAACAAACATGATGTCTTTCATCTGTAGAACATGATTTTTAGACCAGGACATTTTTCTTCTTTCCAAAAATGACGATTTGATTCTGTTTCTGTGATTTTGAATAATATTGCAATTAATTGTGCAGCCTGAGTTCAGACTAAATGATGTGAAACACGAGAAGAGCAGACATTTTTATTTAAACAGGGCGTGTTGAGAGCAGCCTGCATTTATAGTTTAACAACATCAGCTGATTACAACAGATGTTACATCACACACACACACACACACACACACACACACACACACACACACCCACCATCCTGTGTGTGTGTGTGTGTGTGTGTGTGTGTGTGTGTGTGTGTGTGTGTGTGTGCGTGTGCGTGCGCGTGTATGTAAGAACAGAAACAGGAAGTTCCTCCTCAGAAACTCCCGAAAACAAACCAATGTGATGTCATCACGTCCGCTCTGACATCATCAGCCTCGACTCCTTAAAGGAGCATTCTGCACATTTTACACCCTGTTGCCACGACGACCACATGAGCGGCTTCGTGTTTGTGTGACAGGTCGGTGGAACCTGTTCTCTGCCTGCAGCTGATCACATGACTGAGAGGGCTTTAAAGGGACACGCCACCCAAAAATGATCCTCAGATTCTCTAAACAGTCTGATACACTGATACAATCTGCAGCTCAGCAACACCCAGAACATCTGTCAGTCAATCGATTATTCATTGATTATTAGATTAATCACCAACTATTTTAATAATCGATTAATTGATTTGAGTATTTATTTTTTTATATCAAAATTCTCTGATTTTAGCTTAAACATGAATTGTTTTTGACATCTTAAAACAAACAACTGTTAATCGATTGATCAAGAAAGTAATCGACCTCTTAATCGACTATGAAAATAATAGTTAGCTGCAGCCCCGTGCCTCAGTGACGTAGAAATCAGAATCAACTCTGAAACTCATCGTGACTCAGAGAAGGAGAGAGAGATTTTCACAGATTTCCACCTGGACTGTCTGCAGGTCTGCAGCTGATGATCATCTGCAGGAAACAGTGAACAGAGTCACAGTGATGTTCTCAAATATCAGATTCTGTCTCCTGGAGAACCTTTGAATGCAGACGATGTCTCACATCCAAAGTCATTTTAACCAAATAGAAAAAAATCTAAAGTAACATTATTAATTACTACAGCAGTAATGTGATTACTTTGACGAGTATTTTTTGAGACAGAGTAGTTAATATGCAAAAAGTCATATTAACAAAATTGATGAATGACAATTATTATCTTTCTTAAATTTAATATTATAGCCTTATTAACCTTATTAGTCAAAAAATATCAGTTGTATTATTGATTAGTGCACGTGTCTATGTTTCTTATATCAAAAGATAACCAGTGTATTTAAAGTAGTCATCGATTAATCTGTTTATCAATTATTATTTTCTTGGTTAATTGATTCCTTGTTTGGTTAATAAAATGTCAGAAACATCATCATCATGTGTTTACTCTCTCACTCTGAACGTGTGTGTGTGGTGTGTTCAAGTGCTGATGTAAAGCTCTGGACATTCTAAACTCTCTCTTTATTGTCAGAAGAACCAATCAGAGACCTCATGCGACTTGCGAGAGATTTTCCGCAGATCCTACAGGTCATGAACACACCACAGAGACGACACGTCCCTCCTGTCCTGTCTGTCTGTCCGTGTGTCCTCAGTATCTGGACAGACGTGACTGTACGCCACAGTTTCCCAATGTGCTGTCAGTGTTACCCAGAGTTCCCAGTGTTCCCAGTGTGTGTCAGTGTGTGGTTCCAGTCACAGATCTGGAACAATCGAGCCTCTGTTCATCACAATACACACTCACTGTTATTGTACTGCTGGCTCGCCCACCCTCTCTCTCTCCTCGGTGGTGGAGGTGAAGAATGAAGGTCACTCTCTTCTTCCTCCCTCCTCCCACTCTTCCTCTCTCTGCTCTTTCCCTCACAGAGAGCTTTGTTTGCGTTGATTGGCAGCTCTGTCATCCAATCACGTTCCTCCATACTGTCGCTTTCTTTAACTTCCTGTCTGTGCAGCGACAGATGAGGATGAGGAAGAGGCTGCAGGTGGAGATGAAGATGAGTTGCTCTGTTGTGTGATGTGAATAGGGCTGGGTAATATATCGATATTATATCAATATTGTGATATGAGACGAAGTATCTTGAGTTTGATTTTGCATATTGTTATATCGTGATGTCAGAAGTGTCGCCTTTTCCCTCGTTTTAAGGCTGCAGTACAGTTAAGTGATGTCATTACTTTTTTAAAGTTTTACAACGTTGCCTGTTTAACTTTATCTCATTGTATTAATATTTTGTGAAAGTACCAAGAGTCACCCCTGTGATGTTGTTGCAATATCGAGGTATTTGGTCAAAAATATTCTGATATTCACTCATTTTTTCACCTCAGCTGCTTCCATCTGTTGGAGTACAAAACATGTTGTTAGTCACAGTCCTCATGATCAATAATTATTGATATGGACTGATATGAAACTTGCTGTCTGTCTTTCCTGTCGCATCAGTGCTGTGATGTTAGCAGTTAGCATGCTAGCCATCAGCCCCCTGACAGCAGCCCTCAGGGGGAAACACTGAGTTTCCTGTGGACAGACAGATAAACTGACAGTCTGATGGTAACCAGGCTGAACATGATGTGAAAGTCCGACGTCATTACTGACGTTTGTGTGACAGACAGCAGAGGTTTAGAGGTTCTCAGGTTTGTTCCAGAGCGAAGCACCAACCCTGCTGAGGTCTCATATGATCAAACCTCCCAGAAACAGTGAAATAATCAGGTTGGAAATGAATCAGTTCATCAGCTGCTGAGATTTAAAGACAATAGAAGAAGAGACAGAAGAGGGAGAACTGAGAGGATGGAAAGAATTATAGATGATGATGATGATGATGATGATGAGGGAGTGGAGAGAGGAAGGACAGACAGAGGGATGGGTGGATGAGAAGAGGAAAGGGTGTGTTTGGTGTTTGGGGAGGTGTGGGACGGCAGCAGAAGAAAAAACACAGTTTCTGAAAGAAGTTCTGTTTCATTTTCAGCTCAAATCAAACAGAAACATAATAAAGAAAAACTTATCATTTCTACTGTTGTTTTCATGATATGTCCGTTCATATCTGATCAATAAATCCCAGACAGAAATCAGTCAGACAGCCGTCACCATACAGAACTAAACTTCAACACAATACTAGACTATCAATTTATTATCAATTAATTTGATTTATTTTAATTGGTTCAATTCTTAACAACAATTAAACTATTATTGATTAAGCATCAGAATCCCTAATAATTAGAGCCAGGTGATTTTGAAGGAAATATCTGATTGTGATTATTTTGACTGATATTGGAGCTGTGATATGATTTGTGACATTAGAGATAATAGACAGAGATACAAAGTCAAAAAATCATCATTTCAACCTTTTTCTCATAATTTATTATCTTATAAAATTACTCCAGTGATTCATTTAATAATCAAAACGTTTATGTCAGATACAGGACTCCTAATGTGGAACACTTCGACTGATTTGATTCAAATGACCTCAGTGTTTCAGAACTGACTGAATTATATTCAGCTTTATTTACATAGAACTTCTCAGAACACAGTTACGACGTTCTGCACACCGAGGAACCACAAACTGATCAGTTCTGATGCAGCTGTGATGCAAAAGTTAATCAGTCTGACTGAAGGTGAAAAAAAGAAAAAGTGACAAACTCAAGATGCACCAAAGTGTGTGTGTGTGTGTGTGTGTGTGTGTGTGTGTGTGTGTGTGTGTGTGTGTGTGTGTGTGTGTGTGTTTGTTTCCTCTGTATCAATGTGAAGGACAGCTGTATCCTGTGTTTTGTTCTGCTGCAGATCCACAACAACAGGACAGAGATAGGAGGAGGAGGAGGAGGAGGAGGAGGAGGAGGAGGAGGAGGAGGAGCAGGAGGAGGAGGAGGAGGAGGAGGAAACAGACAGGGAACCTAGAGGTTAGAGGTGGTCAGAGTAGGGCTGCTGATTAATTTGATAATTGATTAATTGTTGCAGCTGTCGATCAGAGTTTCAGACTCAGTCAGCAGGTCTGAGTCTCACCTGTTTAAAGCTGCATTCCAGTGAAAGTCGGAGGTAAGATTTTTGAACTTCAGACCTGAAAGTGCCTCAGATGCACGATGCTAAAAGTAAAGAAAAACATGACTGACAAGGACAAGCTTCTTGGACACGTGTGCACACAGTTGGTCCCTCAGCAGTTCAGCCTCCTACACATAAACAACACAGAGGAGGAAAACCGACAACATGAACAAGTTTCAGTATGTGACAGTGACGGATTTCACAAGTTCCCAAGTAGAATCTCTGACTTTGAGTGGCGTCAGTGCTGAGCTGTCTATTTGTCTGTCTGATTGTCTGCTGCAGGGGAACTCCCATCATCCCCCTCTGTGATGCTCGGTTTCAGCTGCTTCTTCAAACGTCAGCTGTCTTTGTTCATTCTGCAGACGTTTGGATTCAGGAACAAGTGTTTGCATCATATAGAGTTGTGTCAGAGGATTCAGACGCACAGAGACAGTGAAGAAGAAGTGAGTATGAGGGACAGACTCGAATCAGCATGTGAACAAACAACCTTCTTCTCCAGATGAGCTCAGTTTCATTCATTGTAAAGGGGCAGTTCAAATCAAAATAAAACAAATACATATTTTTTCCTCTCACCAGCTGTTTGTCCATCCAGTTTGCTGTGAGTTGTGAGTTATCAGCTGATGTCTGCCTTCTCTGCAGTATAATGGATCTGGATCAGTCATATGACACGATGACAGGATAAATTAATTGATAAATCATTTTGAGTCAAAAAAAAGTCCAAATTCTCTGATTTCAGCTTCTTATATGTGAATATTTTCTGATTTCTTTAAAAATTGTTTAAAATTATTTAAAATCATCATAACCTCTAATATTCTAAATCATATCATGACTGCAATATCAGTCAGAATTAGATATTTTTTCAAAATTGTTCAGCCCTACACCACACTGCAGCTTTTAGACATTGTTCTGTTGTTTGCAAGCACACAGAAAGTGACGAGGCACCTTGATGGTGTACAGAGTCCTGTGGGGGCGGGGCTTAATTGCCTCACAGAGATGCTGCAGACCTTTGCTTCACATGGCTCTAACATGCTCTGTTAGTATTTCTGCAGTGAACTGAAGTTGTAGTTGCAGCAGATTTGAATCAACCTTCCAGTGGTTTCTTATCTGATGTTGATGCATCAGGAGCTACAGTGGCTGCTGCCTGTCAGACAGCGCTGTGGGCACAGACGGCCACCTCTCCGCTCTGAAACTCTTCCTCTAACTGTCCCTCTGTCTGTTGGCCTGCAGTGTTTTAAAGCTGGAAGTGTGATGGAAGTGTGTGTATCCTCTGGTCTTTATCTGCAGCTTTCAGCAGCTTCCTGCAGTGAACTCTCTTCCTCCTCAGAGCCTCCTTTTCCTCTCACATCAGATTCTCTCTGCACCCTCCCCCTTCACTTTCTCCAGCTAAGTTTACAGTTACATAATGTGCTGCACTGATTTAAGAATGGAAACTTAAGACATTCTCAAGTTTCGGGTTCTTTCAAAGCTTCACCTGAGCTGCTCACTGTGACAGTCACCGACTTTGAAACCGTTTTGGGTCTTTAAAAACAAAAAATGAGCAGAACAGCTAACTTCTCAGTCACTATAAATCAGGTTATCAGCGTGTTCATTACAAACTGCTTTTTCCTCCTTGAATTTATCTTCAGAAATCTGCGCTAAAAGAAATCTGGACAGGCAGAGTGGCTGCTGCTGTGCTGCTCCTGCCAGTTCTGTCCTTCATTGAATTTGCAGAAGAGTTTTGAAAAGAGGAAAAGAGATGCAGAGGTTTTTCCCCCTCGTCCAGAGAGAGGGAGGGAAGGAGGGAGGAAGAAAGAGAAAAGAAAGAAAGAAAAAGAGAGTGCACTCACCTGCACCTGATGTTTGTCCGGCTGTCATGTTGCAGTAAACAGCATTATAATGAGGAACTGTAGTGCTGCAGTGCAGAGATGCATGATTTTATTTTATCTTATTCAGTAAAAATGAAAATTTTAATGCAGAAATGATCACTCCAACTGTGCCTGGGTTCCTCCCACATTTCATGGCCACCTCCCGGCACCCTTCTGTTTTCTTATCTCTCCCAAGGAACTCCTGTAATTTGCATGGCCTCGAACTTTATTATGAAGAACTGTCATTAATGGAGCCATAGGTTTTGCATGTTTATCTAACAGCCGACAGGTCTGGTGTGTGCAGACGGTCTGTGTGCTTATAATTTAACAGCTGAGTTAATGAAGGTAAACACAGCGAGTAACGGTGCGTAACATTACGGGGCTGTGCTCTGCTGCGTTCAGGTGCTGCAGGGAATTTCATGATTTCATGACATGCAGGAGAAGCATTTCTTACAGTATAATTTATAAAAGGATCTGAAAGTGGCAGAGCTGATCTCTGTGGGAGAATTCAAGTAGATTTTAAAGGGTGGAGAAAATAGCTCCCTTGGTCGTTGTGATTGTTTCTAAATTTTTAGCTGAAAATCATAAAAGGGAAATGAACAGGCTGTCCAATGATATAAGACACACTGCTTATAATACAGCGACAGCAGAGATGTGATAGACCAAACATAAATTTCCAAACCTTTTTGACAAGTTTATATCTATTTACAGAGCAGCTGTGGACAGATGGTAAAAATACTCCCATATTTAAATCTAAATGTTGGCCAGTGTGGGCTGGAGGAGAGACTCATGTAGAGAAAAAGTCCAGAAACACATCAACTGTTTAAGATCATAAAAGACTTGATTATGTACAATTTTTTATATGCTTGGATATTATATATAATAAAAGTTGTAGCCATATTAGCAGAGGATTCATTTTGATCTGCCATGTAAACAGTTTGGTAAAAGTAATGTCTTAAAAAACAAAATATTATGTCCATTTTAGGGAAGAAAACTCCACCGTCCTGAGTCTCATGTCAAAGCCGGTCTTTGAGCAGCTGACCACCATGTTTTTCCAGCTTATAAATCAGAAGCAGAGCAGCATCCTGCAGGTCTGAGACACCTACTGTACCATGTGACCTCAGTGTTTTTGATTAGGAACCTTCTGTTGATTGTTGTACCTGCTGTTTCCTGTCTGGGTTAGGACGATGAACGAGCTCGGGTACTGCATGTAAATAACGGCGATGTTGATGACTCAGTGACAGATTTAATTTTTAACAAATTCAGGTTTTAACTGGTGTTTTGTTTTGGTCATGAAGTCTTATTGATGCTTCAGTCTGTCTTAGTCTTAGAGGATTCGTCTTCTATGAAATCATCCCTCAGAGTGATTTTCCAGGTATTGCACCTTTTTTTTTGTGTGTGTGTGTGTGTGTGTGTGTGTGTGTGTGTGTGTGTGTGTGTGTGTGTGATCCAGCTGATTGTGTGTCCGCTCTGAGAACAGAAGCTGTTTCATGTGAAGCAGCTGAAGTTTGAGGAGGAAAAATGTCGACAGGAGGAAGCTGCTGTGACTCACTTCCTCCTCCTCCTTTGTCTTCACACTGGACGCTGCTGACCTTTGTGTGTGTGTGTGTGTGTCCAACAGTTATTTTTATCATGCGGTCACATTCAGTGTCAGCCTGGTGTTTTCAGTGTTTTTTTATTCTTCTTTTTCTTTGTATCCCTCTGATGTCACTCAACCAGCTTGTCGTTCAGTCGCTGTTCAGTGTGTTCATGTTTGTAATGGACAGTCTCATTTCTTCACTGAGACAACCGTCATGTCTTAATGCGTTTCTCAATTAATCAGTTAGTTGTTTGATTCATAAAATGTCAGAAAAAGTGAGAAATGTTGCTCAAAGCTCAAGATGCCGTCCTCAAATGTCTTTTTTGTCCACAACAGACAGGACTAAAGAAACCAGATAATATTCATGTTTGATTAATTTAATAGTTGACAACTAATCTATTAGTTCTTGCAGCTCTAAATTTTACAAAGATGTTTCACCTTTATTGTGAAGGTGCAGACAGGAAACAGTGCAGGTTGTTCTTTCCCTCAGGCTGTGGTTCAGATGACGTCAGATGAGGTGAATCAGGACTGACAGTCAGGTCTGTGGTCCAGTTATCCTGTTGTTGTGTCTGTGACTCACAGATGATTAAAACCGTTTAAGGCTCCACTTCTGTCCTTTTCGTCTCATTCTGAGGATCAGTTTCTGTGACCTGTTGGACACAAAGTCAAACAGACTGTTCGAGTCTTGAATCAGGAAACAGTTTATTTGTCACAGAGAGTCTCACCCTTCACTACAGTCTTTATATTTCCCTGTGGTGTGACTGTGACTTTTATATTTTGTCTCCAGTTCAGTTATAATCTGTCAATCTCGTCTCTGATCGCTGACGGCCTTTATGTGGTCAAACGTGTGCAGTCAGCCTGCTGGTGTCTGCAGCTTCACTTGTGTTGCAGCAGCAGCTGAGTCTTGACTGTGGGCGGCTCGGAGGCTCAGTGGCCTCACAGAATGAAGGTCCTGTGTCCAAATCTCGCCTGGGGAAAAGGCCTTTCTATTTCTGGTTTCCCCCATCAAAAACATCTGTAGTCTGGGAACCAGAGTCTGTGAGCTGTGGGAGATTCATCAGTTTCAGTTTTACTCTCATCCTGTATCCAGTAAGGTCAATCACAGCTCTTCTTTATGGGTTCTATACGATGATAGACAGAGAAGCATCACGTCATACATTTCACTGCTCTGATTGGTTGTAGGTGTGTCCCAGCAGAAGAGCCATTGTTGGCCAATAGAAAAAACAGTCTTTCTGGAGCCGCATCTGTTAAATTCTCTATTTTTTATAGCAGTTTCTTTCGAAGCCACAGGGAGCCACTGGAAAGGGGCAAAAGAGCCACATGCAGCTCTGGAACCGCAGGTTGCACACCCCTACTCTATCCAATTGATCCAGCTAAGCTCCACCTTCCTTAGTTACTGTTGCTATGTCTGTCAAGCTTTCTTTAAAGTGATAACGGTGGCAAACACTGTCTGAATCGTTCATGAACGCATCAGGACGTCAAATACCAACATTCTGGGTTGGTGAGGCAGAGAACTGCAGAGTGTCTGCAGACACATCCACACACACCTCGAGTGGGTCGTATCACGAGTCGATAATACGAGTATATCTTTTTAGATAAAAACAAGAAAAAATTAAAACAAGATGAATGAGATGAGTTGCCTGTTTTCTAAATCAGTAAGGCGCTGAGATGACGCAGCAAACAGTGACAGAGAAGAGTCCAAATGTATCGCAGAACAATTAAATAGTTAAAAAAAACTGCGCACGTGACACGTGATTGTATATTATAGATATAAAGATACATGTTGAATGTATAAATTGTTGGCTACACACACACACACACACACACACACACACACACACAAATAAAGGTGAGGTGAAAATGAATTCCAAACTTTTTCAGGAAACACAGAGATACACAATCACTGCTGCACAAGGACACGGACACACACACACACACACACACACACACACACACACACACACACACACACAATTTGTTCTTTGAAAGCCCTCCACCCTTCAGCTTGAGGCCTCGCCTCAGCTGCAGGCACTCCCTGTATCCTGTATGTGTGTGTGTGTGTGTGTGTGTGTGTGTGTGTGTGTGTGTGTGTGTGTGTATGTGTGTGTGTGTGTGTGGAGTGGTCTTTGTTCACTGTGTGTTGCTGCTGTTTGTTGCAAGAAAAGTGTAACTGGTATCTGAAAGATGTGAACACTCCCAGTGAAGCTACATTTCTGTGCTTTGAGAGAGTTTTCCCTGAGTTTTGACTCTCAGGTAACATTCAGCTGAGTAGAAAACTGTCAGACACAACTCAGGGCTGAAACAAAGTGTTTCACCTCTCTTTCACAAACTTGTTTGGTCCATAAAATGACAGAAAATGGTGAAAAATGTTGATCACCGTTGTCCTCAAATGTCTTGTTTTGACCACAACCTAAAGATACTGAGTTCATTGTCAGAGAGGAGTGAAGAAACCAGACAATATTCACGTTTAAGAAGAGGAAATCATAGAAAAAATGACTCAAGATGATTATAAAAATAGTTAGCAACTAATTTGATAATCAAGTAATCGTTACAGCTGCATTTAAAACTAAAGAGACTTTGAGAGGCACATGGCCTTTTGGTAAATATAAATGTCTTGATACAGGAAATACTGTGAGCCAGTGAAAGGGCCCTGCAAACAGGCTGCATCACTTCCTTTAGAGACCAGTTTTCTCATTAAAACTTTATTTAAAAAGATTTATCAGGGTTTTTCTCACAGAGTGTCATCTCTAACTTGTCGGATGCATCAAAATAAAATCTGTTTATTATCTCAGTTTTCTAAAAATAATCCTGACTAGAGACTCGCTTCTTGTCACTTGACACTCGTCACATGACAGCGTGTATGTGTGTGTGTTATTGTCCGTCATTAAATGGCCGGCGGTGTTTCCAAACCGAGCCGCTCTGTCTGTCTGTTCCTCAGTCTGCTGATCTCTGCTGGTGTCCTGCAGCAGAGGTCAGAGGTCGTCCTGCTGCAGACGCCGGGGAACAATCCTGCGGCTGTACCCGCCGGCTGACATCATGTTTTGCTCTGCCTCTGTGGTTTTAGTTTTGCTGGGAGAGGGGTCGTGACCCCTGCGAGGTCAGAGGTCACAGTGATCCTCATCTGAGGGCAGTAAAAACAGAAACCTGGAATTCACAGAGCTTCAGTCACAACGTTTACAGTGAGGAGCCTCCTGATGTGTTTATGGTCGGTTCATCAGATTAGGTTCATCACGGGTCACTTAGCTGCTAACATGGCCTGAAGCATCAGTACTGTTGCTATGGCTACCGGCAGGCCTCTCCTGCATATTTTAGTCAGACTTTACAGCTGACGGCTCTAAAAACTACAATACCCATAATCCAAACAAACAGTTAGAATCAGACGTTTGATCTTACCCTTATATTTGGTTCTTGTCTCCTGCAGATGGACAGCTGTCGTCTGTCCCCGCTGTAGGTCAGCGATGGCCGTGCTGTTTCCTGAATGTGGAGGAGACGACGTCAGATCCAGACTCCATGTTGGTGGTCATGGCCTCGCTGGATGGAAGCACGCCGGTTGAGACGCTTCTCGTAGCAATCCATCTGGAGAGGTCAGAGACTCAAACTCTGTATGATGAAGACCTGTGAGAACAGCCTAACCACAAAAAAACTGTGCTAACACTTAGCATAGCAAACACAATTAACCTCTCACTCACACCTAACAGTAGCATAGAGTTGCCTGTGCGTGCTACAGTGTCGTATGTGCTAATATACATGCATCTCAGCATCTCTTGCTAGCACTTCCTTATGTCTCATTGGCTAAATAAATACAACACATTGGCAAAACATACCTACCAGTGCATGCTAAAGTGTTAGCATGGAGCCAAATAACAATGTACATAAGGTTTGCTAGCATTAACATGTGTTAGCATGGGTCCTAGTGTTTATGCTAATTTATCATATCTTATTTATCATTGTATTTATCAGTTTATATTGCCAATATGTAAAGTGATTGTAACGCAACTTAAAAAATTAGACCTTCTGTGACCAACAGCCTGTGGACTAATTTCTATGTAGAGGACTGATGGCAGTTTATTTTGAAATGTCCAAGGTCAAAGCTAACATTACTGCAAAGCATGTAAAGTGTATTCTGATATTGTTGTCTTAGCTGGCTAATCTTCGCAAATGTTAGCTTGCTAACATGGGTTAGTTAGTGTTAGTTAGGTAATGTAGCAAAATACTGTCTTCATTTGATAATGTCAGCTAATTCATCAAGACTACAGGTGCTGATCTGATCATTTCTACTCTCTCTCCACCTGTTTTACAACATTTCAGATTTGGCTCTTTTTTTTTCAGCGCCTCTCAAGTGTCTAAAGATTTACCAGTAACAGTAACAGTACTAGTCTCCACCACATGGCAACATCATCATTGTTTAAATTTAATGTTTTTTTTCTCCGCAGGTACCTGGACACCTTCCGTCGAGGTGGTCTCCTATTAGCTAGAGACTTCACACACCTGGATCATGACGCCTTGGTCAGCCTGGGTATAACGGCCACAGGACATAGGAAGAGAATCCTACGATTGGTCAGTCACATTCAGAGGACAGAGGCTCAAAGAGCCAATCAGAAAGCTGATCACCCACGCGACCGCTGTCAGTCTGTGACGGAAATTTCTTTGTCAGAGCGAGGTCACAGCGCCGTGTTGCACCGACAGTTGACAGAACCTGTAAACTTTGAGGCGTTCAGGAACAGCTCTGCTCCGAACCTCGCCGCCATGCTGACCAACGCTGACAGCAGCAGGCCCGTGGTGAAACCGGTCCCCAAACCCAGAACTGTCTTCAACCGCCGCCGGACAACACCCGTCCACTTCTGTCCAACACCGGACCCTGCACCGCCCCCACCCAGGAGGCTGTCCCAGGAGTCCATCTGTTTCACTGTGTTAGAGGGACTGACCTCAGGAGACACTCCCACACCTGACGAACTCAAAGACAGGTCAACCACGCCCAGCCGCAGACTGGGCCAGGCGGCGAGGAGGAAGCCGAGCCGAAGCTTGTCTCTATCAGACGCTGGAGGTGACTTACCTCCTGTTCCACCAAGACTAAACCGTGGAGTCCCCCCTGCCATGACCCCACCATTCTCTTCTTCTTCTTCTTCACCTGTACAGACAGAGCAGAACCAGACACCTCCTGTGACTTCTTGTTCTCGTAGTCATGACAACAGCCGGCTTTCCGGATCTGGATCCCCGCCGTCTGGTTCACCAAGAGGTGGCGGGATGGAGATGGTCTCTAATGAGATCTACTGGGGCACTTTACCTGGTTCTACTGCCCCCAGTGGAGGGAGGACATACTGCAGCCAGCAGTCAGCTCCTCCAACTCCACCCAGGCAGACATCAGACCGGACCCCTGAGAGGAACAGGTAGGTCCCTCTGATGGACTTTTTCCAGACCAGGATCCTTACAACAAAATTTATTTGCTGTTTGTTAGATGTGTGAAGCAAAATAAATCCATTAGCCTCATTATATAAGACCTACCTGTCCTTATGATTGACCAGGCCTCCCGCTGCCACACGACTTACCTATGTGTGACTGTCTGTCCCTCCATGTATCTGTCCAGAACACTGATCTGAGGGAGATGTCTGATAACCAGGGGTCATCTCTTTTCCAACTTTGTTTTGTCCTTCACACCCATCACAGTGCAAATGCCACTGTGTAACATTAATAACTAAACTATTTGACCATGAAGGAGCTAAGATGCATTAGAGTTATTGCTAAAATATCATCAGTTCAATGCAATCATCACCAAATCCACAAGTTAGTTATTCATTATTTTTTATTTCTAGGGTTATTATAACGACCTGATGGAAGAGAACTCTCTGTCTTTTGGTGCAGTTTTGTGGTGATGTGTGTTCATGCTCTAAACCATGTAAGGCCTTTTCACACTGCATACCTTTAGCCCTGGGCTAAGACTTAACCTTGGGCTAATTTAGCCCCCTTTCACGCATACATTGTTAACCCAGAGTTAAGCTAAGCCCAGGACTATATTAGTCACACTGGGTTAAAGTCTCTGTACACCCATACATGTGTTTTTTGTTAACCTGGCTGATTATCTTCCTCTTCTTCTAATCTTTTAGCCCTGTTTCACACAGACAGCTTTTAGCCCTGAGTCAGTTTTCGGGGATAACCCCACAAACTCAGGGCTAACCCTGCTCTGGAGCAGGGCCAGCTGGCTTAAGGCTTAAGTCGGGGTTAGCCCACTTTGGAGCGTGCCAGGATTGTGTCACTGTGAAAGCCCTGGCTCTTGGCGTGGGGCTAACCGCTCTCTTAGCCTGGGCCTAAGTGCAGTGTGATTGGCTCAGCTGTGTCAGAGCTGTGAGACCAGTGATGTGACTGGCTGAGAGACTATTTAATAATCACCACACCTGCAGGTCTATATTCAGTTTCCAGCCTTTTTATACACTGCACATGCAACCAAAATAGAAAGTGAACATGGAGATGCACAGTCCGTGCGCCCTGAATATACTCCTATACCACCTTGCGCTTGGCATTTATCATTCAAATATCAGCTGAGAGTCTAAAATATTAAACTGAAGGTACAATTCATGCTTTCGCACCCTCAGTCTAAGAGTAAAGATTAACAGCTGTGTAGTCTGTCTATAGATCTGTCTATCAATCCATTTCCTGATGTTTATCCAGCTCCAGGTTGTGGTTGCAGGAGGATAATGATGCCAGTATGTTTGTTCGAACAGCCCCATCCTCCCACACCGTTCTGACATTCTGTTGTTGACATTGGTAGGCTTGTGTTGGACAGATTGTTTATTTGTCTTTTTCTATGTATGTGTGTTTTCAGTGGCAGCACTTTAAGTAACAACTCTTCAGGATCAGCCAGAGGTGAGTACAGATGTAAGAACATGATGTGGACAGTCAGTGGACAGTGGACATAAAAATCTGTTCTGTATTTACAAAGACAACCATTTAAGTCATCTGGATCATGTTTATTTTGTTTGAGAATTTACAGGACCTCATGTCTGAGTTTGGGGTTACGTTAATGTCCATACTTCAGTACACAATTAACTCTTTGTTTTCTTTTCAACAGCATCAACAGATGATCCTGAGGAGGAGATCAGCCCGTACTGTGAAACTGTATTCCAAACTAGAAGAAATCCACTCATCTCTGAGGTCAGACACATCCTCCTTTGCCTCCATGTGTCCCCCTTTCTTCTTTCTTTCTCCCCTCACAAACATTTTATTAAAAACGCCCTGGCTGCAGTGGGAGCCTGCAAAGAGATCAGCTCCTGAATGGTCACAAATCTGCCAGGGCTGGTTCCATTTTGAATCCAGTGTTGACGGTGGTGTTGGTGACAGAAGTGTGTTGATTCAATGTTTTGTCCTGCAGAGTGAAAGAGAGATGAGGAGGGTGGAGGACAAACATGCAGAGGATCATGGGTAAGACATCAGCAACTCTGTAAAGTTACATTTGTATGATCAAATATTGAATATTGTACAAAAACATAAACGTTACACAGACAAAGAATTAATGAAGAAACAATCAACACAAGAGGAAAATAACGTCTAAAAGAAACAGTCAAACAATAGATTTATAAAAAAAAAGAAATTAACAAACAAAAACCGAATTGAGGGAAAAACACAGATATATAAAAGTGTATCATCTGTATATTAGCTGACCTCTGGAGTTCTCCAAAGTGCTGAACTCGGCCCACTTTAATTATGTGGATTTTCTTTATACACATTGTATAAACTGCAGTCTGTGTTCAATATTTTTCATTCCCTGCTCTTTTTTAAAATTTAATTTAGGCTTGTGTTGAATGCAAAGCTCTGTTAACAGCGGTTGAGAATAAGCTACAGAAAAGCTACTGCTGCTGTTGCTGAAGTCAAAAACCGACTTTGAAACATGAACCATCTTATTGGATCAAAAAATAAAAGATCTGCAGTGTCCACAGATTTCACAGTAAAAGTGTTAACAGGATGTGATGTCAGAATAATCGCTCCCAAACTGTAATAAAGTTGTATTTGTATCTTCAGGTCTCAGAAGTTCTCCTGGACGAAGCGTTTGTCTCAGGCTCTTCACCCCGGAGACTCTCAGGGTTACAGCACCGTTGGAGAACCTCCACCTCCCCCCCGCTACCTTTCCCTGCCCCCCCACACCTTCGCCTTAGAGGCCGACGAGGACCTGACCATCTCCCCCTACGCCAGCTACACCTCCCTGACTGAGAGGGCCCCGCCCATCATCAGCGGCTGGCTGGACAAGCTGTCTCCACAAGGGTGCGTTTGATTTATACAGCTAGTTAGACCAAGGGAGTGTTTGATTTATCCAGCTGGTTAGACCAGGGGTAAGTTTGATTTAAACAGCTGATGTGACTAGGGGTGCGTTTGATTTGTACAGCTAGGTAGACCAGGGGTGTGTTTGATTTAAACAGCTGATGCAACTAGGGGTGCGTTTGATTTGTACAGCTAGGTAGACCAGGGGTGTGTTTGATTTAAACAGCTGGTTAGACCAGGGGTGTGTTTGATTTATACAGCTGGTTAGACCAGGGGTGTGTTTGATTTGTACAGCTAGGTAGACCAGGGGTGTGTTTGATTTAAACAGCTGGTTAGACCAGGGGTGTGTTTGATTTAAACAGCTGGTTAGACCAGGGGTGTGTTTGATTTTAACAGCTGGTTAGACCAGGGGTGTGTTTGATTTTAACAGCTGGTTAGACCAGGGGTGTGTTTGATTTTAACAGCTGGTTAGGCCAGGGAGGATTCTTCATGGCTGTGTTTATTCAGTTTAGAGTCTGAGAATTGAGAGAGTGCTTAAAGAGGTTCCACAGTTCTTTAAAGATATTCCATGTGGTCTTGAGCAAGTTCCAGAGGTTTTTGAGGAGGTTGTAGAGGTCCTTGAAGAGTTTCCAGTGGTCTTCAAACAAGTTCCTTGGGTTCTTAAGGAAGTTCCAGATCTTTTAAAGGAGGCTGTATGGCCCTTGGAGATTTTTCAGGGGTGCTTGAGCCAGTTCCTGTTTTTTAAGGCAGTTCCTGAGGTTCTTAAAGAGGTCAAAGGGACCTTGAGGAGTTTCCAGGGGTGCTTGAAGAGGATTTACAGGTTTTTAAATAAGTATCATTGTGTTGATAAACACATGAACAGAGTAAAGTTGTGTATTTGGACACTCAGAGGAGGAAGAATGTGGAGTCTGAGGAGCTCCTCCCACGTTCTCATCTGGCCAATCACAGTGGTCGAATCAGAGAGTTAAACACAGCTTCCTGTTCTGTCTGATTTTCACACGTCTGATGTTCTTCATGTACAGAGTGTGTGTCTGTGTGTGTTAGGGGTCAGAGGTCAGCACTGGCTATCGTGCTGCGTCTCCTCCTCTCTGCTCCTCCCTGTGTCTCCTCCCTCCTAAGGAGCTGCCTCTGCCTCGTCATCTTCCTCTCCTCCTCCTCCTCTTCTTCCTCTTCTTCGTCCTCCACTCGGTTTGTGTTTGTCTTTCTTTCCTTCTTGTGTTTCTCTTTAAAACATAAAGTTCTTCTGTGGTGTTTCACTGATATATATAGTCAAATATATATACTAAAACAAAATCAACACAGACATATTTTCATCATGAATCACCTGTTTTTAGCTGCATCTTATAAATGTATGTCACATCTCCAAACATTCAGAAATAATAAGCAGAAATAAAATGGACCAAACTAAACTGAGCTGATTGTAACACAAATAACTTGTTTTTCATTCTTTGTGTTGACCTGATGTGTGTTTTTATTTTTCAGGAACTACGTTTTCCAGAAGCGTTATGTGAAGTTTGATGGCAAAAACCTGATGTACTTTGGCAGTGAGAAGGTACAGAGAAGAGTTTATTTTATCATAACTGTCCTGATTATCTGAGTTTCTCTCACATCTCTAATCGTATTTTCTTGTTTGGGTTTAATGTGGTTATTTTGAGACTGAACAATGGACCTTTTAATTTGGAAATAATCATTTTGGAGTATTTTTATATTAAAGTCACCCTCTTTTCTCTGCCTGTAAAACACAAACTCCAAATTCACGCAAAAACCTGTGCTGAACGTTTAGCTTAGCATGCTAACCAGCTACCTTCGATGGGTCGCGTCTCGAAGAGTTTCTCTGGTGATATGCTGTCCCCCCCCCCCCCCCCCCCCCCCCATTTGTTTGTTTGGAGTTTGAATTGAATTGAAAAATGTCTGGGATCTGTCACTCTTTGATTCATTGGAGTAAATTTACATAATTTGAATCATTTCCTCTCACCTGTTCTGTTTTAGGACATATACCCTAAAGGAGTGATCCCATTGGCTGCCATCCAGATGGCCCGCCCAGCCAAAGACAATAAGTTTGAAATTGTTACGAGTCACAGGATCTTTGTTTTCAGGACTGATAATGAAGGTAAAAACATGAACACACACAAACTCAAACTTGGTCCGGGGAAGATCCATTTTTCTATTTTTATTTTTTTTAAATAGTTCTCCAAATTTGTGATTGTTCTATCTGGTAAAATACTCACTGAGGCTTTTAGTTATGATCCTGAAATGATGTGGTCTGGTTCTAAAATCTGTCTGTTATAACAGAAGGATCATGTAAGCTCTAAATATATAGTGCATCTGCAAAAAAACTTTCACAGAGGAAAATTTGAATACTTTAATTCAGCCTTTACATGACACAGAGACGAGAAGAAACAAAAAGCTCAGCAGGTCATGTGACCGGGCTCCAGCTGGGACAGACAAAAGACTGACCCACTAACCGGCTGCATTCAGACGGCTCTGAACCAGGTCTCTGCAGGCCTGTTGTCTCTGCAGATAATGGAGGAGAGTTTTATTTCTGCGGGGTGAGACAGGAAGTGAAGATGATGAGAGGGGTGAAGGCTGAGAGCAGGACTAAATCTGAGTCTAAACCTGCAGTCAATGCATGCAGCAAAAGTTCCTGAATATCCAGAAGTTCCTGTACTTTTTCTTAAAATGTTGACTAGAAATGTTGTATTTCTGCTTTTAAAAATGTTCTACTTCTCTTCTGTTCATCATTTATTATTTTAATCGTCCTCATAACAAGAGGAATAAGTGTAAATGCGTGATAATCACAGCTGAGCAAAGCGACACATTAATCACTAACAAGGCTGATGATGATGATGATGATGATAATGACGGACTCTCTCTCTCAGTGCTGAGGCGACGCTGGGTGTGCACGCTGCAGGAGCACGTCAGAGATCAGCTGGTGTTTGGCCGACGGCGTTTCGGTCCCGGATCACACTGTCAGAAGCACGGCGTCCTCGAGCTGAAAGGAACCAAATCTAAAGTGTACGCTGCCATCAACACGGAGCAGATCTGGCTCTATAAGAGCGAACAGGTGAGATTCTCTTCATGTTATTTGTGGTAAGGTTGTCGTGCAGCTCCTCCTGTCGGTGTAGCAGCTCAGCAGTACCTGCAGGTTGTTGAATTTCCTCTGTATGTGTGTGTGTGTGTCTGAAACTTGTGTGTCTGCAGTGTTTTCGTAACGGAATCGGCATCACGCTGATCGAAGCTCGAGGAGCGACGATCAGAGACGGGAAACACAAGAGCTTCGACCTCATCACTCCATATAAAACCTTCAGGTATCACTCCACTGATATCAATACACCTGCACATCTCTGAGCTCATGTTGGTCACTGAATGAACACACTTCATTTTTGTAATTAGGATCCTTTAAAGGGACAGTTTACCTCAATCAAAGACACATACTTTTACATGTCATGCTGTTTATCCATCTAGATAATTTTGGTGCGAGTTGCAGAGTTTTGGAGATATCTGCCAGAACTCAATGTGGTGCTCAAAGTGTCAAAACATACATTTGAAAAACTCAGATCCAGTGTGTCTTTACTAAAATGATGACCTGGTTACTTGAGATAATCCACAAACCTTGTAGGTTTCATGTAGGAACTAGTAGTTGCAGCGTAGTCAGCGAATGCAGAGACGCTTCATGTGTAGATCTTTAGTTTTTCAGGAACTGGGAACAAAATGTT
Source organism: Lutjanus erythropterus (assembly GCF_056507025.1). NCBI lineage: Eukaryota > Metazoa > Chordata > Actinopteri > Lutjaniformes > Lutjanidae > Lutjanus > Lutjanus erythropterus. The sequence continues at coordinate 1,451,722 of NC_139321.1, read as the reverse complement.
GCCGTCCTCTGCCAGGCGGTGCCATTTGGTCCCAAAAACCAGGTCACTGAGTGAGAAAAAGCTCCTTACAGTTAAATCCCTGCAGCTCTGCTGCTGCTCAGTTCACTCTGCTGGTCTCAGTCTGCTGTTCTCTTACTGAACTCAATAATGTTTGAATGTTGAAACCAGCAAATTTTAAAAAGGGTGGATTTCTGTCTTTAAAATGCCGTTGTTGTGGCGACCTTTCAAAAAGCCTCACAGCAGACCTCTGCTCCGCCTCCTCAGCTTCACGGCGGAGTCGGACCGGGAGAAGCGGGACTGGATGGAGGCGCTGCAGGAGTCCATTGCGGAGACTCTGTCCGACTACGAGGTGGCTGAGAAGATCTGGTCCAACAGATCCAACAGGATGTGTGCTGACTGCAAGGCCCTGAACCCTGACTGGGCCTCCATCAACCTGTGTGTGGTCATCTGCAAGAACTGTGCAGGTACCTGAGAGAACGTCAGAGGGAGAATACATCAGATCAGAGTAGATCTAGATTAGATTAAACGTTGTTCTTTGCTCTTTATTTGGATTATTCCCACGGTTTAAAATCACACAGTATCAATAAAATAAGAAAAGTCAAATATAAAAATCATAAAATGTCAAACAGACCCAGAACAGAAGTTTATACAGTGGATGTCCTATAAAAAACTATCTGATCTAAAAAGTAAATGTGTGTGTGTGTGTTTCTGCCAACACACCTGTTCAGGTAAACAGAGTGTGTTGATGCTGTTCACACACTTGCACAACTTTCACTGTGTGTTTGTGTTGCAGTGAATACCTGTGGAGACATGAATCACTGCAGGTGAAACTCTCACTGTGCTGGTTCAACTGCATTCAACTGTGTGTGTGTGTGTGTGTGTGTTGTGACATCCTGTGTGTTTCAGTGTCGTCAGTCTGGATGTTTTCGTCTCACCTGAAACTGAACTCGTGTGTTGTGTTTTATGCACTCAGTTTCCATTTCATTGAAAAAAGAAACAACATGAAGTTTTAGTGACATGTAACTCCGTCATTGGACAGTTGTAGTGATGTCATCCTCACATTATCCACTTCTTCTGCAGTTTGTCTGCTTCCACATCACAAACCAGAGTTCAGCTGGAGGCGGACTGAGAACCTCCTCCGGTCGTCTCGGTCTGGTTCTTTAGTCCCAACACACCAGTTCAAATGAACCAAATTAACTGAACAACATCAGACTGAACCAAACCAAACATCTCTGAGACGAAAGCAACATTAATGTAACAAGTCAAACCTGCAGAATCTAGAAAAAATCGGCATGTCACCCGTTTGTTCAGTGATTTTAAGAAGTCTGAACACAACCGACCAATCAGAGCTCTGTGGTCAGGATTAAAAAGGAGGATGAAGTGAAACCGAACTGTCTGATTTAACAATTTAACCAACATGTTCGTGTGTGTGTGTGTGTGTGTGTGTGTGTGTGTGTGTGTGTCTGCAGGGCAGCACAGAGGACTGGGGACGATGATCTCAAAAGTTCAGAGCCTGAAACTGGACACCAGCGTTTGGAGCAATGAGATCGTCCAGGTGAGACCAGAACCAGAACCACCAGAACCAGGTGGATGACAAATGAAAGGAAAAACTAACAAAGTGTGTTAATAAAGGTGTTGTTCCACCATGAACATCTAGAGGAGCTTTAGAACTCCTTGTCAGAGGTTCTCCAAGTGTGTTGAACTGTACTGGAGGCATGATGGTGGAGAACATGCCGCTCCAAAATCTCTCACTGGTGTTCATCCCCCTACAGGACCCCAAAAAGGTCCACTAAAACCTCCTAAAAGACTCCTAGAACCTTCTTAATGATCCCTAAAACCTCCTAAGGGCCATCTAGTGACTATTTAAACCTCTAAGTGAATGAAACAGAAGTAAAACCCATCATTATGTGTTCTATTGAGTGTTCTAGTAATTACTCAGTCACCTGTCTGTACGTAACTCTCAGGACATGAGATCCAGAGCAGCGTTAAAGATCAAACATGGTGTTTAGTCGCTCTGTTTAGATCTGAACTGCTCTGTAATCCTGAACCTTGTTTGTTTGTTTGTTTATGTCTTTGTTTGTTTGTTTATGTGTGTGTCAGCTGTTCATCATGCTGGGGAACGACCGGGCCAATGATTTCTGGGCGGCTCGTCTGTCTGTGTCGGAGGAGTTGGACTGCGACGCGTCGCCTGAGCAGAGGAGGGAGTTCATCACACAGAAGTACAGGGAGGGACGATTCCGCCTGAACCACCCCGCGTTCAACAGCCAGGAGGAGCTGCTCAAGGTCAGACTGACGGGTTCTACCTCACAGAACAACAAGAGAACATTTAGAACAGCTACGACAGGGAGGGAAGGGAACCGTGTTTCCATCAACCTATTTTTATTTTGAAGTATCACATTAGAAAAGGTTGAAACAGCAGAATTTGAAAAATCTTCCTCTGAAGAAGTTTAAGTCATGTGAACCAATCAGCTGTTTCCTCATGGCTCTCATGGCTCTATAGTACGTCCATGATGGTTCCACACAGCTCCGGTGGAACCTTCCTCACGTTAATACGTGAAACACTAATGTCTGATTTTCATCCTGTTTTTCTTCAGGTTCCACTTTCTTAATTACGTCTTCTTTTTTTTCAACGGTATAATGATTTTCTGACTGTGGAACTGCTGCCACCTACTGTTCATCTCCACAAACCATCTGCTAATTATCATATAACTGTAGTGTGTGGTTTTCTTCATTTAACTTGAATGAAATTCTTTTAAAATTAGAATTGTAACAATCACAAAAACTAACTGCTGACTTGAAAAAATGTCCCACACAGATCAGTTGTGTACAGCATTTTTTCCAAAAACAAACAGAGCAACAACAAAAAAAATCATACAAATTATGTCAAACTAATAGTAACAGAATATGTTTGATACCAAAAACAATAAACAGCAGTAATAATATCAGAGTTCCAGGTGACTTCAGGTGAACAACATATTGTAACTCTGGTTTGATTCTGCAGCAGCAGCAGCTCTGAGGACAGAACAGAAGCTTTTTATGTGGAACAGACAAAGTGAGTCTGTCAGCAGCTGACAGAGGCGTCAGTCTGCAGAGAAACATCACAACACAAAGTCGACCTGAGAGCTTTTAATCTCACTTTAAATCAGGTTTTCTCTCCTTCCTACTGAATGTTTCAAGAACTTTCAGCTCTTAAAATGTTTTCTGAAGAATATTGAGTCATTAGATGATTGTTTAAAAGCTGCACAATAGTTGGATGGAAACTTTTCCCAGAGTGCACTGGGGCCTCAGACATCAGAGGAAACAAAGATAAAAGCTGCCTGAGGCTCAAAAAAGGAAACTAAGACATCAGACATGTCTGCTCTCTTTATTCATCCTTATTCTTCTTGTTAAAATCACAGTGACATTTCACTAATAACTTTTAATTTAATGATGTTGATATAAAGATGTATTAAATGTACAGTACAGTGTTAAACAGGGATAATGTTCAGTGAGCAGATCATTACTGCGAAATAATCCCTGACAAGGTGATGCAGGACCCCAACACAAAGACTGAGGGGGTTTATTATTTCTCAATAATGACCTGCTCACCGTGCATTATCATAACATCTTTACTGACAAAAAAAAAATCAATAATCTGACACAACATATTGATTTTAAAATGGTTTTATTGCTCCTCCAGAGTCTATGATCTGTACTGCAGCCATAGCAGCAGTCTGCAGATATAATGCTGTAATTAACCAATCAGAATCAAGTATTTAACAAAGCTATGTAATAGGTGGTGCACACTCATAAAAATAAATTCAGTTGTACTTTTTTTGTCAGAAGATCAATTAAATTTTACTTGATCAATTGAATTTTTAACAACAGATTAATCGATCATCAATCAACCATCATCATCCCTAAAATGAAATTTAAATGAACGTGTCTCTCTCTCTCTCTCACTGACAGGTGCTGTGCACCGCCGTCTCTGAACAGACTCTTCTGAAAACTGTCACTCAGATTTTCTCGGAGGCGGAGTCAGCTCGCCTCGCCAACGACTCCAACGGCTGCCAACAACATCATCACCCTCTGGACAACTGCATCGCATCAGGTCTGAGCTCTGCTGTCATCTACTGTATTCTACTGTCATCTACTGTACTCTACTGTCGTCTACTGTACTCTGTCTACAAGGTTTTTGTAAGTCCTTGAAAGGTCTAAAATCCAATTATCTGAATTTTAAGCCTTAAATTTTTTAAAATTATGAAGCTGACTTTACTTTTATATGGTTTCATTACTTTCAGTCTCACTTTTAAATGTTTTTGTGAAAAACAAAAAGTATTGATCACACTGTTAAACTACAAAACAAAACCAACACTGAACCAATAAACACAAACACAAATGATGTATATATGTTTTTTCCAGTATCAATGTGAAATAGATCTTAAATTACATTTACAAAGATCTTAAAAAGTATTTTACTTTATTTTGAACTTGTTGAAAACTGCAGAAAGTCTGCAGTTACTGCAGTGATGTCCTGCACTCGACACTGCAGCAGGACATCTGTGATTTGAAAAATAAAGTGTCTGCAGCGTGTTTGAGGGTCAGTTTGTGGAGGCAGGTCAGCTGAGTTCATGTTGTGTTATCAGCTCTGTTCCTGCAGGGAGGCTTTCATCTCATTACACTTCGCTTCAGTTAGCAGAGAAACTCACACAGACAGACTTTTAATCTGACTGAACGAGTACAAAGTGAACCACAGACGAAGCTTCATCAGAACTGCAACCAGGGCTGTAATTTGATATTACAAAAACAAATCTAACTTTAGGAATCCTGTTTTATCGTACTTCATCCTTCAATTTATCTCAGATTAGGTCATTTTAAGTACTTTTATGTCTGTTACCATAGCAACCAGCACTGCTTTTCTCATCTCGCTGACCTAAACAATTCTGTAACTTCTGGCTGTTCGCTACTGTTAACTAACACTGGCTGGTGCTCAGTCCTGACCCATCAGCCAGACGAGACTTAACTCTGTAAATCTCACACTGTTATACTTTACAGTTATAGTTTGCAGTATTATACAAACATGTGCACCCATAGCAACCCTGACACCAGGAAGCCCCCACTATAACAAATCCCAATTTAGGTCCTGACCATTACCTACTGCTAGCTAACACTAGAGTTAGCTACCGTTAGCGAACACTACCATCACCTGCTGTTAACTAATGCTACCCTTAACTACTGTTAGCAAGTTAGGAAGTTACCTACAGCAGGTTTAAAAGGTAAAGTTGGGATGGTTTAGCAGTTTATCCTAAAGTTAGGAGTTTGAGAAGTTTGAATCTTTGCACAAAATACTTTTCTGATCTTCAGCAGGATCGGAACATTGACTTAGGAACAAGTTAATCTGTAATGACTTTTTTACATGAATCAGGTCCTAACCTTAGTTACCATGGTTACCAAAGAACTAATATAGGATATTACAATTAGCAACTTTCTGTAATGTTGCTCCTGAACCAGAACCAGAAGTGACAGAAGAGTCTCTAACATCAGCCTGATGTTTCTGTGTGTGTGTGTGTGTGTGTGTTCTCCTGTCAGACCCCAGTGTGTACGATGAGATCATGCAGCCCGTCCTTCACTCCGGTTACCTCTACAAGTCCAGTTCCGTCCACAGAGGAACGCTGTCCAGGAAGACACGAGAAGGTAAGAAACCAGCAGATTATTCAGAACATTTCTTGGGGATAAGTTTTAGGAAGCTGTGTGTTACTTAAGTGTCTCCTCATGTTGTTGTCAGACTTCCAGAAGTTCTGGTGTTCGGTGGATCGGTCTCTGCTCTTCTATGAGTCGGATCGATCAGCTGATCCCTGCATGCAGATCAGTGTTAAAGACATTGTGTGTTTGGGTGTCAGTCGACCCGATGTGTCCAACAACAACAACGGCTTCATCGACAGGTACGGACCGCTTTTTTTTTATACATTTCATCTGATCCCATAATTGTTTTTATGTTTCTGTTCATGAAGGTGAAATGTGTGTGTTTCTCAGGTTTCGTTACACCTTTGAGTTGTATTTGACTTCAGAGAAACTTTACCAGTTTGGTTTGGAGACGGCCGACAGTCTGCACAGCTGGACCAGATCCATCGGGAAGGTCTGAAACTACGACATTCGACTCTGTCCCCCACACTGCCTCAGTTTTAAATAAAGACTTATGTAGAGGATAATATGCAATGAGCAGTTTTTTGGGGGGAAATAAAGTACTATAGTTTTATTAAAACCACAGATACATGTTAGTATCGTCTGATAACTTCTGATAAACTGTGCTGTCCGTTCCCGTCAGGCTGCGACGCCCCTCAGTTGTCACTGCCTGCTGACTCGGGAGTTTGAGCGGGTCGGTCTGCTGAGGTACAGAGCCATGTTGGACCCTCAGCAGTGGAAGGAGGCGTACTTTGTCCTGCAGAAGTCCAACCTCTTCATCTGTCCGCGAAACGACGGAGCTGCGGAGGACATCATCAACCTGAATCGTCTGCAGGAGCTCAGTGAGTCCTGATCTATAGATACACCTGATTAATTCTGATTGATTGATTTGTTGGTTGGTTGGTGTGTTGAGATAAAACTGTCTCTGTTTGTGTCGAAGGTATCGCCTCAGAGACGGAGAACCACGAGAAGAAAGACATCCTGGTTTTAGTGGAGAAGGGAAGGTGAGATGAAGAGTTCCTCAGCTGAACACTTGTTCATCTGATTTCTGTTGTTCTTCATCGTTGTGTTTCTCCTCTTCGTCAGGACTCTCCACCTGCAGGGCGTCGGCCGGACTGACTTCTCTCTGTGGTACTCAGACATCCAGCGAGCGGCCGGCGGAAAAGGAAACACTCTGAGAGAACAGCAGCTGAGCAGGAACGATATCCCCATCATTGTGGACAGCTGCATCGCCTTCATCACGCAGTACGGTGAGGAAGAGGAGGAACAAGGTGTACAAGTCAAATATCTGAACCTTGAGTAGAAAGTGAAGTGATACAAATTACAACTGAATGGCCAAGTCATGACTAAGTCCCGCCCCCTTTTGCTCTGTGCTCCAGTAACAGTTAAGCAAGCTTGGTACCTGCTGCAAATATTTTATTTACTTGGAGTGTGATGTCATGACCTGCCCTACTTTGTCTCTGATTGACTAACAAATTTCGACATCACTGGTTTGGGTGGCTCATGGTTTAGGCATGAGACATGTGATGTTACAGTTGGCCAATCGAAGGCAGAGTGGGGTGAGTCATGCCATCACCATCCTGGGGAAAAAATATTGCATATCTACAAGATGTTCCTGGAATAGACTAAGGGATCGACATATAGTCAAATTAAGTTAATTAATGTTAGCGAAACGTTAGCTAAGTAGCTATCGAACAACTGATGTAGATTAGCTATCTGATACAGATTAGCTAGTAGGGGTGTCACAATTCCCCTTTAATTTTCATTTTGACTTTTTGATCTACACCTTTTCCAGGACTGATGGCTCTGCCATCATTAGATTATTGAGTCAAATCAACAAATCATTGCTTTTAATTATTTTTTGAAAAGATAACCTACATGTCATCCACATGCTAGATGCAGCAAGGGGTTGAGAGAAAAAAATATAGTCACAGATTCTGTCTTTTCTGATTTTGTTTATTGGAACTGAAAGCTCAATTTTATTGATTTTCAATTTAAAATTCAGACACTTATTAGCTAGCTAGTTAGCTAGTATTTTTGCTAATTTAATATTTGACTACATACATAAATATGTCTTAATGTGGGAAAACTGACAGACTTTCTGCCGTGCCAAGCTTGCTCAGCTGTTATTGGAGCACACAGTGAAAAGGGGCGGGACTTGAGATGTGTCAAAAGGTCAAATTTCTCAAATTTTCTTTAGTTCCAGGTTTCTTCTGTCTATAACTATGTATTAAAATGCAGAAATCTTATAAATAAGAGTATTAGTTGAAGTGTACAGCATATATGTTGATAACAGTGTATATTATCAGTATTGCACAGGTGAATTAGTTATTGTTCTGTTCATTCAGGTCATTATATACATTATAAATATAAACAAATATATATAAATCAAGTATTAATAAATCATGTGTTATTGACATTATAAATGTAACACTTGATAAAGAATTCTAAATAAATTCTGAGTAAATACATTAAGGGTTGTAGACATTATAAATATAAATGAATGCATCCCTACCTGAGTGACGTTCTGAGCATGCTCCGTAGGTCTGGGCCACGAGGGGATCTACAGGAAGAACGGAGCCAAGTCCAGGATCAAACTCCTGATGGAAGAGTTTCGCAAAGACGCTCGAAACGTCAAACTGCGGATCGGAGACCACTTCATCGAGGACGTGACGGACGTCCTGAAGAGGTTCTTCAGAGAGGTGGAGGACCCCATCTTCATGGCTGAACTCCACCCACTGTGGCAGGAGGCCGCCAGTGAGTCCACTTCACTTTAGACCACAGTCCAGGTCCAGAGTTCAGTCTCTGTCTGAGGATGAGATGTCTCAGATGTTTAATGCTTTTACTGCTTGTAATTCTTCTACTGCCCACAAAATGACCAGAGTTTTCAGGTGTAATAATGATATGATATGCATCATTTTATAAATTGTAATTAGTTCAAAATCAGGTTTATAAACAAATTTCAAAAGGTGAGAAAAAGTCACGAAAAATATGAGACAGATGATCAAAGTCTGTCCTGTTTTCATCTTCAGAGATCCCTCAGAAGAGTCAGAGGTTGGACCGCTACAAGGAGATCATCCGGAGTCTTCCTCGGGTCAACAGGACGACTCTGGCTGCTCTCATCAGTCACCTGTACAGGTGAGTTCACAGTGAAGCTACATTTACGATTAGCATCCACACTACTGGCATTTTCAAACCCCTAGAACTGAGATTAAGAAACGGTGCTGGCCTCTTTTTTTTTTCTTTTTGTCACTTTTCTGGATTAGTGGAAACTGAGACTTTTGAAACTGAACTCGATGTTTGCTTCCTGACTCGGTTTTATCAGTCACAACGTGTTTTTCACTGATTCATCAGGCCCATTTAATTTAACTTGGGTATTAAATTTGACATTTGGTGTCCATGTAATCTATTCTAGCTGCTGTTTTGCAGTTAAAAATCTGCATTTTATAAAGCTTGTATTGGTTACACAATGAGGAGGTGAGCTATTGTATACAGACCTGCAACTCTGGAGTCCATTTCACCAAATTTGGAACATGAGGTCATTTCCCCTCTCATTTGCCAGAGCTGTGTAGGGCTCTAAAATGTACTGTATTTCCTCAAATTGTGTCCTGAGGCCTTCATTCTCCTCAGCTGCTTATATTAGAGAGGCTGTTATTTCTAATTCCCTTTGTTTGAGTATATTTGGTCATATTTTAGTATGAAGCCTCCACATTTTGTGATTCACTCCCATTTGCCCAAACCCAACATTTTTTTTATGTTTCAAATTAAAAGTTCTTGTTTGAGAGGACGGAATACTTAATTCCTTAATAAGGCTTTTATTGTGAAACATTTGCTCAAACGTGTTGTGGAATTTTCAGTGACTAAAGGGTGTCACTTTGTGTTCGTAGGGCTCAGATGAAAAAACATTTTTAAACAGTCTTCAGGGAATGTGATAAGAGAGTCAAATTAGATAATTATGGCAGACTGGAAAAAAAATTATTTTGTTATCTCTGATTGCGGTTTTAAGATTTGTCGATCCAGATCATGCAAAGAAAGCCTGGCTGTGTTGAGCTTGCTTCGTAGTACAGCCCTCAGTACTTCTACTGAGTGTTGTTCATAGCAGAAGTAGTTAAAGTTGGTGAATCCTCTTTTGTCTCTCTCAGGGTGCAGAAGTGCGCTGATCTGAACCAGATGTGCACAAAGAACCTGTCGCTGCTGTTCGCTCCCAGTCTGTTCCAGACCGACGGGAAAGGAGAACATGAGGTGAAGATCGTCGAGGATCTGATTGACAACTACCTGTACGTCTTTGATGTGAGTAACTCTGAACAAACGTTGAGACATTTTAATTTGTGTCGTAGAAAAACTGAACAAACTCAAACTGAACTTCTGACCGTGTTTCAGATCGACGAGGAGCATCAGACTCAGATCGAGCTGGAAATCAGCCTCATCACCTCCTGGAAGGACACTCAGGTGTTTACTGCAGTCACAAATACACATGATTATGAATACAAACATCACAAACATCCCTTCAATCAAACAGATTTATTTAGAATTACTGTAAAATAGATTGTCAAGTCTGTACTTTTACTCGTAATTAAGTGTGCATTACTAGATGTAATCTACTTGGTTACTTTTAAAATCATAGTTGAGTACGGAGTACAAGTTGAATTACTTTCTAGACCTTTCATCTGCATTTTAGTAGCCAATCAGTTGATCTGATCACAAACAGGCCAATGAACACACTGATAGACAAATGAAAAACAAAACACTGCAGCAGCAGGAGTAAGGATGTTAATGATTAATCATTGATCAATTTAAGAATTTAACCAATGAAAAATGTGTTCATGGATATTTAATCATGGTTTTTGTATCTTACAAATTATTAATAATTAATTGACTGTTAGTGTTTTTTTTAACTACTGATGCAGGAAAACACAAAATTTGCAACCCTGTGATATCAGTGGTTAAAAGTAACTAATACTCTGAATATTTTTTGCTACAAATACTTTTTACTTTTACTTAGGTATATTTCTAACACAAAGTACTTTTACTTGTAATTAAGTAATATTTAGCAATGTAGCAGTACTTGTACTTGAGTGCAAATCTTTCCACCACTGGTTATTGATTAGTGATGAGTTGGAAGAATGTTTGTGATAAATAGGTAATCAGTTAATTTAATGCAACTTGTTCTCAATTATGATTTTAAAAGTAACTAAGTAGATTACATAGTGTAATCCACACTCAGGTACGCGTAACGAGTACAGACTTGGTGATAAATTAAAATAAGTTGATAATACACTGGTAGGTAGGTTAATACTGTGGTACTTGAGGTTGTGATGATGATGATGAGGATGATGATGATGACGATGATGATGACGATGATTTTGTGTGCAGCTGTCTCAGGCTGGTGATCTGATCATTGAAGTCTATCTGGAGATGAAGATACCAGACTGTTGCATCACTCTCAAAGTAAGTCTGAACATCATTCATCCATACTGATCATATTAATCGATCACTTATCGACTAAGAGACCGATACTGTTTTGATAGAGTTTTACAAACTGATGCTAACAGCTGACTGACAGCAGGATGTGAACATGTGATCTGCCTCAACCAGTGCATGCTGGGAGAAGCAGGAAATGTATTTTCAGATGTGACAGTCTGTGTGACCTTTGACCCCTGCAGGTGTCTCCCACCATGTGTGCTGAGGAGCTGACCAATCAAGTTCTGTTCATGAGGAACGTCCCGGCCGGAGACAAAGACGTGTGGATGACGTTTGAGGCCATCGAGGACGGACAGCTGGGTGAGACACCGGTCCCTCTCTCTCGCTCTGTGTGATACGTGTGAATAGGTGTGTTCAGGGTGCCTGGGAAATTTTATTGTCCTACCTGACTGCTGTTGTTTTTGTTGTTTCAGAGCGTCCATTACACCCCAAAGAGAAAGTCCTGGAGCAGGCGCTGCAGTGGTGCAAGATGGCCGACCCGAGCTCCGCCTACCTGGTGGTGAAGAGAGTTCCTAAAGGAGAAGGCATCAACATCCTCACCTGTAGGTCCAACTTTTCACAATTCCTTAAATGTCACAGTCTGTATCAACACCAGTGAATTTCAGTGATTCTCAACACTCTCTGACCTTTCAGCCTATAAGTGCGAGATCATGAAGGTCGGTCTGCTGAGGTGTCGTGAGGAACCTCCAAAGCTCCTCCAGGGGAACAGGTTCCAGGAGAGAACGTTCCAGATCAAAGACCACAAACTGCTGCTGCTCAAAGACAAGAAGGTAAAAACAGTCCAACCATTAAAAAAGTCAACCAGTAAACACTGGGTCACATTCCATTCTCCTCACTGGTCTGTGATTGTTGTTCAGAGCATCAAACCAGAGAAGGAGTGGGCTCTGAAGTCCATGAAGATCTACATCGGCATCCGCAGGAAACTGAAAGCTCCGAGCAGGTAACAGGAATAGAATCATAGAATCTGAATAGAATCTGATTTCATTTCCAGGTCTGGATAAGTATAAGAAAAAAAGAAAATAGAAAAAATATGAAATTCAGAATTTAAATGGATCATCCAGGCAGAGTGGAAACAGGCAGGAACTTCTCAGAGTGCAGAACTCAGAAAAAAATGACTTTGAAGTTTTCTTGTTGTCAGGCCAAAACAGTTGCAAGGAGATAACTGGATACGTGTCAGTTTTATAGTTTCATATCAGGTTTTTTTTTTTTTTTTTTTTTACCTTATTTGGAAGTTCCTGTATTCTGCTTTTGCAGAACTTACCAAAAAATACTGGGTCATACCAAAGATGGCTGGAAGTCCTGAAACCAGCAGATGAGAGGAAAACTAATCCACCATCCTGTGGTCAGCTGGTTTACAAGACAGAGATCAGACCTGAGAACAGAAAACACAAGAGTGTCGTTATGAATGAAGCCTGAGGGGTTGAACTGTGAGGTTTAGGTCAGAGGTCAGCAGGGACCTCAACAGTCAATAATCTCATCTGTGTCATAAGGTGAATATTTATTTATGATCTGTCTCCTCCTGCAGGTGGGGCTTCACGGTGATGTCAGACAAACATCAGCTGTAAGTTTTACATTAACCCTCTCATGTCACAGCTTGAAACTGTCAACTTTTTCTGAATGACATCTGATGTAAAACAGACTGAAACTGTTGCAGAAACAAGTCCAAACTCAGCTGTTTTCACGGTTTCTTGCCCCTGTAACGTTCTCAGGTATTTACAAATCCATAAAGACTCTCCAAACATCTCAACTGTATAAGCAAGAAGGGAAGGGGGTGGGGAGGGAGGTTGGGTGGTTCTTCCAGAATAGCGTCCAGCTTACTCCTCATCCTGTGCTCTGTAACCACCTCCAGATTGTCCAGTTCAAGCCCAACTACAGAGCTAGCCCTCTACACCAGACTCTTAGCTTCCCTTGTGTTGATGTTGTCTCTCAGGTTTCTGTGCTGCAGCAGTGAGGCTGAAATGTGGGACTGGATCACCAGCTTCCTCAGAGCTCAGGTGAGATCAGCTCTCATCCTGCTGGTTCAGTGGCTCAGGAACTGATTCAAGCTGCTGAAAGCTGCTCTGGATCTGATCTTTGTGGTTCTTTTTGCAGAACGATGACCCGGGTCCTCCGGTGCTGAGGCGTCACTCCTCCGCTGATATCTCCAAACAGAAGTTCGGCACGATGCCGCTCGTCCCCATCAGAGGAGACGAGAGCAACAGCAGCATGCTGTCGGCCAATCAGACGCTGGTCAGACATCTTTGAGTCTTTCACTTCAGTTTGGTTCAGTTTAGAAAATGTTAACTGATCTACTTTAAGATATTTTGTGCACATTAACAATGTTTGAGTGGACACACACGGACATAAAAATCAGTTATTGACATGTTTGTTAAATGACAGTTATTTACAAAATTACTCAGTAAGAAAAAAAGGCTATTTTTACTTTTTTTTCTCTACAGAGAAAATTACACGACAGGAGGACTCTCTCTATGTACTTTGTGAGTATTTTTCATACTTTATAATTTGTGAATATTTTGTACTTATTTGTACTTTAGAAGTAATCTATAATTTTGATTTGTACTTTGAGGATTTTCTACCTTTATTTTGTACTTAGGTGGTGTTTTGTACTGTATATGGAGGAAAATGAGCTGCTGCAGTACTGATCCTGTCTCTTTCTGTCTCTGACAGCCCATGAAGGTGCAGCAGGACTCGTTCGAGGAGCGTTCCGAGTCTCCGGACCTCCCCGAGCCGCTCTACGAGGAGGTCGGCGACTTTGGCCTGCAAGTCCTGAAATCTCTGGAGACCAGCTTCCTGTCCAGCAGTGCTGCAGAGACACAAGAAGTCCCGGACCACCCGCCGCTCAGACTGGTTCCCGTCGAAACTGGACATGGAGATCACGTGATTGTCGCAGACCCGGTCCAGACGGACGGCGGCTCTGTGAACTCTCAGGAGCAGAGCGGAGGTGGTGATGGAGGAGGTGATGAAGAAGCAGACCTCAGCAGTCAGCAGCCTCCGGTGAGAAAGAGGCAGCAGCTGCAGGGAGTCTGCACGCCGTCACAGGAGCTGCTCCTGCAGGAGCTGTCGTCTGCTTTCACCAAGAAGAACGAAGAGGAGGAGGAGGAAGAGGAGGCTGACAAGGGAGTGGAGGAACAGCCATATGATGTCTGAGAGAAGAGAAGGTTTTACAGCTCAGAAAAAAGTTATCGCGGTAGAATATCTTTTTTAAATGAATTTTATTTATTTCTACAGCAGCTGGGAAGACAGTTCTAACAGAGAGACATAATGAATAGTGCTCATTTTTACCCTCCAATACTTAATCAATTCTCTCAGATAAACGGGTCGTTCCATTAAAAGCTAACTAGCCTAGCTTAGCAGACCTTAAGTCATGTCAAATCAACACAATAATGTAAAAATACTCAAAAATACTCAAGTAGAAGTCAAATTCTACATTCAAGAATTTACCTCAGTAAAAGTACAGAGAAGCAGAGTTCAGCATCAACCTGGTTGGGTAAGTGGCTCAGAAATCTACATGCCAACGTCAGTTTGTACTTGCCCCTGTACAAATTATTTTATTTATTAGCGGTCATCAATTTATGAGAAAGACTAAAGTTAACTGTCAGAAAGTTAAATTCAGAAAATGAAGAAAATGTCAATCAGTGACATCCTCAAATGTCTTGTTTCATCCACAACCCAAAAAAGATCATTTTACTGTCATAGATGAGTAAAGAAGCTGCAATGAATCTGAATCTATTATGAATCAATTCTTAAATGAATGGACAACTCTTTGGATCATTGATTAGTTTGAGTATTTTTTAAGAAAGAAAATTTAAAAAAAAATCTGATTTCAGCTTCTTAAATGTGAAAATTTTCTGGTTTGACTATAAAATGTTAAAGTCCATCCTAGTTTTTTAACATCCAAGGTGGTCTTTAAGTGTCTCTTTTTGTAGGACTAAAATCCAAAGATATTAGTTTAATATGATGATTAACAAAAAGAGCAGGAAATCTCCATATTTGAGAAGCTGAAAACTTTTTGTTCTGCCATTTGACATGACAAATTACTTTAACCACCCGACTGAGTTGTGAGATGTACTTGCCTGACATGGCATTTTACTTTGAAAAGTCAAAGTAATCAAATGTAAAAGTACTCATGCAGCAGCAAAGTATTTACAGTCACTGTTATATTATTGTATTATTACAGTAAGTGCAGTTTAAGGTTTTGTCTTCAGTGATTTTTTTTATAATGACTGAACAGAAACCTGTTTTTTTAATCTCACTGTATCTGCAGTGGCTGCTTGCTGCCCTCAGGGGGCAGCAGAGATCCATCAGAGGTTTTACAGTGAAAATAAAAACAAAAACCTGAAGAATCCTCAGATTAGACTGAATTAAATCAGTAACTAATTTAAAGATGTAAAGGCAGGATTCATTTGAGAGGACCGCTTTCCTCCTGACTCTGCAGGTTTTTTAACAGACGAAGAAGAATGAGGCTTCAGGAGGACTCTGAGGTCAGACGGAGACGGTTACAAACATCACTGGAGATGCTTTGTTTTCTGTCCAGTGAGCAGGAATCAAACCATCAGCTCTGACAGAGAAACAGAACAACAGAACTGTTTAATTAAAGAAGGAACCTGAGAGACGGAGGGAGCAGCGGATACTGTGATTGGCTGAGAGGTCACCTTGAGTGATGTCACTGTTTGTGCCTGACTGACTGAACTGAAGCAGACTCAACAGAGACTGTATGAACAGACTGAAGCTGATATATTATAATTTACTGTATTATATGTACGTTTCATATCTTTGAGTTCTTTTAAAGCCAAATAACAGAGTTCAGTGTCGTCTAATCGTCAGTATGGAAAATGTCTTCAACCAACTCATATTATCATTTCATTTTAAAACAGTAAAGTAGGTTGATTTGTTTTATATTAGCGGCAGACTAACTGTTTCAAGTTGACAGAGTCCTCCACATGTGTGATACAAATCTGACCCCATTTACACCTGGTATTAAAATGTGATCTGTATCCGGATACGTCATCTAGATAAAGAAAAACACGTTAATGTAAGGTGTAAGTGCTACATGATCAGAATGTGGTCCATCCTTAAACAGATCACATGTTAATACCAGATGTAAACAGGATATAAGTCTGACTATTATCCATTAATAATGACAGAATACATCCTGTGGTGGATGAACTGTTCAAACACAGGACTTTATTTTCAAAAGTAGTTGTTTTTATGTATTAGTTTCAGTTTTCTGTTGCAGTTTGATTTGGTTTAGGCAACAAACTACTTAGTTAGGTTTAGGAAAACATCATCTGTGCCATGTGATCCTGTTTGTCAGGCTGCCAGTTTTGCGAAGCCGAGAACCAGAAGTGAACCATGGCGGCCATCAGTAGCCAATCATTTCTGTCACTTTTTACAGGCCGCAAAGAAAAAATATTTTTGATCTCATCCACAGTCCACCTGTAGCCAGTTAATTTCTATGCATGCCCATGAACTTATAGAAATATATTTTTTATCTGTTACAGAACTTTTTGGGAAGTTCCCTGCAGGTAACCAACCTTTGCCATTGTTCTGAGTCCCATTCATCAGACAGCCTGTTATCCCCGATTCTTGAAAACAAAAGTCCATTGCTGTGAAAACACACACTTCTCCTTTCCCCGACCCTAACCCCCTAACAAATGAACCAACTGTCAGTTATTTGAAATGAAGAAAATGTCCTCAAACGTCTTGTTTTGTCCACAACCCAGAGATTTTATTTTTACTGTCAGAGAGGAGTAAATAAACGAAATCAGAGAATTTACTGATGTTACTTTCTTTAAAAACAACAACAAAAAACAAATCTAAAATCCAAAGATATTCAGTTAAATATGATAATTAACAAGGAGAGCAGGAAATTTCCATATGTGAGAGTCTGAAAACGTTTTTTCCTGCCATTTGACATGACAAAAATTACTTTAACCATTAATCAGTTATCAAAACCCCAACTATTCTGCACCATGTACAGCTGCAGGCACAGTGTGTACATTCAGAGCACTGGCCGTGTGTTTTCAGGCTAATAAATGGGCTTTCAGTCCAACAGAACATGCTTCTGACTACTGGGGTTTGGAATAATGGGTACTACGTGTTCATCAGTCAGGTTTTGAAAATAAAAATCACGAAAATATAAGATTAATATTCTTTAGACAAACTGTACTGTGAGTATACAAAATCTAAATCATGCGATATATCTCACTCAACAACATATCTGTGTATTAATAACGTGTACATGTACATTACATAAGCTAAATGTTGTAACGCAGTAAAACTGCTGGTGTGAGTCTGGATGAAGAAACTGGTTCCACTGGTTTTAATGGTGACACACTGTAAAGAGCCAGTTTGATTTAACTTTTATCTGTGGACTTCACACCATCACTGTGTCTGTGTTTTAACACTGGTGGACTTTATTTAACCAACTGTGTCCATTTATTCTTGAATGATGTCACTGGATTTTATTATTTGGATCATATTACAGCCTCTTTATATGTTAACTTATTTTATAAATGTTCCTGTTTTCATGTTTTTTTTTTAAACTGTGATAAACCTCCTCTGACAGACTGCGATGCTCTGAGTGAGCAGCAGGTGGCAGCAGACGCTCTTTAAGTCTGTTCCTCCAACATTTACTGTAGTAACAGTAATAGTTACCACAAAATACTCCATTACAAATAAACCTCTGCATGTTACTTCAATAGAAACCAGCAGGTCAGAGAAATTAAATGTAACAAAGAATTAAAAATTCAACATTTGTCTCCGAAATGGAGGAGGAAAAGTCTCCTGTCTGTCCACCAGTCCTCCCAGAACACAGTCCAACTGGTCCCAGTATGACTGTGACGGTGGTCAGACTGGTTTGATGATGGTGAATGTGTGTATATATTCAGCATCTATCAGTTGTACATTATTCTATCAAGCTGTTTCTCTCCTGATTGTTCTGTAACATTTCATGTACATGAAGGATGATATTAAAATATATTTTTGGTTTCATAATCTGCTGCTTGTGTCAGTGTGTTTCTGTTTTACAGTTCAAACTTGTTTTAAAGTTTAACAGCCGCGTTGCTCTGTTAGCGTCTGATCCAAGTTCAGCTTTAATGTCTTTATATAACACAGTAAACTTGCAGCAGGGAGCTCTTTTGAACTTTTCTTCTTAAGTCTTACCTTTTGTCTTAAAAAAGCAAATTCAGAGTAAAAATATATATATAATTTGAAGAAAATATACCTAACTAGGCTTGGGTGGTATCTATTTTTTTTATACCTTTATACTTTCCTGACATTTCACCAGGCTGCACAGTATGTGACAGCATTTATGTATAAAAAATAAATCATTAAAAGCTGATGATAGAAATCACTGTAGCGTATATGGCATTGCACAGCTTACAATGCTTTGTGTCTTAAATGCAATTATCCTTCTTAGACAGATCCTGCTTGGTTTAAATATTAAATCAGTACAGAGGAAATAAGGAGCCTTATTCCAGATTATTGCTTAAGGACCTGATGACACTTGTTGCCGTGGATACCGACACATCACATCACAGAGATGATTTACGGATGTATCATATAATAAACTACTTTTATTGTTGGAAAAGGTCACGTTAAAATACACAATTTCACATCCAGTCATATTTAATTTATCAAAAAATGACCAGGCAGTTATTTGTTTTCTACCTCAGAACAATTATTCTGTTGACCAAGTTCCCCACTGTAATAAATTAATTTCATTTATATTTTTATTTTCATCAATTAAAAAAAATTAGCTGGGGGTCACGTGATGACGGCTTAGGAGACGGTCGGTTTCACGGGAGCTCCGTTGACACCCAACATATATTTAACATTTTCATTAGAGACACGGTTCTTTTTTCTAATGTTAGAACAGTAGCATGACCTTAGAACAGTTCTGGACAAAACAACAGGGTACTATGCCGTCGACTAAGAGCAAAAGCAACAAACCGCGACAGCATGCCACCGACAACTCGGCTACACCATTAGCTCAACATGGCTGCGATAACGATGAAGACGACAGCGAGATTGAACTGGATCCTGGGCTCGCCAAAGCGCTTGAACTGATGACCAGTAAACTGATGGCTGTTATCAACGATAAACTCAACCCTCTGGCAAAAACAGTCCTCTCACACACCAACGAACTGAAGAGGGCGAGGGATCGATTGGACGAGGTGGAGGCCAGAACGCTAACACTGGAAACTGCTAACGAGCCCCAGGCTGCTAAAATTTTAGCCCTTGAGAGGAAAGTCGAGTCACTGTCAGGCCAGGTGGACGAGCTTGAGAACAGAGGACGACGAAAGAACATACGCATTTTTAACATTCCAGAGAGCACGGAAGGGGGAAATGCTTTGGACTTTTTTGAGCGCTGGCTCCCGAACTTTCTCAATATGGATACCAAGGGAGGCCGTGTCAAGCTTGAAAGAGCTCACCGGTCTCTGGCACCCAAGCCCGGCTCCGAACAGCGTCCACGCCCGGTCATCATCCGGTTTCATGCGTTTCCCGATAAGCAGAGAGTCATGGCTGCAGTGAGGCGCAAAGCAGCGAACGGCGATATAACCTTCGAGGGAAGAAAGGTTTCCTTCTATCACGACCTGTCTGCTGCAGTGCTTCAGAGACGGAAGAAGTTTGATGAAGCTAAACAACGCCTCAGGGAAATCGGAGCGGAATACTCCATGCTTTTCCCCGCGAAGCTACAGGTGTCATTCAATGGCACAAGGAAAACTTTTCTCTCCTCGGCTGAAGCCCTGTCTTTTGCGGCCAGTGTTGCAAACCAGGACTGATTAAGGTGCGGCTGACAAGCGAACGTGGTATGGACAGTGAGTCATTCATATATATGATTTCTTTTGTTTTAATTTTCATATTATAACTTACTCTGTGGGCTTTTTACCAAATATTACTATTGCCAGCACTTAGCCCATTTAACTCGAACTGTTCTATAAGACCGTGTCTCACTATTCAGCTTGGATCTAAATCCTTTGTTTATTATGTTATAATCTTTAGCGGGTGTTTCTGTGGAGCCCTGTCAACTGAGCTACGACACTTGGTCTAGTTGTTTGTGCACTGGTGATTGGAGTGATTTCCTCCTTCTCACTCATTTTCAGTTTGTTTGTTTCTTTTATGAGAAACGTGCTAGCTGACAGATGCCTCATAAAACAGCAATCCCCCTGCAATCTGGGGAAGAACCCCCTCCTCATTTACGTTTCTTCTACTGTTTATTGTTATGGTTTAATGTTATGTTCGTATCTTATGCTCGGCATTGGCCTGTTACATTCACCTTTTTGTTATCTTAACACATTTGGTTATGTTAGTTGAACAGAATGATATAGTGATGCAAGATAGGGTGCTTGGTCTTATATTTGGCCTCCCACTGGGGATTGGTCCACGTTGATATGATGCCACAGTTAAATAAGATAAAACTTTGCTCATGGAATATAAGGGGTTTACGAGGGAAGGTGAAGCAGAGAAAGGTTTATGCTTTATTGAAAAGGGAACGAGTAGATGTGGCCTTACTACAAGAGTCACACCTTGATGACAATGAACACCTCAAGCTTAAACACAGTTGGGTTGGCCAAATTTATTTTTCCTCTTTTACCTCTAGTAGTAGAGGGGTAGTCATATTGATCCATAGAAACCTTCCATTTCAGCTGAAGACGTGTTAAGGATAAATATGGAAGGTTTGTGATTGTCAAAGGCGTCTTGTACGGTGAAGAAATTACTATTATGAATCTGTATTGCCCACCAAATTATTGTCCAGATTTTTTGACTAAAGCCTTCTCAGAATTTGCAGACTTATTCTCGGCGGTGGCATTGGTAGGAGGAGACTTTAACTGTCTACTCAATCCCTTAGTTGACAGACATCCCCCTCGAAACTCACCTTTATCAAAGCAGGCTAGCGCCCTTTTGGCAATTTGTGAAGAAATTAATTTTGCTGATACATGGCGGACCCTCCATCCATCTAATAAAGAGTTTACATTCTATTCTCCCCCTCATAAATGCCATACTCGAATTGATTATTTTTTCCTACCCAAATCATTAGTGCATTGTGTAGTATCGTGTGTAATAGGCAACATTGTTATTAGCGATCATGCAATTGTACTTTTGGATTTATCGATAGGTGGAGATTCTCTGAAAAGTAGACGATGGAGATTTGATTCACGTCTTCTTAAGGATGAGAAATTTACCTTTTATCTGAGAACCGAATTTAAGATATTTCTTAGCATTAACTCTCAATCTGTTAGTAACCCTTCCTTACTGTGGGAAACATCCAAAGCATATATCAGGGGATTGATTATAGCCTATTCAGCTTCCAAAAAGCGGAAGCAGTTGGAACAACAACTACAACTTGAAAATGAACTGTTGGATATCAAGAAAGCACTCTGCTCATCATCAGACCCCTTATTATTACAGAGGAAGTGTGCCACACAGGCTGCCTTAGACGCGTTATTAACTCAACAAGCCAAGAACGCTATTCTTTTTTCAAAGCAAAGGCTATATGAGTATGCGGATAAGCCTAATAAATATCTGTCTCGCCTAACCAAAATTAGGACAGACTCCCAAGTGATACCTTCAATCTTGGACTCAAGTGGTGTACGTCACTTTGACAGTAAAAAAATTAACAACACTTTTAGGCAGTTTTACATTCGGCTATATGAGGCAGACCAGTCAGTGGGAGCCTTAGAGAATATGGACTCTTTTTTGGAAAGATTAAACCTCCCTCGTATCTCTGACTCTCAAAAATGTAAGTTAAATGCTCCTATCTCCAGGGAGGAGGCCTTGTTAGCACTTAAAAGTCTGCAGTCAGGTAAAGCACCAGGACCTGATGGCCTGAGTTGTGAATTTTATAAAGAGTTTAGCGAACTGGTGATAGACCCCTTCCTGGAGATGCTGGAACACTCTTTCATATCTGGCACACTTCCTCATTCGTTAAGGGAAGCTGATATTACTTTAATCCTCAAAAAAGGTAAATGCCCTGAAGATTGTTCAGGATATAGGCCTATTGCCCTTCTAAATCAAGACTTTAAGCTATTATCTAAGATATTGGCACTTCGATTGGAGGGAGTTCTACCATCTATCATCAAGGAAGACCAGACGGGGTTTATCAAAGGCAGGAATTCTAGTCACAATGTCAGACGACTCTTGAATATCATTACCCTCTGTCAAACACAAGAAACTGACAGCATGGTCATTTCATTAGATGCCGAAAAGGCCTTTGATCGCGTTGAATGGCCTTATTTGTTCCGTATTCTGCATGAATTCGATTTGGGGGAAAATTTTATCAAATGGATTAAGCTTTTATATAATAACCCCTTAGCTTCAGTTATTACAAATGGTTACCGATCAGATAGTTTTCCGCTTAATCGCTCAACACGTCAAGGCTGCCCCCTCAGCCCAGCCCTTTTTGCTCTTGCTGTAGAACCTTTAGCTGAGGCTATCAGGCAGGATCCAGCAATTAGTGGTATAAATGTAGGTAAAACCCAGCACAAGATTTCCCTTTACGCAGATGATATTTTGTTATATATGTCAGACCCTGCGACGTCTGTTTTGCGTCTTGTTGACATTATTAGTCTGTTCGGATCTTTTTCTGGTTATAAGATTAATTTTTCTAAGTCCTTGGCTATGCCAATGGGAGGTCTCAGAGATAGAATTAATTCTCTGCCATCTTTCCCATTTCGCTGGTCCATGTCAGGTTTTGTGTATCTGGGTATACAGATCACTCCCATGTTTCATCAGATGTTTAAGGCCAACTTTAATCCCCTCTTAAATGGTATAAAGAAGGACCTAGATCGGTGGGCTCCACTGCCTTTGTCACTGTTGGGAAGAGTCTCTCTCATTAAAATGAATGTCTTGCCAAGATTACTGTACCCTTTACAGATGATCCCAGTGTTTATATCTAACAAGGTACATAAACTACTTAATGGTTGGTTGAGTGATTTCATATGGAACAAAAGGAAACCTAGATTAAAAATGTCAAAGTTACAGCTTTCTAGCTCAAAAGGAGGTTTGGATGTCCCCAATATCAGATGGTACCAACTAGCATCTCAGCTAAGATTCATAGCAGAATGGGTTAAGGAGGACCCTACCTCTGTTTGGCTGGACCTGGAAAAGTCACAAACCTCTGGCTCCCTACTGGGCCTTCTATTCTGTAAAAATTTAAAATCAGCTAGGAGCCTTTGTAATAATCATCCTATAATCTGTAATACTCTTAAAGTGTGGTTTGCAACTCGAAAACTTGAAGGGAGGTCTGATTTAACCTCTTTATTGATTCCAATTCAAGGTAATCCGGGTTTCTTACCGGGTATGTTGGACAGTGGTTATAACACTTGGACATCCCAGGGGATAAAGAAAATGTGTGATTTATTTGACGGTGCTTCTCTGCTGTCTTTTGAACAACTCAATAAAAAATACAATCTCCCTAAACATAATTTCTTTCGATACCTTCAGGTTCGAGATTTCATAGCCAGAAAAACTACTTTCAATATCAATGCCACAATATCAGCAATAGAGCAGTTGCTTCTCCTTGGTCCAACCAAAAAATCTATAACTCGTTTTTACAATATCTTAAACCAGATTGAGGTATCAGGTGCACAGAATGTTGCAAAGATATGGCAAAATGAACTTGGTGTAAATATTGATGAGGATGAATGGGAGGCGATATGGGATCATACAAAAAAGATTTCTGTGTGTAACCGTGCCAGGCTGTTGCAATTTAAAATTTTGCACCGTTTGCAAATCTCTCCCAACAAAAGGCACAAAATGAAACCTCAGGTCTCACCCTTGTGTTTAAAATGTAAAATTTCTGTGGGGACTTACACTCATTGTGTGTGGTCCTGTCCTAAAATTCAAGCATATTGGATGGATGTTATCCAAGACATGGGGAAAATATTTGGTATATCTTTGTGTGTGAACCCAATTTCTTTGCTTCTCGGGCATCCGAGTCAAGTTCCAGTTGTTGGTACTAGCTCTCGCAGACTGTACAGTATCCTTGCATATGCTGCTAGAAAGAACATCTTTTTATCATGGATAAATGACAAACCTCCTTCTAAAGCAAATTGGCATAAGCTAATCTTGGAATGTTTTCCTCTTGAATATTTGACATGCTTACTTCACTCATCTAAAGGACAGTTTATGAAAATATGGACTCCATACCTCCGCTTTTCCAACTCCACATGTTATGTTTGACTGACTGTGGACTCATTCCCATGCCCCCTTTTTTTTTTATCTTTTAACTTATTATATGGTAATAACAGTGCCTCTCTTGTCATCTGAACTTTTGTTGGACCTTGTTGGAGTATGTTTTAACCATTTGTTTTCTTTAAGAACTTTTATATATGTTAATATATATATATGTAATGTTGACTGTGTAGGCCAACGTTTTTGCTGAGCTGTTTATTATTTGTTATTTGTGTGTTTACAAAAACTCAAAATTTAATAAACATATCTGAGAAAAAAAAAAAAATTAGCTACTTTCTGTTTCAGATAACTTTATTCACAATAACGGTATTGAGAATTATCCCTTCAGGATTTCTAAATACCCTGATGTACTGTAAGACCTTGATTCCACTCAAGCATGTATCCAACTTTGTCTTTATAAGACATGACAGCTAATACTGAGCTGTATTTAACCAATGACAAGCTACAACAATGGTTTGCGTAATATTCCAACAGAAAAACAAGATGTGTTCTTCTTATTGACAGAGTGAGAACGTTTCCATACGTTCTATATTGTGGATGCAGTCACACCCTGCAAGCTTCATTATGATCAGATATAAAAATATAAAAGACTGTTTCACGTTTCAGTTTGACTCTCTCTCACTTGTTCACACACTCACTTCCTCCCTGAATGATGGACTCTGTTTTCAATATTTTTCACTGAAGCAGCTAGTTTTTCCCATCATTATTTTTTAACGTTAAAAATAAGAATGTTCCTTTGTTTGTGCTGCTGCTCTCAGTTTAACATACAGATTATTAAAGTCAGCTCAATCAAGAAACCAAAATATTCTGTTTCACAAAAATGTGTCTTATTATAAACTTTTTTGCTAACTATAAATCTTAGATAGAAATTCTTTAAGTCAACTCAATGAGGAGACAAAATTTATCTTTTTTTTTCAGTTTTCAGAGGCAGACACAGCAGCTGCTCTCCATTAACTGCAAGCGCCTGGTTGTCACATGATCAATGAGCTGACAGGCTCTGATTGGTTCTTATTGTTGACAACAAAATTTTCTATGTAACTGTAATATTTAATGCTTGATACATTAGTCTGATGTTGTGCAATGACATTATAATCTGTTAAAAAGCAGATATTTTGTGTGTGATAATAATAACTGTTACATATATGTGACTTATGAAACTTTACAGGGCAGACAAAAGAACAGATGATCATGTGACAGTAGCAGGATCTCCTCTATTTCAACTTAAACCAGCGATCAAGAACACTCTGTATTTCTTCCTCTTTGAACGTGGTCTGCAGACTACAGGTAGCCTAGAGATTATTTTACAGGATGTTAGTGTCTCTTCCTGTTTATTCTCTGAAGTCTGCTGGAAACTGTTTGACTCTACTGCAGCTTTTTGTCACCGCCTCCTGCTGCTGCAGCTGAGGAGGGTGTAGCAGCAGAAGAGGATGCTGCCGTTTCAGGGCCGCAGATAATATAGTAACAGTATAAAAACTGTTAAATCTGTTTCTGTTTTCAGAAATAAGTGTATGCATATAAATGATGCCCATGAAACGGAGGTTATATTTTGTATTCATGCATGGTATCCTTTACTGAAGGAAAAGTGCAGCTGTTCTCATGTTTAACAAGAACACTTGGTCATTTATTCGTTCCATTTTTTTTTAGTTCGCTCCTCTATCAGCCTGCATGGGTCTCATGTCTTACCTGCACTGGCAGCAGGAGAGATGCTCCATGGTGCCCACCAGGCACCAGATAGTGAAGCACCTACTGCAATTTACATGACCTCCACACATGTTGTCCTGAGCTGAAACAAGATTTGAAACTGAAGCAGCTGATCACTTGAAGCTCCCAGCAGCTGGTTAAGAAACGTGAGAAGCCAGCTGTAAATACAGATACAGTGATAAAAATGGTTAAGAACCCAGATATTATTGTTCAAAAGGGTTAATAACCAAGATTACAGTCTGGTTAAGATTTGGAAAATCGAGATAGTTGTTGGAGTTCAGTTTGATGTCAGCCTGAAAATCCACAGCATTAAGTGTTCTTGTGGAATATGTCGGGGGTTTTTTGTAGATGAATTTATTTTTTGATTAATTCGATTTAAAGAGGCTCTTTTGGCATGACCATAATAAAATACAGTAATACTAAAACACCCTGTACAAAATAAAACACAAGCAATAAGAATACGATCGTCCCGATGGCCTGGCTGCTCTCACTGAGTCTGTATTCAGTGCAGTTCTCGGTTTGCTTCATTCATAACTCTGTCCTGCCTGAACTAAGCATCACTTTTCTTTGCTCAGGTCTTGTCATTGTGAGGTTTTGTAGTGACTGATGAACGGTAAGTGATGAATGTAAACTGATCCACCTGACAGGCTGTGATGCTCTGAGTGAGCAGCAGGGCGCAGCAGAGGTTCACGTTTCACAGTTGAGAGTCTGTAAGTCTTCCTCCAACACCACAGAAGTAAACTCATCCTTCACTGTGGTAACAGTTGTACTGACAGGAAACACTACAATACAAGTAAACATCTGCAGTCAACACAAATGTGTCAAATATGACAAAGAATTAAAAGTTCGACATTTGTCTCTGAAAGGTGATGGAGGAAAAGTCTCCAGTCTGTCCACCGGTGTTTCCAGAACACAGTCTAACTGGTCCCAGTATGACTGTGACAGTCAGACTGATGCTGGTGAATGTTGGCACATATTCAGTATTTATCTGCTGGTTAGTTAAGTTTGATAATGTCTTCCTTTTCATTTAAACCTGTAGAAACAGGTTCAGTCTGCACACTGAAGAAGAGTCTGCAGCACGCTGCCTCCTGCTGGAAAACACTGGAACAGCATCAGTACCTCTGCTGGGTGAGTCGGAGCCATGAATGAAATCTGAACCCCACAATAAAGAAACACACTGAACGTCACAGTTCAACATGGTTTGACTCACTCCCTCTGTAGCTATAAAGGGTTCATTCTAAGGTAACAAAAAAAAACAATCATTCTTATTTTCAGGTGATTATATACAAATGAAATCATACTTATAAATATTATAGTCCATTTCTGACACACTTACAATACTTGATACTTATGTTAAAAAAAGATTTTTATATGCCTCTTGCCATGTTGTAAATGTAAGTTACATTTTTGTCTTATTACATTGTTTTAGTGTTGTAACATCTTTTACATCGTTTTCATCTCAGTATGTCTTCTGTTCTTCTTCTTCATCATTTTTGTCTTTTTAAAATGTTTTTGTGTTGTTATGATGTTTGTTGTTTTTGTCTCTGTACTTCTTTAACTTTTTTTGTTGTTGTTTTGTCATGTCTGATCTGTCCTGTTGTTACGTCATTAATGTCATTTTTGTCTTTTTATGTAATTTGTGAGATTATGGCTGTTATGTTATTTTTGTCTTGTTACATCTTTTATGTCTCTTTAGTCCTGCTATGTCTTTTATGTGCTTCTCATCTTCTTCTGTCTTTTACATCATTTTTGTCTTTGTGTTGTTATGGCTTTTATGTTGTTGTGTTTCCTCTTTTATGTTGTTTTTGTCTTTTTACTTCTTTTATGTCCTTGTCTTTTGATAACTCTTACAGTTTTTTGATCATTTTTGTGTTGTTATGTTTTCACAGTGTTTCGTCTTGTTACTGTTCTATGTCCCTCTGTCTTGTTATGTCCTTTACATCATTTTTGTCTTTTTTGTGTTGTTATGGCTTTTATGTTATTGTCATCTTGTCTCATCTTGTTAGGTCTGTCCAACACAGTGGACCTTTAAGACTCGTTAAAATGTTGTATTATGATCATAAAATACCTGATGAGCTTGTTGTGTTTATGATCATGTGACTTTGTCGCTGTAGAAGTGATGTTGTGTCACTCTGGTCCTGTGCAGGCCTCTGTAGCTCACTGAAGCAGAGCAAAAGGAATTAAAGAGGAACAGAGCCGGCGGGGCGATGAGGCCAAACAAAGAGGATGGATTTCAGAGTGAAGACTAAACCTTCCTAAATCAGTTAGTCCTGATCCCAGCATGACCCCTGATCTGCTCATCCATCCATCCGGCCTCTGAACAGCAGAGGAAAACTGATCGGCCACACGTCTGTCCCTTAAGTGACAAAATGCCCTGAGGTGTCTCACACACACACACACACACACACACACACACACACACACACACACACACACACACACACACACACACTGTGATGTGTGGACAGCTGCGGTGAAGATCAGACCACCTCAGTCGAGTTCAACACAAGTCCAAGAGCAGAATGTGTTTGAGTCAAGTCTGCAGACAGAGTTCAGACTTCGTTCAGAACACAAACAGTCAAACTGTTTCTCTTTGCATCAAACACCACAAACCTTCACAGTCACACACTGATGAGTTCAAAGAAAACACACAGGAGACTGTGCCGTCAAACCAAGAAGCAGTTATTTTAACCCAAACCATGACTGTTTCTCAGCAAGCTTTATTTTGAAAGTCTAACAGGATGTTACATATTGATTATTGATCACTGTGAAATAAGACCATTTGCACTCTTCACACCGACTTCTAACAGTGTTGAGCAAGCTATTGAAATTTAGTAATTAGTTACAGTTACTTTTTATTTTTCTCAAAAAGTAATTGAATTACTTTACCAATTATTGCATTATAAAAGTAATTATTTATTGAGGAAATTATATCTATACACACACACACACACACACACACACACACATACATATATAGGACACACATGTTGTCCTCTTCTTGTCACTCATTTCATTTGCTTCAGTTGAGCATTTTGTTGCCATTTTATATCCTTTTTTATATCCTTTTAATAAAAATGTTACATTCTATGCCCTTGACAGAAATTGTCTCCTGTCGTATTGAAAATGTTTTTGAATGTTGATATTTTTCAAGTGAACGTACTGAAATGAGAAATCCCAGTGTCATACAACACTATAGTGTAATTATATTATTTTAGTGACTACTGTCCAAGTTCTATCTATCATTGTGCCCATTATTACTGACAGGAGTTATTAATACTCCTGACCACCAGAGGGCAACAACAACTAGTGTCTTCCTGTAAGCCACACTTTTATTATAGATGGGTTTAGACAGAAGGATTTATTGGAAGAAGAAACACAGGAAGCTGAATATGTTTGACTTGAATCTACAATAATTTCTGCAATAACTCACAGTGCAAATATATAAAAATAATATATTATTACACTGTTATATATGATTATAGCACTTTTTTTGCATATCATTCTTACAGCCATTATTCATTTCTGTCATATTTTCTATATACTGCAGATTTATATTTTTATAGTGATGTTATATACTGTAGACAGGGCACATGCAATTTTGTACATATTTGTTATTATGTTTATTGTTATATTATTTCTGTTATATATTGTAGTAGAATGTTCCTATTTTTTTTTTTTTTTTTACATATTTCTTATTTCTATTCCTATAAATCTCTAGTCACCAGCATCTGCAACCTTTACAATAAAAAGAGACAGTTTTGGATAAAAAAAAAGAAAACAAAAATCTGTCTGGAGCTTCATCTATCAACTTAAACTTTTTGACTTCAGTGCACAGGCTACATATTTTTGCAGTTGGAGAATGTAAGAATCACTTTGCTGTGTACAAAAAACAATTCAAAATTTCATTTGATTTTTGGGTTTTGCTCCCAACTCAAACTCTTAAGTTTTGAAATAAAGTTAAAAAAAAAAGTTTAGCAGTTGGTAAAACTATTCTTGAGCGGAAGCATCTGTAACATCACCAATTTACACCCATGGATCAATAAAGTATTTCTGATTCTGATTCTGATTTGGATTCTGATAACCAAGTTTTGCTGCACTAATTAATAAATAAATATATGATTGAACCATAAGGTCAGGTTACGTCTGCTGACTCTGCTCTCCTCTGCAGTTTTCTTTTCCTATTTTTAGGAAATAAAAAGTAATGAGCCCATTTAAATTTCACCTGACAGTCACCTGTCAGACCATAAGAGAAGCCTCAAGTGACATCAGGTGCTGTGTTTGGGGGAAATGGAGCAGCGGGAAGAGGAAGAGGAAGAGGAAGACGAAGACGAAGACGAAGAGGAAGGGGAAGCCAATGTTTGTAAAGACATCTGTGCATCATTGGTTGAACATCTACTCAATCATATTTGTTCACTGTCTTCATCATTACATCCCCCAGAAAGACAGTTTAAACATTTTCTGATTGTAGGATTCTTACTGTATTTTCTCTGTTCTAGTATTAATAATTGTCTTATATTTTTTCCTTTGTTGCCCTTGAGGCAGATTAGGAAAAAGTCCAGCGTTATGCTGATGACACACAGTTGTATCTCCCTTTAAGAACTGGTGGTTCTGATTCACTCAAACAACTGTTTTACTAAATTATATCGAGCTTTGATGGACGGCAACTTCTTAAAACTACTTGAAATTAAGATGATTTTTTTTTTTTATCTTTGGCTCACGTGATATTGTTAAAAATGTAGTTTGTGACCACAGATCGCTCTCTGCATCAAATCCTGTGTGAAGAATTTTGAAATGTTTATTCGACCCTGATTGTAAATTTGATAAACAAACAAAGACTGTTTTTAATCATTTTGACCACCTTCGAGTTTCAAGCAAGATCAAGTGTATATTTTCTTTCTGAGGCATTAATTCATGATCTTTCATCTTGCCTGGATTGGTGACCATCAGATGAGTCAAATCAGGCTGAGAACCTGCTCATATATGACTGTAGAATGATATCAATATATAAATGTGCATTGTATCCTAGGCTGATACAATAATTGTGTCAATGCAATACTTATATAATGTTTTCACAGTATTGTATTACCATATGGCAACAGTCTTTATGAAGAATACAGCATAAATTATTTTTAGACAAAAACTACAGTAAAACTGGAGAAAAACATTTTCTACACAATCTCACACATTTGAACATCTAACATGTCTCATGAAGCCAAAACAAATATGAAGCGTGTTTTATATGTTAATCACAGCAGTGTTTAAAGTGATGCTGAGAGATGATCACATGACAGTTGTGTGTATCAGCTTTAGTTCTGGTGGGGAGAAAAATCAGTTTTGAGAAGAGAGAAGTTGGGTTTGAGTACAGGGTTTCACTTTGCAGGAGAGTTTTGAAAAACTATTTTCAGTTTTGTGTTTAAAGTTTTGAGACATTGAGCAGAAAAACGTGTTTGTGGGAAAAAAAAGTACAACAATCTTCAATAGAGGGAACAGCAGAACAAACAAATAACTTTTATAAATATGTGTTATGTTTGAGCACAGATCAGATCACTGTGATGATGATGATGATGATGATGATGGTGGTGGTGTGGGCCTCTTGAACCCTGCTCTCTGTCTGTCAGGATAACACGGCAGCAGGCTGCGTCTCATTAGCAGCTCTTTCTGTGTGGCGTTTGCTCTCAGTATTATCTCTGCTCTGAGAGCAGATCATCACGCGGCGCCTCCTTCATCGACAAACAGAGTCGTTAAAAAGCTCCTCGCTCCTTCACAAGTGTGAAAAGATCCCACAAGGATTCATTAAAGCTGCTGATGAGCGGTCAGCTCCACTGAGACACAGAGGTGAGTGTGACACCTGCTGAATCATCACCTGATGCACTTTAAACTAGTTCTGACGATGACTTACAGGTTAAACATTTATAGTATGAATCAACACAAAGTCTTTGAGAATCTAACAAAATAATAAACTTTATTTCTATAGTGCCTTTGTAGAAGAATCTACAGAAATCTACTGAAACAGAAAGTAGGTCCTACATGAAACACAGTATCAAGAGCTCAGTGACTTGATCATCACATGACAACTGTCATGATATAATGCAATAAAATAATCAAGAAGTGAAATATAATTTATTTTAGAGGCTCCTCTCCATATAAAACAATAATATGACAGTTTAAGTGGTTCAGGATATATGGCACATATTCATTGTACTTACAGGATCTATTATACTGTAAGTATAACAGATCCTATAATAGTAAGTAAGTTCTATATTGTACTTTTTTACGTTGTTCACCATTTTCACCATTTGTGCTGATTTTTTCAGGATGTCTGGTCACCTGGCTGTCAGGTGACCCTGTGGACAGGTATTTGTAAGGGGTTTCTGTATTTGTCTCATGTCTGAAGACTTGTGCCTGAATTGTCCCCGGGTGGCACAGGAATAAATGTTCATAGGAGCATTATAAAGCGTGCAGATTATTTCTCCTGTGTTGTGCATTTTGGCAAATGTTGGGAGAGGGAGACAAATTCAGAACAGAAAGAAACAAAAATGATAACACAACATCAATATTTCATACTTTACAACACCTGATATGAAGGTGAAAATATGAAAAAGCTTCTGTATCTGTGTTTCTGATCAGTGTTCCCTGAATCTCTCTGCTCTTAGTCTTTTGTGTGACTCTGGATGAATAAAGTTTGAGGGTTCACAGTGATCCTGAGTCTTGAGCAGCAGGTTTGGAGCTCTGAGGGTTAATAAAGCTTCCTGTGAGGCGTTACAACAAAGAGCTCTTATCTGTGGACTCGAGAGCGGATTCTGTCCTTCTTCTTTTGACTGCAGACTTTGTGTTTTCTGTCTCACACTCAGAGGCGACTGACCCACTGGGAAAAGATGGTCCAGACAGAGACGGTGACGAGCTGCACGACTGAACCCTCTGGAGCTCTGACTCCAAAAACAGGTCCATTAAAAAAAATCAATAGTTTAAGTGTGCATTATATTTAGCATATTTACACCACTTAACCTTTCTGTCAGACAGACTTTTCAGACAGGAAACTGCTGTTATATAAACCAAATATCACTCTCTACACACCAACCAAACTCCACAGGTGAAAACAGTAATTTTACCTCTCACAACACAGAAGTTGTTGGTCTACCTCTGCCTCAATCTGTTAGTTTGTTTGTGTTATTGTGTGACTTTGGTGTCTTAAAGAGTAAGTTTGGATTCACCAAAGTCACACAATTATACAAACATCCTAACAGATTGAGGCTGTTTTAGGTCAGAAACTCCTGTGTTCTGTGAGGAAAAATTATTGATTTTGTCAATGGAGTTTGGTTGGTTTCAGACAGGCGATCAGAACTGGGTGTAGTTTATCCAGGAACTCACATAAAATCTAGCAAAATGTTTTTTTCAAACTTAATACTCATTGGCAATGCAACTGTTGTGTCTACAAACCACCAAAACATCCTGGCAATATAAATGATGATGATGTCACATCTCCAGAAAGTTCTGGAAACACTTAGAAAAATAGTTTCATTTGGTAGGTTGCTGCAACGTTACATGTGAAGTTCCAGCAATGTCACAAAAATTCCATTGCAACTGCGTTCCTGCAACAACTTTGTGTAAGTAGTAGTTTTTAATATGATTATATATGTATATGTATATATATATTAAGAAAAAAAATTTACGTTAAAATATGATTTTCTCTCAGCAACAATCTCATGAAAACATGAGTCACTCAGGACTGAAACATGATTATAAATTAGTCTCAGTCAGTGGGTGTGTTTCTGAGTTTATGTTCCTTCAGTAACATTTCAGTGTTTTTGAATTAAAACACCTGAATCACCCTGACATCTGAAGTTTAGTGACAAATGTCAGAATACACTCATATAAACAGTCTGGATGAAACCGTCAGACTCTCCATGTTTTAAAACTAATTAAACTGCATTCATTCATTCATCTGATTAACAGATCCTCCCTGACACAGTTATTGTTGTTGTTTAGTTGGTCAGCTGACAGTGAACACAGGAGGAAGAGGAGGAGTGTTGGTATGAAGAGACACAGACATGGCATGTGCTGCTGCGGATTAACCCTTTAACAAACACACACACACACACACACACACACACACACACACACACACACACACACACACACATTCATTCATTCTGTGTCGCTGTGTGAGTCTGCAAACCTACATATGAGACAAAGAGTTCAGACTGTCAGACCCAGTTTACAACAAAAAGACTGCATCATTAAAACACACACACACACACACACACACACACACACACACACACACACACACACACAAACACACACACACACACACACACACACACACACACACACGGGCGTCAGCAGAATTATTCCTGTTATTGGACCTTTTGCAGCAGCAGAAGAAGAAGAATGTAAGATGGACGGTCCAACTTCTGCATGTGTGTGTGTGTGTGTGTGTGTGTGTGTGTGTGTGTGTGTGTGTGTGTGTGTGTGTGTGTGTGTGTAACAAAACACAACACACAGAGGAAAAAAAAGAGAAAAGCTTCACATTAAATCCAGCACACTGCTCGTCTATGTGACCGCGACCTCTGACCTCTGTATGCTAATGTTCAGCTCCTCCTTTTCTTCTTCTTCTCTCCTCATCCTCAGTCGCTGTCGACAAGAAGCAGAACGTCAAAAAAAGAAAAAAAAAACAAAACAAAACAAAACAAAAAAAACACCTAACTGACTCACTTCTCTATGTGTCTGCAGTAATAATTTAAGTTTAAACAAAAGCTAACAAAGTATTTTGGCAGGTACATCCCCCAACAATTTATCATTACATAAAATACAAGACTTTTGTATTTTCCTGTTATCTTTGGGATTCTGTGATTGGAGACTGGAAAGTTCCAGATAGCCTGGGAAAACCTCCTCTTTTCACAGGAGTAGATGCTTAAATTCCTTTTTAAATTCACAGTATAGATCACATGATGTCATAGTCTGGAGCTTCTGCAGGAACTGATCTTTTAACCTCTGCTCTCCTGCAAGCTTCAGTCAGTTGATTTGTGTCAAGTTTGAAGAAAATTCCTCTAGATGTTCTTCAGACATCACGTTCACATGAATGAGACGACCTGAAAAATAAAACCTTCAGCCAATAAAAACATAAAGGCAGAGGAAAAAGTTTTTTCGAGATTTCAAGGTGAATCACATACAGGTCCTTCAGCATTCATGAATGTGCACAAAAAACTAGGCTGATTGGTCCAGTAGTGTGTGAGATTAGCTGCAGACAAGCCAGGAATAACACACACACTCTCTCACACACTGCAGTGATTACATGATCTCCTCCCAGCACAGTGACTTTAGCTAACTATGTTTTCACCTGTAGTAAGAGGAACTTCCTTCAATGTGCTTGTGGAGGTTTTTAAATCTTTTTTCACCGTATCATGTAGGGGTAGTTTTTTTAGGGGTGGTCAGATGTGTCCAGATGATTTCTCTGGAAGCTGTGAACTGCGACTGATTAAGATGGATGACACCTTTTATTGATAATTCTGCTGAGGTAACTGTGGAACTGGCTTTTTCTGAATTATTAAGAGCAACTTCAGATAGAAGAAATATCTGCTTCCATCACATTATTTCTGCTTTTTCGAATATTAGGATTCAAAATGAATAAAAACACTGGTCTGCAGATACTGTGTACAAATACATGAATAAAACTTCTATTATGAAGTAACCAGGGGTGAAAGTAACTAGTAACTAGTTTTTGTCAGCAGACCTCACAGATTTTCTCAGAGTTTGGTTTAATCTGATTTATTGTTGCAGTAACTGAACTGAATTTAACGTGTTTTGTTCGTTGGAGCCATTTATTGAATGAGAACAGCTGGAATTGTTGAAATAAAACTTATCCAGTTAGAAAGCAGCTAATACTCCTGAGTAGTTTTTGAGAAGAATACTTTGTACTTTTACTGAAGTATTTTTTTTTAACACCAGTACTTTTACTTGTAGTTGAGTAAAATTTCAGTAATGTGTAACAGTACTTGTACTTGAGTACAGATTGTCAGTACTTTGATCCTTTGAAGATGACATGTGACCACCTGTTGTCATGTGACTTTCTGCAGGTCCATTTGTTGAAGAGAGCAGTGAGAGCTGGTCGAAAGCACACATACACACACACACACGTTTATATCCAGCAGATACACAGTGTGTTTTA
Organism: Lutjanus erythropterus; assembly: GCF_056507025.1. NCBI lineage: Eukaryota > Metazoa > Chordata > Actinopteri > Lutjaniformes > Lutjanidae > Lutjanus > Lutjanus erythropterus. The sequence goes on along the minus strand of NC_139321.1, from coordinate 1,415,511 downwards.
CACTCTCTCTCTCTCTCTCTCTCTCTGTCCAGTCTTAATTGCCTCGGTCGTCCGCTCTCTCTCTCTGCAGATGTCTGTCTCTTTAATTTGTGTTCAGAGCAACAATCAGTCCCATCTGTCCCAGTTTTTACTTTCCTCCTCCTCCTCCTCACCTCTGTGCCCCCCCACACTAAATCTCTTTACTAAGCCCACCACACACACACACACACACACACACACACACACTCACACACACACACACACACACACACTCCCCCCATACAGAACGTGGGGATTGAAAGCCAATCAAAAAGCTATAGAGAAGTGCTTTGGTGTGCAGGGACACAATCAGGGGGCCGGTGTGGGCCGGTGGGGGCCGGTGGGGCTGGGTGAGGCTCTGAGGTGCCCCCCCCCCCAGCAGCTCTGCTGGCTCCTGTCAGTTTCTGTGAAAGAGGACGGCAGAAACGGGGACAGATGGGAGGACTTAGAGGGAGGAATAATCAGAGCATCGTCCTCCTCCGTCCACACTGACACGATGGACAGAGGACACATGAAGCTGATTCATGATGTTTGCTTCCACCACAACATGTGAGGTCACTGCTTCCACTGATTAAACTCAGCTCTGATTGGCTGCTGTCTGATGATGTCACTACGGAAACCTTTAATGAATAAATTTGAATAAAATTTAGTCTTCTCGTCAGCACGAAAATGAGCGTGTCTGTGCAAACATCTTATTATGACTCATATTTCTGTTTAGTGTGAGGCAGCGACCCCTAGTGGACGTATTAAATATGAAGACGTATGAAAATCAGGACAGTCCACGTACAGAGAAGGTGAGTGGATGAATGACTTACAGGACTTTCAACCAGGAGACTGAAGTTCATGTCCTGTGTGAAAACAAAAGTCAAGTTAAAGTTGGTTAAGTTTTGCATCATTTCTGTTTAGTTATTTTAACCTCAAACATGATATTTTTCTAATCCTACACAAGTGTGTTGCCTGAACTTGACTGCACTACAACTCTATACTACAACATTACAATAACCAAATGTTAAGTTTATTTACCCGTCTATCATGCTATCTTCAATCTGCCACCAACTGCAAAATGAGTTTTCACCTTTTCGTTCTTTGTTTTTTCACTCTTTCAGTCACAAAAAAAAACTCACACATCTCCTTTAAAACTCTGTTATAATCATAAAACTCACAACACGCAGCTCCGACCACGACATCCTCCATCTTGTTTAGTTGTTGTCACAGTAACGGTTGTTGCTGTATGTCACAAAGAATTGACGTTGATCTACCAACCGTCGACCGGATTACGCCCCCTTAAGGTTGGTGGTGTGAATGCAAGCAGTAAAAAAACTCCCTGAAAGTGTGAAGGGATGTTACGTCAGGCATAGAGCTCGCTGCTGCTCCGGGTCAGTCGACTCTGACACGACTTCCTCAGCTGATGCAGCAGAGAAACTCACCAAGTTCTCCACCATTTCTCAGTGTTGGCTGTACCCAGGTCTGTTGTTTGTTTCCCTCTTTCTATTCAGTAAAAGAAGCACGCGGTCATCTGATGTTATTCAGTCTTCTTTGCCATGAGTTGGCAAAAAAGTTTAATAATTTATTTGCAAAATTGTGACACACTAAAATAGTAAAATCAAAACCTGCCTTTGAATTAGTGGCATTTTTTGTTGTTTATTCATGTCACTGTTGGTGTGTAAAGGCCTTTAACGTCTGAGAATACCATCAGAGTGGAGCTCATTCATTGGTGCACCGTTTACATCTGTGAGTCTGTCCACTCCTCCAGCAATCACCAACTCTGGTTTGGTCGAATGAAATCCTTCACTGAGTGAACAGAGTGTAATCTGCTGGATCACAGCAGCTGTCGCTCTGCAGATCATTACATTACCGTTAGATAAAATGACAACTATCGCCCCAAATATCAGCCAAAAAACAACAACTGCCGATTCAGCCCATCGTTGGTGGGGGATATATTCATCCAATCACCCATCCTTTGAGTTTTTCTGTGACCCTCGAGATGCTGCCTGTGAATCATGCTGACATGTGTGTGATATGATCAATAAAACTATGGTACATATCTGAGACATCTGAACCACAGACTATATGATCTGAACCGATGTCTTTTTAAAGCATCTATGTGCTGTGATTGGCTGCGACAGGGTTACACCTGGTTGGTTCTGTCCTTCGTTCAGTCCAGTTTCTTATTTTTAGCCAAGCTAAGATAACAACAAGCTTCAAAATGTCTTTGCTGAAGTTAAAGAGGTGTAAAGTTGATTGTGGAAAATTGCCAGTCCAAGAGAGAACGGTCTAACAAGTGTTTATTCACTTTGACATCTGAGTTATCTGTAGCCATTCACTGACTAAATATCCTGTGTGAGCCATGAACTAACAGTGATTTTCCTTGCAGCTCTCTTCACAAACACTAACTCTTATTTCTTTGCTGCATCCTCGCTTTAGTCACGTCATCGTGGCTTACGCTGTGAGAGCTCGACTCATGAACAAAGACAGTACCAAATATCTGAACGAATCTAAAAACATGCTGGGTGTCATGAGTAGTTATTACATTTTGTTTGCCTGCTTTTTTTTTTATTATTATTATATTATTTGATTATATTCTTCCTCTCTCTCACTTACTGACTCTCACTAACTTATTGCCTGTTTAATTGTTTCCTAAACGTCATCCACTAACACTGTTACACCTCTGTTTTACTTGTAGTTGTACAGTTGTACACACACATACACACAGACACACACACACACACACACACACACACACACACACACACACACACACACAGACACACAGACACAGACACACACACACACACACACACACACACACACACACACACACAGACACACAGACACAGACACACACACACACACACACACACACACACACACATACACACACACACACACACATACACACATACATACACACAAACACATACACACATACATACACACACACACACACACACACACACACACAGACACACACACACACACACACACACACACACAGACACACAGACACACAGACACAGACACACACACACACACAGACACACAGACACACACACACACACAGGTGTCTCAAACCATCACTAACAGAAGCATTTGCTGGTCAATATCCCCCCTCCCTTTTTTTCCCTTTTGTTGTTGTTGTGTTGTTGTCGGTAGGTGTTCTGTTGTTGTTATTTGTTTTGTTCGATTGTTTGTGTGTTTATCTGTCTTTCTTTTTGTTCTTTTTGTTGTTTTGTATTTGTTTGTTGCAGTTGTGTGTAGAATTACAGCTGTATTGTGTAATGTCTGTCACACTGACTCTCACTTGATGTCTGCACCTCGTTCTGTATTGATGCACCTGCAATAAAAGACAAAAAAGAAAAGAAGAGGGAAAATAAGAGGTTGGATAGTCTGGTACTTCTTCACTCGACACCACTGGACTCAACTTGACTTTCTATTGTGACTTCTGTTTCATTTCTCCACTGCAGATTTTACTCCCTCAACATTTTCACATCAGTGTGAAGTGTTTCAATGTCACATGACCGACTCTGTAGTCACACATCTGTCCAGCTGTTCCATCTCTACCATCCAGACTGGACCTGAACTCATCCTGCAAAGACATGAATATCTGAATATCTGCTCAGACTTCAGACAACATTTAATATTTGATGGATGTAAGAACAGTTTATCAGAAAAGTGCAGAATCAAACAGGTGAGCTTTGTTGTCATGTAGTTTGTCAGGTTTTAATGAAACTAAAGTAGAAACAACAGAAGTGACTCTTCTTCTCCTCTGAGTGTTTTCAGCACACTCCTTCAGACGGGGATGATGGATGATGGATGTGAAGATGTAAATCAGGTCAGCTGGAGCAGGCCTGATGGGCTGATTGATGGCCGTCGTCTTTAACGGAGGACACAGTCCCAGATGAGTGTCTCAGACTGGAGTGGTGCTCCTCTTTAGAGCCTCGATCTGTGTTCTTACGCCTTTGTCTGAGCTCCCAAAGTGAACCATTGAGACGAGTGAGTCTTTGTGAACCTCACAATGACCATTCAGCTCTGTTGGTGGTAGAGCTGCTTTTCATCTCGCACTCCAAACACGAGGAGGCCACAGAAGATCCTCCACAAAGACCCCGAGGCTCAAAGGACAGCCAGTTTCTGCAGGACCTGGAAGTGAACTGCTTCAAATGCACGAGACACGACAAGTTTCAACATTTTACTGCAAAAGACTGCAGACTCCTGACCCTCATACCTTGGTTTTGCTTTATCAAAATATGTTGTTTTTTTGTTTTTTTTTGCATTTTTTTCTACAACAACAAACCTTTTGCATAAACTTGGCTGTAGAGTTTCTCTGCATTTTGACTGCATTCATCTACAGAATAATTATTATAATTATTCCTCAACATCAGAAACATTCTGACACTGTTTTGCCTCCATGATAACAGATCATGTGACAATTTTAAAGGTACAACCACATTGATTAAAAAAATGTACAAAACATATAAAAAGAAGGCAAGCAAGACAAAACAATGAGGATATTAGTTGAATAAAGACAAATTCAACATAATTTGGGTGGTCCCTACTCTAAAGGTAATACAGGGATAAATGTTTAAAAGAAATAAACTAATAAACTTCACTGGTCCACACTGGGAAAATTGAAAAGATGAAGCTTTCTGATACATGAGGACAAACGACTGACATTGAAGCTTTGCACTGTGTTAGTTTTGGTTTGCAGATAAATGTGCATTGATTTAAATTCAGATTTTATTCAGATTTTCACTCCAGCTACAAAAGATAAATGATCGGTTCCATGTTACAGTTTCTGTTTAATTTATTTCTGATTTGAAGCTACAAAAGGTACACTTTATATATGTTTTGGAGCCCCCTGTGGACAAAAATGGAAGTGTTTCCTCCTCCACAAAACCACAAAATATAACGTCAAAAATAAAATGATCTAAATAGAAATCTTGTACGTAGCACTCACACTAACTTTCTCGGCTCGTTTCATCTGATTTCATAGAGAAATCTGTGAACCTGGTGGCAGACATAAAGATATAGAAATAGCATATTTATAGAGGCACCAATATTAAATTTAGATTGTTTCATAACCTGCAAAAAAAACTTGTAGCTTTAATTACTCAGAAAACATCTGGATCAGCAGTTCTTTGTAAATGGTTACAAACAGACACAAATGCAGTAGAAAATTGGTCTGAAATCACCAAAGAGATTCATGAGATAGAAAGACTGACTTTACTACTGAGATTCAGAAATGTTGCATTGCAAAGTGGACAAATGGATTGAAGGTAAAATTGATTATAATTATCATTAATTTGTTGGAATGAGGAACATGGCCACTGGCTGTGACACTGAGCACGTCTGCACTGTGGCTTTGATCCGTCCTGCACACGTCTGCAGCTCCCATCAACAGTGTTTCAGAGACGTTTCAGCAGCGGAGACTTTTGCTGATTATGTTTACTTGCTCAGATTTCATTCATTTGGTCCTCTTTCCTCCTTCTATGTGCTTCTATCATCCACAGATCAGTAGGTTGCACAGTTAAATAGTTTATTTTCTGTATTTCTTCATGATGGTGAGTCTGCACATTTTATTTTGAAAACTGATCAGATGCTCTCTGCCTTTTCTGTGTCTGACTTCCTGCCCGCTCGATCTGCTCTGTGCAGATTGATGCGGCATCCTTTAAAAATAGGCTCAACACATATTTGAAGCTGAAGCACCCAAGTGCTGCTGGTGGAATCACAAGCATCATGCAGACTGGTGATCAGAAAAAGTTGAAAAAGTTTAACCGACTACTCATCTTTCATTGAGACAATTTACTTTTCTTCTTTACATAAATTTGAGTCTTTGAGTTCTAGAAACTCAACTAAAGATTGTAGGTTGGAAAAACATTTTTTTTTAGTTTTTCAAAACTCAAAAATCCACTGCTGTAAGTTGCCTTGAAATTTTGAGTTGTTTCAACATTTTCTTCTATTTTTTTAAAGGGTAGCATTAAAAAATACGATGCAGTGCTGTATAAAGACTCTTCCCCCCAAATCTATATTCCATAACATATATTGTCTGTTTATGGATGACATAGTGTCTGATGTTTAAAAACCTCTGGATCACATGTGAGGAGAAATGAGATCTGATCAGTTTGAGTCTCGGACTGTCCTCTGATCGTCCTGCAGTGGTGCTCTCTCCCCCCGTGTCTCCTCCCCCGTCCTCCCCCTCAGACCTCACACTTATCTGTCTCTCTGTCCATTCAGCGTCTCCTTCACACTTGACAGTCGGCTGAGTCCGGACTGTGAAAGGCCTTTGTGTCGGGGCCGCTGCGCGTGTTATCCTCCGTGGCCTCTTATGTCAGTCACAAGAGGTCTGAGGAGGTCTGAGGAGCCCGGAGGGGCCGGGGGCCAGCGATAGACTGAGCCCGAGGCCCCGGTGCTGGCCGGCGGCCCGGAGCGGCCCCCTCTCCGGTCACGGTCTCGTCTCTTTCACTGACAGTTTGTTCTCAATTAGATATCTTTTGTCGGGGAGTGAAAGCGTTCAGTCGACAGACTCTGTGCTGCCATCTGGGGAGGGCTTTCTGTCCGGGTGAGGAGGTGCCATCCACGCCATAATGCCGATGTTTCGCCTCTCCTCGGACCCCCGCCGCCACGCTCTTTATACTCTCATTTTGGCTTCTTCAATGCTTCGCCTTTCACTGCAGCTGAATAGCACTTAACTAGCTTTTTAAAACTTCCTCGATATCTAAATCTCATTGAGACGTGATCAGACAGGCAGGAATGTGCTGCTGCTGCAAAGCTTCAATTCAAACTTTATTTACACTCTCATCATCAACAACAACAACAATAACAGCTTTGTAACGATCAGCTCAGTCATAACCAGATAATCAGGTCTTAAAGTTGAAATAATTATTATGTGTCACAGTTACAGTTTCTGTTTGATGACATTTTATGTTTTGGTGCTTTGTTACGATACTTAATAATACAAGTTATATTTTTATTTTGTTATATTTTATAGGGCTACAACTAATGATTATATTTCATGATTGATCCTTTAGTCAATAAAATCTCATCACAGTTTCCTGAAGTTCAAAGTGACGCCCTTAAATGTCTCTTTTTTTTTGTCCAATCAACGGTCCAAACCAAAGACTTTTCATTTATTGTCATTAACAACAAAGAAAAGCAGCGAATCCTCACATTTAAGAAGCTGCAACCAGCAGATGTTTGACTGAAAAATGACAATGAATCTATTGTTAACAAAAATTGACAATTAATTTTTTTCCAATCAGCTGCACAAGTTTATGCACATTGGACCTTCCCCGTTACTGTATATAGTATTTGTATTTTTATCTTATTTGTTTTGGATTCTGTTTCTGTGCTGATGTATCAATAAAGGTACATCTTATCTTACAATATGGTCAACATGATGTTTCATTAGATGTGTTGTTTCTCTGTTTATAGATCATTCTGAAAAAACACAAAACAAACTATTGGTTTATTCTCAGTAGGTTAATGAATGCTGCACCTTTAAAGTTTTGTGTTTTTTGTTATGGACCCTGGCAGCGCTCAGCAGGGCCCCCTGCAGTCCTCAGGCCACACTTTGGAAACAGTGCTGATGTATATGAGCAACAGATGGCTCTGTGTGAGTGTGTGTGTAGTTTGTCTTCATGGTGTTTTGCAGGTCAAACGTGTGTGTGTGTGTTGTATTTGTTGTGATAATTGTTGGGTTAAATCTTTTGAGTGAAACACGTTCGCTGCTCATCACTGTCACTGTCAGAGAGGAGCTGAATCAAACTCATCTGCATCTGCACATCGCATGAACATGTTTATTTATTATTACAGCAGAAATATTTGCATGAATGATGGAACTGTTTCAACATGAGGAAACAGATAAATCTCAAGTTTCTTTTCAGTTTGATGAACACATGCTTCTGTCTTAGCTCCTCGAAAGATTCATTTGAGTTTTTCATGAGAAGCTCTGAAATATGATCCAGTTTTATGTCTCTTTGTCAAACAATGTTTAATAAATCAACAGTTTTTGATTGTTTTTATCATGTGATGTGTGATACTTGAAGTGTGTATGAGGAACAGAAAAACATTGCCTGTGTCCCCCTGATGATTTGGTGATATTTTTCTTTTTGTCTGAAACAGTTGCTGTATGTTGTTGTTCAGAAGAGTATAAAATGTTATGCACAGTATTAACTGTCTGTCGTATTAACTGAACAATGCTATAACTGTACTGTAACTGACCACACTGCCGTGCACTTCCATGTATGAACGTGCATGTGACATGTTTAGTGGTGATATGCACCTGAAAATAAGGTTCACCTGAAAGCCATCCTGTAATTCCAACCCTTCATCACTTAGTAACCAACTACTTAATTTTTAAAAATGACAAACCATCATGAGCAGAAATGAGAAATAAATGAATTTCAGCTGAGTTAACAGGCCGTCTCAGTGCTTTTATTTTATAAAAAGGACAGTTTAGCCAACTTGATAAATGAGACAAAATAAGAGCATTTAGAGTGAACTGACAGGCTTTTATTTTTCCCTTCATCGGTTAAACAACAGACACGTTTTAAATACTTTATAAAAAGTTAAATGCAGATCTTATTGTAAAGTTTTACCCAAGCATTATAAAACTGAAGGCCGTGGATCCAGACTGGTGAAGGACAGAATATATGACCCCACCAGTATGAATGTGACTGGTTGAACTGGTGAAGAACACAAAGGATCAGCTGAAGAGTTAAAACCACAATCCATCAGTAAAGCTGCAGTTCGGTCACACGACTCATCTGATCTGATCCCCAGAGAGGCGAGCGAGCGAGGCTGACGAAGAATAGAGGTGAAGAGAGAGAGAGGGAGGGGCACTATAGATGGTGGGGATTAGGGCCATGTTGGGGTGAGAGATGAGGGGTGAGGAGGGGGGGCAGGGGTGCCACTGGTTTTAAATAAACAGAGAGAAAAAGAAATTAGACGTCTGGGAAAGTTTGGAACAAGATGAAAAAAAAGAGCTTCAGATGAGAGAAAAACTTTAAAAAGTACAAATACAGGAGTAACAGGAGTACTTTACAAGTATGCATCAGAATTTTACTGCAGTTAAAGTACACAATCTGCAGTAAAATGTTCTCACAGTTAAAGTACTCAGCTTTGTTTTGGGGATTTTTGTTTTCAGAAAGAAAAGGAAGTAAATCCTCTAAGACCCTCAGTGGTCTCAACCCTGGGCTCCAGACCCCCCAAGAGGTCCCCAGATAAATCCAAGGTCACATCGGGTCACATGATGATTAAAGCAAGACGGAAAAACACACCCAACCTGAATTATGAAATATTTTTAATTAAGAATCAATGCACAATTATTAGAAGTGACCTCATCCTCATCCACAGTCGATGAAATATCACTCTGAAGCCACCTGCATTGTTTAATCATTTGAAGTATTTCCACAAAGCTGGTGGCAGAAATTGTGTTGTGTTGAGCGACAAGTCACTGTACTGACTGCACTAATGGTCAGAAATGTTTGAATTCATGTTGCTTAACAGGTGCACACAGCACAAACTTTCCAGGTGATTTCTTTACTGTCACCTGCAACCCATCTGCTGTTAAACAGAATGTTAATTTTTATGACCCAACCCGTCTATTCTACTGATTAACTGCAGAACCAGAAGTTCTAACTGCAGTCTGCACATGACTACTGTGTGTGCATGCATGCATACATAATAGGTGTGCTGCTTAAACAAATAGCATTACACCTCTGGTTTTAGAAGAGAGTTTAGAAGTGATTGTGGGAGGTTTTTAGGGAGAGTTTGGGGGTGATTATAGGAAGTTTTGGTGGAGGATTTGGGAAGTTTCGGGGGGACAGTATGGGAAGGTTGTGGGAGCTTTGTAGGGACAGTGTGGGGGAGACAGAGTTTTTAGGGAAAAGTTTGGGGGAGAATGTTGAAAGATTGAGAAGAGAGTTACAGAGGTTTTGGAGATGAGTTGGGGGAAATTATGGAAGGTTTTAGGGGTAGGTTTCGTAAGTTTGGAGGTTGAGTTGTAAAGAAAAGACTGGGGGAGATTGTGGGAGGTTTTAAGGAACAGTTTGGGAGGTTCTGGGGGAGAATTTCTGAGTTTTTTTTTTTATGAATTTAGGGGGAAATTGTGGAAGGTTTTAGGTGTGTAGGTTTTGTAGGTTTTGGATTAGATCTTGGGGGAGATTGTGGGAGGTTTATGGGGGTGAGTTTGTGGGACAGCAGTCATGTTTGAGGAGCAGCCCCCCCACGGCGGCGTGGCGGCGGCTCGCCTCTGAAGCTCCGCCTTTTGTTTGCCATTTGTTTACCTTGCTGGGCCGAGGTGCAGAGGAGAGGAACAATGAGCTGGTAGATCAACAGCTCTTCTGAATGAGGCGGCGCTCCTTTATCCGCTGCCCCCTGAACGCAGCAGCAGCTCAGAGGTGATGAAGAGCCCGACGGGCCACCTCAGGCTCAAAGGCACAAAGGAAGCCGCTCCACTTATCCAATCAAAAAGAGTGTCGCACACAATCAGAGCGGGCGGCATCCTGCTGACATCACACTTCAGTGATCAGTGGAAGGATGGAGGATAAAGACAGCGAGCACTCCAACCGCCAGACCCTCACCCATTCAGTCCAGAGGGGGGAGGAGAGGGGGGAGGCTTGTTAACTCCTCACTGAGGACATGGAGACCCTTTTAAACTGTTACAGACAGGTTTACAGAGTCTGAAGAAGAAGAAGAAGAAGAAGAAGAAGAAGAAGAAGAAGAAGAAGAAGAAGAAAAAGAAGAGGAAGAAGGAAAAAAGAAGAGGAAGAGGAAAAGGAAGAAGATAAAAGAAGAAGAAGAAAAGGAAGAAAGAGGAAGAGGAGGAAAAAGGAGAAGAAACAAGAAGAAGGAGGAGGAGGAGGGGAAAGAAGGGGGGAAAGCAGGAGAAAGTCACTAACAACATATTTACATTAATTTGTTTTCTGCCAAAATTTGCAAGACATTTGCAAACTTGTAAGACACTATCTGCATATGGTGATTACAGCATTATTCAAAAGACAAAAGAAGTGTGTGGGACATGAGACTGTTCAATTAATATTATACTTTACTTCTATCATACTTTATTAATATTACCTGAAATGTAATGAAGTCTAAAATTTGTTTGGTTGTACATGCACACATCAGAGCAAACAGCTGACAGGAGTGAGCTCTCCAACTGCAAGAGGATTGAAGTCAGCTGGACAAAAGCTGCCCAAACTTACAAGATCTAGTAACTTTAACCAAAACACTTTATGTGCCTATAATGCAGAGGTCCACAGGTAGGGGTCCAGGGACGCCCCCAGGGTTTGTGTCACTCTGCCAGTGAGGCTGTGAAAAGTTCATTCTTTCATTTAAATAATGATGTTCAAAGAAATATTTATGTATTTATATTCTAATATAACAATCTAGAAATAATCTTCCAAATGGTGGGAACTGTCTACGTGGCTCTAGTCAGAGACCGACTAAGACTAAGATGGACTGATTTTTAAAACAAGCACCATCTTTGGTTTTGGAGGAGAGTTTGGAGGAGATGAGGGGGACTTTAGCAGAAAGATTGAGGGAGGTTTTGTGTAAGAGTTTGGGGGGTGATTGTGGGAGGTGTGAGGAAGAGTATGGGGTAGGTTGTCAAAAGGTTGAGGGAGTGTTTGGGAGGTTTTAGGGAAGCTGGTTTCAGGGAGACTGTGATAGATTTGGGGGGCAGAGTTTGCTGAAGTTTGTGGGAGGGTTGGGAGAAAGTTTGGGAAGTTTTGGGGTGTGCAGCTTGGGGGAGATCATGGGAGGTTTGCAGGGAGAGTCTGGAAAGTGTTAGGTTTGAGTTTTGGAGGTTTTGGGGGTGACTTTGGGGGATTGTTGGAGGTTTAAGGGGACAATTTTGAGGGATTTGAGGAGGTTAGGGTGGAGGCTTTCTTTTATTTTGTCTCTGTCTGTCATGTCCAAGAAGTCAGGATAAGTTATGTTTAGTTTTTGTCTTGTGTCTATGTTGTCTCGTGGCTTCCTGTTTTATTTTGACACCTAACTCTCCTCTCGTTTCAGGTAACTTGCTCCTTCCCCCTTGTGTGATCCCACTGGTCTGATTGTCTGCCCTGCCCTGATTGTTTCCACCTGTTTCCCATTACCTCATGTGTGTGGGTATATAGTCTGTGTTTCCCTTTGTCCTGTGCCAGTTCGTCTTGTCTTGTGTGCCAGAGAACTCACGCCTGTTTACTCCACAACTCTTGCCAATTCAGGTTTCGTATTCTTTGATACTTTGTTTTGCCTTAGATTTGCCTTATGTTATTTTGATACTTTGCCTTGTTATTTTCCTCGAAAGAGTGATTTTGATTTCTTCTGTGTTTATAGCATTTTTTCCTCATCAGAGTGTTTTTTGTTAGTTTGAGATCTTCCTCGATTGAGTGATTTTCCTTTGATACTTTGTTATTAAAAGATTGTATATTTGACCTCGTCTCCAGAGTCGTGCATTTGGGTTCAGTCCTAGTTCGGTTGTGACACTGTCTGAGTCATTGTTGTATCTGTAAAACCAGTTTTGCTTTTGCACCAATTAAAATAAATAAATAAAGATGACCAACATGAAAGAAATGTGGCATTATTTCTGGTCGTCCAACATGGTGCTCCCAGGTCACACTGTGAGATACGTCCAAAGACAACCGCTCTCACTGTCCTGTGACCTGAAACAAAATCCTGACAGTGTCAAAAATTTAGGACAATCATCTCATAATGTGTCTGCTGTCCCCCCATCGACATGACTGATTTTTTACAGCACGTGAGGAACAAACACTGCCTTTGCCAAACAGAGCTGGCCCGGCTCGACCCAGTTTGACTCGGCCCATCAGCCCATTCAACATCTCTGGGATTAAGATGCTGTTTCCCTGAATTCTTCACAATAAAAGTCCCCTGATGCTGTGCTTTTATCATGAAGCAGCACAATCAGGAAATGTTTTCATTTGTGGTTTCATCAGCAGGAACTTAACGACTCCTACGCAGCTGAAAGGAGAATAAAGCAGATACCTGGAAGTACAAACAGCGACAGAGGACAGGAACTACATTTCAAAGCACAGAGATTCATTTAGAAGGTGAAAAAGTACTGAGAATATAATGATTATAAATGTTGGAGATGTCACTACAGCCTGCTCGGAGGTGGGTCAGGCTTGCTTTGGACCCCTCCAGAGAAGGTCCATCTTGGGCACAGCTCTACACGATAAAAGATTTAATGGAAATGCAAATCAGCATGGCACGGTTTGACTCAGCTCAGCCAAAGGTTCTAGTGGAAAAGCCCCAATAATGTGTTGATCTTGACTCTCTGAGGAGACGTGTTGTGACTCTCTGCTAAAAGTTTATAGAAAAAAATAAAAAATAAATAAAAAATGAACTCATAAAATTGTTTCTGAGGAAACTTGAGTTTCCAGGATGATGATGATGATGATGATGATGATGATGATGATGATGATGAAGAAACAGACTCGTGAGCACCCGAGGTGAAATGAGGTGAAGTTCACGACAGGATGAAGACCTGCAGGCGTGTCCTGGACTTGTTGTCCAGGGTGTAATCCTGAGTTGGGTGGAGGGGGTTATTTGTGAACCAAGCGTCTCTACCAGCTGCATGGCGAAATAAAAGCCCCTCCCCTTCCTGCTCTGAGGTACAAAGGATGAAAGAGCAAGTCCTGCTGGGTGGCACCGGCTCCAGGTGACCACAGCAACCTGACCAGCTCACTGAGCTGCTCCCTAATGTGTAAAACCATCTCCCGTCGTTGTATAGAGCCCATTTAAAGCAGGTTCCCAGAGAGCCGGGAGGTGGGGGGCGGGGGGCCGGCTCGCCGTCTTTCTCTTGTTTTATAACCCGACCACATAATCTCAGCCTTGGAGCGTCCACACAATGGAGCTGGTTTGAAGGTGGCACCGCAGAGGCCGGGCTCTAACTAGCAGGTCTAATAATAATACAGAGGGCTCGAGTTACATATCTGGGCTGAATGGGGGTCGCAGGACTTTTTATTCTGTGTGTGTTTTCACACGACCAATTAGAGACAGCAGAGACAGAGGCAGGAGGACGCAGGATAAACCTGCAAACAAAAAAACTACATGTGCTTGATTTTCTTTATTCTGCAGGGACACAGTGTTTAACATCACTATGTTTATGATTTTAACTGTTGTTTCTCTGCACAGTTATTTTTACAAACTCCTCCACTGTGCAGCTCACAACAATATTTAATATTTAATGTGACACTAATACAACCAGAACACCTGATACACATCTGAGGATCCACCGTGGAACCACACAGAACACAAACTCTTTACTATACCTTACCATGTTACCAAAAGGTTATTATAGTTAAAGCAAAAACTCTGTGTAAATAAAGATTCGTAAATTAAAATAAGAATAAAAACTAGAAAAAAAACAAAAAATATCTCAAAAAAGACAACTAAAATAGAAAAAAAAATGTCTTTAATTTTATTTTTTGTCAATTTGGTCAAATTGTTTATCAAAATGAAGATGCCAGAATCTCAGACTGAAACTGTCTTCAAAAAGTCTCTGTATTGTTATAATTAAAAATAACAAAAACTACAATAAAACTAAACATTTGTAAACAGTAAAAACTAAACTGCAACAACCACACCCACAAAATTCAACTAAAAACTAGGCTAATGAAAAATACAAAACTATAACATCCCATTTTAATTTGACCAATTTACATTTTACCAGTTTAAAATTTACCAGTTTACAGATAGTTTAAGTTTTAAGTTTTTTGTCAGAGACGATTTTGCCAAAGAAGAATTTTTAGAATCTACAGTTTGTGTCATATTATTATTATTATTATTATTATTGTTATTATTATTATTATTATTATTATTATTATTATTATTATTATTATTATTATTATTATCATTATTATTATTATTATTTAAATAGCTTTGTTTTCTAACTGAAACCTCGATGTGGTTTGGAGCCGACAGAGTTATAATGTGTTTGTGTTTTAATCATTAAATCGTTGCTGTAGTTCAGAGTTCAGCATTTGTGGTTCAATAACCCACAGAGACACTTTACAGCCTCTCTGACAATAAAAAGCTCTAAATTATTCTGATTGGTGGAAACAAAAAGGTTCAACAGTTCAGCCTGGAAACACAAGAAGGTTAAAAGGAGAAGACGAGACTTTTTTATTTCGTCTGTTCATCACCGTCGACTCCCTGTTGTTTCTGTTATTGGTGTTGAAATCTTTGACAAAGAGCAGCTCACTTTTCCTCTCGTCTTCAGTCACTTTCTTTTGTCTTTGTTGTTCAACTATCACAAGAACACAAACAGCACTGAATGAAACCTGCATGCAGATATTTTAGACTAAAATCAGTTTATACAATGTCACAGTATTTATTTCTGTCCAGAGTTGCATTAATTTTCCACTCAGATCTTGTGTTGATGAGATTCTCCGTGGGGTTCAGGTCTGGACTCTGTGGTGGACAGTCCATGCGTGAAAATGATGTCTCATGTCTCTCTGAACCTCTTTCACTATTTGAGCCTGATGGATCCTGGCGTTGTCATCTTGGAATATGTCCGTGTCATCAGGGAAGAAAAAATCCATGGATGTAAAAACCTGTTCATTCAGTATATTCAGGTAGTGAGCTGAACTCATAACGTTGCTGAACCTCGACCTGAGCAACTGAAGCAACCACAGGTCATAACTCCGCCCCCACAGGCTTGTACTGTAGGCACTAGGCATGATGGGAGCATCACTTCATCTGCCTCTCTTCTTACCCTGATGCCCCCATCACTCTGGAACAGGGTAAATCTGGACTCATCAGACCACATGACCTTTTTCCATTGCTTCAGGAAACATGCAGGTTTTACAGACTGAAAAGCTCCATGTTTTCCACGACCACAGGATATGTGACAAGGTGGTTTGAGAAATGAGAATCAGTTAGGGTTCAATAACTTGTTGTCCGCTGAATGACTGCAGTAATTATCCAATGAAAGGATCTGACCTGTTTGATCAGTTAAATCCAGGTGGTTATACTGTTTCTTTTTTTTTTTTGGTCAGACAGTGTAGATGAAATGTGTGGTGATAATTTCCTAATGAAGGTTTTGTAAATACACAGATGCATGTGTTTGTCCTGCCTCTGAGACAGAGAGGACCGCCCAGCTTTACTATGTAAAATGCAATGTTGAGTGATGTAATAATCCATAATCCAAAATAAAGAGAGAAAAGTAGCTTCAATTAACTCGACTTCTATACAGGAAACCAATTCTGTCTGAGTTTAACAACAAGGCTGTTGATGTGATGTTTGAAGGTTATTTTCTCTCATGTCCTGTCAGTGAGACATGAATCCTGGCTGGCAGAGGACAGCTGAAGGTGCTGCTGCACAGGTGAAGCTGATCCGCTGCTCACACCTGAGCTCTGTGTCACACCTGAGATCAGATCAGGATGTTGCAGCTCTCTTTGACTCATTAAGCTTGATCGCCTGACAACATGATGGGAACATTTCTGTCTGTTTCATGTATTAATCTGAGGTCACAGCTCCAACCTGACGTGTGAAAGTTGTTGTTTGAATAAAACCTGAAACAAACTGAGTGAATAAATGATGATGTCATGATCTGAGGAGAACTTCACTGTTTCTCAGAGTTTCAAAGTTTATTCTGCTGCTTTTATTTTCTCTGTCCAGAAAAGATGATGATGAAGTGATGAAGTGCTCTGAGTGAGACAGAACAGTCAGACGTTTTCTCTCTCTGCATGTTTAATGTTAACATGACAACATTTATGTTTTTGAAAGTGACACTGAAGTGTTTCAGGTCTGATGTATGGATTCATGTAAATAGCTGCAGGTCTGAAAGGAGCTTCAGTCTGTTATTCTTCAGTCTGTCTGATGTATTCAAGCTTCTTGTTGGGGTCATTTAGTGCCACAGTGACTGGCTCTGGTAGGAAGTGTTGTAAAACTCAATATATTTCATCATTTAATTGAACAAACTGTGTGACCAACCCTTTGAGATCAGTCTTGGTGTTGACCACTTTTTGAAGGTTGTGTTCTCAGAATCAGACCCATTTTTCTCTGTTCCTTCTCATCTCAGACAAAGAGGTTTTATTTCAAGACCACCAATACAGCACTGTCTGATTTAATACTTAACATTATTATTTTCAACTTTCCTGCTTCAAATGCACCAATAACAGGACTCAGTGTAGCTGTCTGGAGGAGATGTCAGACAGATCTTCTGTAATAAAATTAGACTAATTCAACCACAAAGAGTTCGTCTGCAAAACAAAACACACAGCAGTGTGTCAGTTCTCATGCTGGCTTCACATGATGAAACTTTCATGCAATTAAGCTGCAGGTTGAAAGTTGCATAGTGGAGGTGAGTGTGGTTATCAGTCAGCTGCAGGAGAGAGAGGTGAAGGGGGACGGCTCATGACAGGAGTGTCAGGTGAGCTGGTTAGCACAGCTGCTGCAGCTGGTTTCCTAATTTCACTCTCCCCAATTTATGCAGCAGCAGTGGCTGGACCTCAGATGACTTCTGCTCCTACAACAAAGAGGAGCCCTGAGCTGACTGGAGGACATGTGCTGCAGACACATGTCATACATTGTTGAGTTATGTTGAAGTATTTTGAGCAGGAGTCATAAAAAAAAAAAAAATATGTTGTCTGAGAGCTGAATCTGTGCGTCTGTGCTGAAGCTGAAGCTACATGCATGAAACATTTCTGTGCACCATGGCAGCAACATGAGGCCATTCAAAAAATAAGCCTCAAGCAAAGCAAGTTAATTTCACTAACAGGGAGCAAAACTCATCATTTTTAAAATACTCACTGGATTATATGTTTATTAATATGTTGGAGGAAAAAAGACAGACATGAATCATCTCACCCTTTATTCAAGGAACTTGATCCAGTGATGCTCTGATTAATGCATCCTCCTCTTGATTCAAGGAAAATAAATACATAAATAAACAACTCTTTGTTGCCACCTTTGGCATCAGTTTGAAATAGAAGCCTGATATGATGATATTTTATATAACAGCTCTGATTCTCATGAAATCTTTACATTAAGGCAGAGCTGTAGCTAAGCTGTCGGTGACATTAACAAACTTTTCCTCGCTCACATCTGTTTGTCGACAGCGTTACCAAGCTGACATGACGTCTTTGAGGATAATTTCCTTCTGAAAACATTCAAAAGATCATCTTCTGTTGAGTGAATTTCTTCATGTTGGTGTCAAGTTGAAACCAGTCAGTTAAAATCGGTTGGAATATTTGGAATCTGGAATGTTTGATGTCATAATCCGACACCATATCAGTGTTTTGATTGGCTGCTGTGTGAAACCAGCTTTTAAAAGTTGAGAGTTTTGTAACTCTTGAGGCTGAGTTTCAGATGAGTGTGTTTGCAGAGAGCTTTACATCCTGAAATCACTGTCACACACTTTTTATTCTGACAAATCACACAGAGTTCTATACAAGCACAGCTGTTCTAACAGCTTTTGGTCTGTTAATCAGGGGAAATACCTGCCCTGCAGTACTCACCTGCTAATAAATTAATTTTAGGAATATAGGCTACACATGTCTTATCAATTATATAATCACCTCCTGAACAGATTTAACGATCAGCACGTGGATTTATTAGCAGTTTAACTTTTGAAATCATGCTAAAGTCACATCTTCTGTCATAAAATCCTGTGGTTGGTTCGTTTGCTTTCACACCACAAACAAACCGAGATCCACCTCTTCAGCTGGACTCAGTCTGGTTCTTTGGTTCACACCAGGGTTCAGCTCACAGGTTTCACACCAGATCAAACAGAGACACACACCAGACTTCACTGAACCAAACGAAGCAGCCGGGAGCAGAAAGAAAGTTAAGCTAAGTGTGAGTGATGCCAGCAAAGCTAGCTGACTTATGTTTTGTTCTTTTTTTGTGATAAATGATGACAGACAGTCCACATGATGCTATGTAACTGATGTATGTAGTTAGATTACATCATCGTTCAGATCCAACATGGACGCCACTCGCTGCAGCGTCAGTCCTTCATCTGAGACAGTCAGATGTGACGGCACTCGGTCTTGACTTGGTCTTGACACGCTCTGGTCTTGGTCTTGACTCGGTCTCAGTTTAGGTGGTCTTGATTACAACACTGCTGATAGGTGACCTCAGCTCCACCAGGCCCGTTATTGATCTAGTTATTGATACTGATCAGCTCCTGATCAGACACAAACAGCTTCACTGTGTGAAGATTCCTCCTGTGAAAATGAAGATAAAGTTTTCTCATTTTCGCCTCCCCCCTCTGCCTCCCTCCTCCTAACCTCACTTGTCTCCCTCTTTGGCCTTTGCCCCCCCCACCTTCCACTCCCCTCCCCCCGCCTGCTGGCATCACAGAACTCGCAATTACAGCCGATTTGCAGCTCCCAGTGGAACTAATGTGATAAAATCTTAGAAAAAGACACGGTGGACAAAGACACAGAGATGTAGCCGGGGGCGGAGGGGTGAGGGGGTGAGGGGGGTGAGGCTCAGCCGAGGCAACAAGTGCCTTTTTGGGGTTTTGGGGGACCTAATGGGATTTTCCAAGGAGCTTTGCCAGATCTCCTGCCTGCACACTGAGGATCAGCCTTTTGGCTGCCAGGCGGCACACTTCAGCCCCCTGCCCCCCCATCCAGACCCCCCATCACCGAGCTGTATGTTCAGAGGGATGAGATGACCCCCCCCACCCACCCCATCACTCAGATCCCCTGATCTGTGTCTGCTGAAGGCAGCACAGGAGACAGGTGTCAGAGGTGAGATCCTGATCTTCAGTCCAGTTCACAGGTCACATACAGCTGTGCTCAGTGGTTACCACGGAGACGCACTTCAGACTGTCCAGGTTCACATGGAGCTGCGTCCTCGGGGACCTGTGATAGAAGGAATCAGAGTGAGGACAGAGACCCTTTACAGGCTGAGCTCACTGAGTGTGTCTGTTGAAAGGACAGTTCAGATTTCTCAGGACTTTTTTGGGGGGATTGATGTGATCAAAGATTTCACAGCAGCTTCTCTGAAATGATGCATTGAATGTTATCATTTTTTTAGGCATTTTTTTCGATGAAATTGCAGGACCAAGTCAAAATTGCAAAAGAAAGTTCCTTTTTTTGCTTAATTCATTAAAAATCTGAGACAACTTGTTCCAGTGAGAATAAAATCTCTCTCTGTTCTGAGTGTTCTTACTAACCTCACCAAAAATGCCGTATTACAAAAATAAATAAATAAATAGAGATCTGCTTTATTTGTAAATGAAGAAGTGCAGGGGTATTTCACAAAGAAGCAGCTCAAACTCAGTCAAAACAGGACAAAATTATAAAATAAAAGTGGACAGAGTGCTGATGAATATCAATAACAATGAAATGTGTTCTTTTCAGAATCCATGGGAATAAAAAACAAATACAGGAAAGTAGTGAATAATAAAACACTGAGTCGGTTCACTGAGATGTACATGTATGACATTTGATTGGTGAAAGATGTAGGAAACATGTTACCACACGTGTTTCACATGGGAACATACATGTTACACCATCAAAACGTTTCAAAATCACACGTTTTCCACGTGCAAAGAACATGTTTAACGTGAAATTACACATTCACCATATTTTTGTGATTTTGCACGTGAGAAGTACACGTGATTTTTCAATAATATCACTAGTTGGTGAAATTTATTTAAACAGACAAAACACATGCATGCACCGTCTTTAGAAAAGTTTGATTTCAGTCTCACAACTTTCTGACCCAAACAGCTGATCTGCAGCCTGATACAGAGGCAGCACCGACAGACACACTGATGCAAAGGAACAAGGAGGTACTACAGCTGAAAATGTCTGACGGCGAGCTAAAATTGTGAAAATATTCTAAGTATAGCATGCAGTTACACTGATATTGATTTCTCTAGGTGTCTAAAATACATGTTGCTGCTGACCCTGTCCGCAGCGGGACATTGCTCAGCTTCCTACCCCGGTACTCCTTCTGCTTCTCCAGACTGGAGGGGTGTCAACTGCCATCTGATTCAAATGATCTGAACTGTCCCTTTAAGGTGGTCTAGGAGGGTCTGCTGATCCAGGATCCAGGAGGAGCTGCAGAACCTGAACACTGTCACCAGCTAGAACTCACTGAGCCTGTAGCCCCACATAACCTGAACCAGTAAGAACCAGTAAGATCCTGGTTCTGGGTTTTATGAACCAGAGGCTCATTTCACCAAATTTGCAAAATGGAGCTGTGATCTGCAACAACATATCATTTAACTGATCAAACCATGTGACCCGATCATGACGCCAGAGGACTCTGCAGTTTGTCAGCGATCATCAGTGAAACAGGATGTTAAACTCAACACTGGAACCAACATGGTGGTTTTCTGTTGGGTTTGGTTCCAGATTCACCTCAGCTGAGGGACAGAGTGGAGATGATGGAGGTTTTCTGGCACATTTACATGCAAATCTCTGTACCAACATTTAGGCACCAGTAAGAACCAGTAATTATGTAAGTGGTACCTGAGCTGCAGAGTGGAGCGTCTGTGATGTTAAAGAACATTTTAATTCAAAGATTCAACGATTCAAGTAGATTTATCATCATTCATGCACACAAAATTCAATTCAGATATTTAACAGAGTAGAATAGATGAAAATATAAAGTAAAATAAATAGATATATACATATACACCCAGGAAGTAATTCTGCAAGTCATTTTTTTAATTTGTGTGAGGTTGAATATGAACAGGAGCAGCAAGGTGGAGATAATCTTTATGAGATGGTGAAGGAAAGACTTTATTGTCATTATACTCAGATACAGTGAAACTGAATGGCTTCTTTCTATGCATCAGAAAAATATAACCATAAAAAATCTGAAAATATGAAAAATAAATAAAAGCAGAAACAGACAAACAGCAGTAATAGCAGCTTGTGTATGTTGTGCAGATTCTTCACATATTTGCAGGTTATTTCGAGGTAACATCTTGGAAACATTGTCCATCAACTGTTTCCTGTCGACGATCAATAAAAGTCATCAGCAGCAGGTATCAGGTGTCTGTGGATCAATACACTGATTTCAGCTCCTGTTTCACTCTGCTGCTCTTCTGTGAAAGAACTCTGAGCTGCTTGATGAGGATGTTTTCTGATGATGAAGATGAAGGCGGCAGATATAAAACATTAGTTCAGTTTGAACGTTGCAGATCTGAAATCAGTTCAGTCCTCAGAGGGAAACAGGATCCTCTCAACAGTAGCTGGAGGTCAGAGAAGCGTGACCGCTGCCAGTTGTTGAGTTGACCTCTGACCTCCAGAGGGGAGGAGGGGGGAGGAGTCTCTTTTGTTGTAAACCACATACAGTTTAGCGGCTGAACAGACACACAGAGGGTTTTCTGCTCGGAGGAACTTGAGAAGCTCTTCAGGAGGAATGAAATCATGTCACCAGTTCAGTGTTTGTCTGACGGTGACTTTGAATTAAAAACAAACATCTGTAACACAAACAGCTCCAAACTAACAGATGAATGAATGAACAAGTGTCTGTGTTTACACGTTCACTGATTTTACACTTTTATTCTGAACATGAGAATATTCTGACTTTGATACAGGCGGTTTAAACAGTTTATTCTGATCAGCACTTTGTGGTTAAGACAAGTGAGATATACTGATTTAATTCAGGTTTCGAGAGCATTCTTTAGACACTTGTTTATTTTATTTTATTTATTTATTTCTCACAGATAATGCATATCAATAAATATGACTGCAAATATGTCAGGATTAGTCAAAAGGCTAGTTTTCATCTGTAGTCCCTGGCCAGATGTAAAGTCGGTGACCTAAAATCAGTATAAAAATTGAGAAACAAGTTATAACAGCAATTCTAAAAGCTGCTAATTATAGTAAAAGCAGAACACAGACAGTATTAAGCAGAGAACAGACATAGGCAGAATAATAAAAGCAAAGCAAATCACAGTTCAAAAAGACCAGAAGCAAACAAAACAACAACAACAACAACAACATAAGCAAAGTCAACAACAACAAACAAATGCACAGACATGACAAGAGAAAAAAAGAATTTTAAAATCAACTTTAGCACAAAACAACAGGAGCAGTAACATCTGTCAGGCAGCAAAACAAGCAAATATACATATATTAATCTTCGATTTGCCAGATGATGGCACCTGAAGGCCTCTGTGTTAGTGGTGACTGATTTGGTTGCTTATAAACCAGATTCTTATAGTGGCGAGTTCTCTGATATGAGGCGTGTTCACGGCTGGAGGTGGAAATAAGTGAAGCTCTCAGGTGACAGAGAACTTTTGGAGAGAAGTGTTTACAGTGAACTGAACGTCTTCAGTTTGACAAATATTTAATTGTGGATGAAATGATCTGATGATGATTGACAGATAATCCTCCTCAGGTCCATCAGTGTGTCCCTCTGTGCTGCCTTCAGGGACCCGAGACTCTCTGTGCTGCCTTCAGGTACCTGAGACTCTGACCTCTGACCTGCAGCAGGAGCAGGTTCAGATGGACATGACCGGCAGCTCCCTGAGGAGCAGGAGGGGAGGTGGACAGAGGGGGGAGGGGGGGAGGAAGTCCTGTCAGGAGGCTGAGGTGCTTTTTTCTTTTTTCTTTTTTTTTCTGATGGGTTTGATGTCCACAGATGACCTCTGTGTTTTCCAGCTCCTCCAGTACACTGTTTCTATTCTCTGACTCCCCCCTCTCCTCCTCACCTCCTCACCCTGACCTCCAGGCCACTTTGTAGCTGCTGCCTTTTATTGCAGAGAAGAAGAAGAATAGAGTCAGTGTGGAGGAACGAGGAGACAGAAGTGTGTGTTCGATCTGTGTTGTGTTACACACTCGACTTGATTCTGTCATAAAATGACCAACACACTCGTCAGTCAGTGTTTTATTGTACAGCTGCAGAATAACAGACTGCAGAAGAAGAACAGTTCAGTGAACCAGAGACATGATGCAATATCCGTTCATGTACTGTATGATTTTAGAAATGTTGTAGTTTAATTTCAGCTCCCACTGTCCGACTGAATCGTCAGTCACATGATGCTCATTTCAGGGACAAAAGACACACACTGAACTGTCAGCAGGTCCTGAGTGATGCTGCAGGTATCAGCAGCTGCTGCAGACTTTTATCTCTCTGAGTCAATAAAACAAAGTGACCTGCAGCAGCTACAGTGATGAAGTGACAGATGTGTCCTGCTGCACCTGCCCTCAACACACCTGTGTGTGAACATTAATGTCACTGATCAATATGGAGGACAGCTGTCTGACTAACCTTACATTCACCAACATGTTCCTGTTCATATGAAGGGGGAACATGTTCGATCGCTGTGTTTCCTCTCACACTAAATCAAGACAAATACAACTTTTATCTTGTATTTATTTACTTTCTCAGCAGCTCCTGTTTGCAGTGCAGTCATGGATACACAGACAATCATCACTAGATTAATGTAATACTGTAGAAAACTTCAAAACATGATGATTCTCAGGAGAGTTTTACAGCAATCAGGAGTCTTCCTGTGATAATATATACATTATATAATAATATAAGGAGTATTAATAAGACAATTATTGCAGCATATTTTTTCTCTGTCTGCTGTTAATTAGCTGATCTGAACAAACTAAAACAAAAGAGAAAGTGTGTGTGTGTGTGTGTGTGTGTGTGTGTGTGTGTGTGTGTGTGTGTGTGTGTGTGTGTGTGTGGTTGTAGAGGATCAGGATTTAGGATTTAGGAATTAAGATGAGGGATCCACTCCAAATCTGTGTGTGTGGGTGTGAGGATTAAGCCCCGCCCTCCTCTCCTTTGAATCTGCAACCAGTCGATCGGTGGACCCGTCGATCAATCAATCGCTTGATCAGTTTACTGACAGTATGTTCAATGGACACACTCAGGGTCGAGGTTTACTGGAAAGAGCTGCTGTTGCTGCACTGCAGCTTCTGTCTCTTTTACTTTGAGCTGAGAGAAAAACAGCTCCACTTAAAAGCAGCGTCTTCCTTCTTCTTTCCTTCTTTCTTCTTCGTCTGTGCTGCTTCTCTTCACTACAGCCTGATCTCAGAGGATGACATAAATAATATTCCACTTTAAAAGACATCATGTCTTCGCATGTTAAGATTTTCATTGGTTTGATTGTTGAGTGTCATTCCCAGGATTCTGGTGAGTTGTGGGTGATGATTGAAGGCAGAGGTGACCAAACTTTCTTATGAGGGGCCAAAAATGTATGAAAAATGCTATTAAATTAAAATGTGTTATAGAAAATTTACATTCTAAATAATAATAATAAAAAAATCTACTCTTTAGTCTGCTTAACAGTATTTTTTATTCATTTGCAGAGATGATGTCAAAAAAAACATCCATAAGTTTCATTTTGGGAGCATGAATCTAGCAGGAAAGAGCCCTTTCTGACAGAAAGTTCATGTAACTCAATGTGATTTAAAATGCTATATGAGGGCAGCGGAGTTAAGTGCTGTGTGCAAAACACAAAGCAACAAGCTGCAGACATCTGACAGGTGACATGAAACTCAGAAAACAGAAGGAAAAAAAAGGTGGGAAATGTAACTGTGGAACAGCAATTTAATAAACTTTTAACAGACGTGGAGGAGCACATTAAAGCAGCAGGTACAGCCAGGTCTAGTGCTCCCCTCTGGTAACCTAATCGTCTTTGCATATAAACATACAGAATCATTTAATAAATAGTTGGATGTGCATTATTAATATGTCACAGATCAACACTTACATGTGATCTGGGCTGCGGCTGTGTTGCATTACGTCAGCAGGAGCTGATAGCTGCCATTCTGCATGATGCTTGTGATTCCATGCAGTCGGTCCCAGAAGCGTCTCTCCGCTCTACTTCAAATATGCACCATGTCTGCTTTTGATGGATGCAGCGTCACTCTGCACAGAGCAGAGCGAGCAGCCAGGAAGTCAGACACAGAAAAAGCAAAGAGCATCCTGCAAATTTTCAAAATAAATTCTTCTTTCACAATAATTCTCCTGGCGAGAAACAAACAGGAAGTACGAAAGTATTGATGGATGCCACCGAAGTTCTCTAAGTGTTCAGGCGCACAATTTAAGATCAAATCTGTGTCTGTTTTTCACTCTTTATATTTTGTCACCTGACATGTTTTTCTTTGGGACCTTTGTTCATATAATGATGCACTGTCTGCATAATCAGTCCAGCCTGGATGGTGTGAATTGACACATGAGAAAATCAATAAGTTGTGGTGATAGCACACAAAATGACTGACTGATACATCAGACTGCTCACAAACACGACTGAAAACTGGACAAGATATAAACATTTCATCACATTCAGAGAGGCTGAAATTCTCTTAATGCATGAGTGCAGACACACACACACACACACACACACACACACACACACACACACACTCATACACACTCTCCTCGTCTCTCTTTGACAACTTTTTCTGTCGTTCTTTCTTCTCGCTGCTCGTGTTGTGAGGAGCTGTTAGCTGTGAAAAGAAGGAAAAGAAAACAGCGTAACGCAGTGAAAAAGCCATTAAAAGAATATTTTCCCTGCTCTCCTATTGTGTCCCCTCTCCTCCACCTCTCCTCCTCCTCCTCCTCTCCTCCTCCTCCTCCTCTCCTCCGCCTCGCTGCAGCACCAAAACCACACAAACAAATGCAAATGGAGCTGAGAAGTTTCCACAGAGGCAGAGAGAGCAGGACCCCCGTTTGAGAGAGGAGCTGAATGGGCTCTAAAGGAGAGCCTAATTAATCTAAGTACAGCAGCAATAGGCCCACTTGGAATTTTTTTCACCCCTTTATCTGAATGGGAGGGCAGAAGAGGGGGGGTGGGGGGTGGAGGGAGGGAGAAGAGGAGGAGGAGGAGGGGGAGGTTAGAGGGACAAAATAAAGAAAAAGAGAAAGAAAGAAAAGAGAGAGGGGATCAGGCCTCCACCTTTTCTATCCAGGGACCCGCCTCATTCAGCCCCTCCATGTTTAACAGCACCCCCCCACCACCACCACCCTCATCCCCACACCCCCGCTGGAATCAATCACTCTGATTTTACCTCTTTTATTTCACTCGTCAACACACACACACATACACACACACACTTTCTGCACACCGTAAAAAAAAAGCAGGAAAAATGTAAAAAATTTCAAGTCAGCTGTCATCACCAAATGTTTAAGTTTTAATTGAAATCAAACTCTTCAACTAAGCAAAAAAGGTATAATGATTTTGTTAAGATTACTTTTTTCTTTTGAATCTTTGAGTTTTAAAACCCCCAAAAATGTGGCTGCAATTGAAAATATTAAATTATATAAGATAATGTAGAGTGAGCAGGTCATAATTACATAATAATAAACCCTGACAGAGATACTGAATAATCCTAAAGTGGGTTATTTCACAATCGTGACCTGCTTAGTGTACATTATCTGACATTATTACATAGCTTTGTTAAATACTTCCTGACAGGGATGTTAAGTCATCCTGAAAGGGTTTATTTTGCGATAATGACCTTGTACATTATCCTGCTTATTGCATGATTACTTACATTACTTACATACTTATTACAAAAAATCAACAATTTGATATTCATTTCAAAATTATTTTTATTGCTCCTTCAGAATCTCTGATCAGAACTGCATCCTTACTAATGATTTGCTATAAAGAAATAACAGACTTAAGACTGCGGTAACTGACCAATCAGAATCTAACAAAGCCATGTAATAATGACCTGCTCACTGTAGATTATCGAACATATTATACATTACTGAATAAAAATCAATAATTTGACACAAAATATTCATTTAAATTATTATTTTTATTGCTCGTCCAGAGTCTATGATCAGAATTGTGTCCCTGGCAACAGTCTGATCTTCATAGCAATGGTCTGTTATACAAAAATAACAGAACTTAGAACACTGTAATTGAGTATTTAACAAAGCTGTGTAATAATCACCATTATTTAGTTTCACAGTGAGATTACTCAGCCATTTGTGAAGTTGTTTGTTTTTCAAAGATTCAAGTTTTTCTAATAAAATGTGCAACAACTGTCTGCTATGTATAAAACATTATTGTTTACACGGATATTGTTTATATCATGATGCACATTTTGTACATATTTCTTACATTTATTTATTTTCTCTTCTATTTTTCTCTCTATATGTATCACTGTTCTACTGTAAATCTTTGTCTATATGCTTTTATACATACTTTATTGTATAGATTTTGTTAAATTATTGCTAGATTATCTCGGTATGTATTTTAGTAGACTGGACATATTTTTTGTTACTTATTTTCTATTTTCTTATCATAATATTCTCATATATTTTTCTATTCTTGAATAGGTGCATCTGTAATTTGACCAATTTCTGCCCAGAGATCAATAAAGTATTTCTGATTCTGATTCTGAAGAAAAGTAAAGTAGACTATAAGTTTCAAAGCCCAAAAATATAGTGAAGACATTTACATTTTTGTCAGTTATTTTTTTTACAGTGCAGCAAAAACAACATGCAGATTTTCAGAATTAAGAAGAAGAAGAAGAAGAAGAAGAAGAAGAAGAAGAAGAAGGAGAAGAAGAGAGTGTTTCGGGTGTGTCGTGGCAGCGGTGCTGCAGTTGTAGCGGGTGTTGTCAGGTGCAGGGGTGGCTGCTGCACAACAATGGCAGCAGCAGAAGGCTGCAGCTGAATGCTGCTGCGGGTAAATCAGTAATGGAGCTAAAGGGCAGACGCCTGTGGGGAATTTGCCGGCGTATAAAGGAGCTTTAAGAGGGGCTTCATTCATACGGCCCAAAGAGATTTGAATTGCCCCCTTCACAATCACTTGAAAGGATGAGCTCAGGGTGTTCCGAAACAAAGTGGAAATCACTCTGCCTTTCAGCGCTTCTAATAAGCTTTTAACTATTTTACATTATGGCGCTCCCCTCGTCCTCGCCCTCCTCGCCGCCATTGTGGCCGGCCGCCGCGCCTGAGCCGACTTAAATGTCTGATTTATACTTTTCTTCATGGTGAATTTGAAGTTTTTTTTCCTCAAAGACAGAAATGCCACTGAAAGCTTTATTATCATACGGGTCAGAAAATAGAAGGAGCTCATTATTCAGTCGGCGGCTCGGGACGAGAGCGGCGCTCCCACAGAGAGACGTGTGAGGAGGAGCAGGACGTGGAGTGTGGACGCCGTGTGGACGCTGTACGAGTGAAAATAAAGTTTTAATCTGAATTTAAGCAGCTGCACATTTATAAAAATACATTTCCTTTAATTTTCTTGACTTTTTTCAGTGAAAACACTGGTACATAAATCAGGGGTCACATTGTGAAGGCCTCGTCGCTTGTCGTCGTGGAAACTGTTTATTGCTCTGGAAATTGCTTCAGTCTTTTCTGAGCGTCGGAGGTCAGAGGTTCAACCAGGACACGACGGGCTGAACCCTAAAACTCTCTGCTGGGGGGGGGGCAGGTGATGAAATGGATGGTGGAGGTTTGGAGCTGGTGGGGGGGTTAGATGGTGGAGGGTGGGTGTGTGTGTGTGTGTGTGTGTGTGTGTGTGTGCTGGGGGGGGGGTCACAGTCAGGAGCCCCTCGCCCTCTGGATGACTCTGAGCCGTGTGGACATTAAGAATTTCATGGTAGTTGTGGAAGACAAGGAGGAGGGGGGGTGACCTCTGCAGCCCTGATTAAGACCTCATAACTGATGCCGAAGCACCCCCAACACACACACACACCCATCCACAACACACACACACACACACCCATCCAAAACACACACACACACACACACAACACATGTACATGTGGCTCTGCAGGCTGTAAAGAAGGTAACAATCTGATCACTAATCAAACCCATAAAATGATCAGTCCAGCTCTTGAATTTGAGATCAAACTCTCAGATTATCATTCAAAGACTCAAATTACTGATCAGATCCTCAAATTATAGATCAATCATATTAATCAAACTCAGGATGTTTCTGAGCCGGAAGTGATTGATCATCAGGTTGAAGATCAAACCTGCTCCGTCTGCAGCGAACACGCTCAGCGACGAGCCGCTTCTTTTGAAAAAGATCTCGCCCTGCTTCTATTTTTGTGGAGTTTTGCTCACCTGCTTCATTCATTTGTTGTCCATGTTGACTTCTGACTGGAGGGAAACAGAAACACTTAGTTTAGTTTATTAGCATCCTCATTAGCTGCTGCTATTCTTACTGCGGTCCAACACATGTGCACAAAATTATACAACACATAACACATCACAATAAACACATTATGGCATGGAAAGTAAAACAAAACACACAGCACAGACATGATTATTATTATTATTATTATTATTATTATTATTATTATTATTATTATTATTACCATCATCAGAGGGATGAAGGAAGGTGATCAGATCTTCGTTTGTTGCTCCTCTTCAGACATGAATGAACCAATTAGTGAGGACCAGAGGTCTGCTGAGGGTGAACAGGATGAAACTCTACTCTGCCCCGGGGTGAGCACAGGGGTGAGAGGGTGAGAGGGGGGAGCTACAGGTGCAATCAGTGGCACATGGAGTGGGGAGGAGGAGGAGGAGGAGGAGGAGGAGGCGGGGGAGTCAGAGGTTATCTTCTGGAGCAGAGAGAGCAGAGGGCAGAAACTCCCATCTGTTTACCTGTAGAGCAGCAGGAGCAGCTCCTCCGAGGCTCAGTTTCCTGATCTCTATCTGAGGGGGGTCTCATACCTGCAACCCCCCGCACACCCACACACACCCCTTCAATCCTCACTTAAAATCTGTTCCTCTTATATCATCATAGTTTTTACTCTGATGATTGCAGAGAAAGAAGTTTTCAGTTTTCATCTGAAGAAGATTTTTCATCTGTTTCACAAACTGAGTCTGGTTCAGTGGTGGACTTTTGGTTGGACCCCTTTTCCACACATGGTCTGGCTCGACTCAGTTTGACTTGGCTCATCAGTCGAGCACAGCAGGAGTTTGCATTTCCACTGCAACAAGGCTGGCTGCTCAAAGGTGTGTCTTTTAAGTGAAGACAAGCTTGAGGAGGCTTGAGTCAAGCGGTTGTAAAGGTGGATACTGTTCATATACATCTCTGGGACAAACACACTGTTTCCTTAAATCCTCTGTTGTTTATATTTAAATACTTTTATTGTGTAGCAGCACCATCAGGAAATGTTTTCATTCAGGGGTTTGATCAGAGTAATTGAACATGACCCCGGCACACATGAAAAAAAAGTAAAATAAAGCAGATACCTGAAAAAACAAACAGCGCACAGGAAAGAAACTACATTTCAAAGCACAGAGATTCAGTTAGAAGCTACAGAAGTAGAGAAGGTCCATCTCAGGCATGACTTGGTACAATAAAAGTGGTAAAGAAAATGCTAATTAGTGTGGCGTGCTTAGACTTGGCGCGGCCAAAAGCTCCATGTGGCTCCTCTCGGGTTTTACAAAATATAATTTAAAAAAAGTGATATATTTTAACAAAATCCTGTCCTACTAGTAACCTTACACTAATGCACCATGACAAGTTTACAGTAAAATTTAAATCAGAACATAAGTTCAGTGGTTTATTATTATTTATTATGATCCCAGAGGGCAGTTACTTCTCAGACTAAAAGAAACACAGTACAGTTAAAAGGACATCATCTTAAATATAACACAACGGACACAAGCCTTAGTCTTTCAACTGCTGCCGTTATTTGTCACCACTGGCAGACCAGGCACTGCCCAATCCAGCTGGTCCACATATTTGATTTACCGTAGGTTTTTCTTTACACCGGATGCCCTTCCTGAAGAGACCCTCCCTGTTTATCCAGGATTGGGACAGCACTGGCTTGTGTGTCCTCTGTAGCTGGGGAACAAACCAGGGTACAGTGTATTGCCCAAGGACATTTTGACATGTGGCCCAGGTGAGTAGCTGTTGGAGATTGAACCCCGGACCCCTGCAGGTGTCCCGCTCTACCAGCTGAGCCACGGATGCCCCAAAATGGAGAGAAAAGCACAGTACAACATTAAAAAAGCCATCGTCCCACACTTATCACAGTGGACAGTACAAGACGCAGCCTCTAAGATCAGGTTATGCATCAGCTCATCCATCAACTGAAGGATGGAGAAAATTCTGTTTAAGCAATTTTAGTCTTTAGCTTTTGCTCTATTGGTTGAGGCAGAGATCCCGTGGTACCATGACAAATATTACTGTTATGGCAAGAAGCTTTATGGATATTTCTCTGTCAAAAAATAATTTGTATGTAGATTACTTAAACACAGATGTGATACAGAGACAGGTTTTATTCCACACCAAGTTTTCCAGTCTTGCTTCAGAACAATGCAAGCTATGTACAGTTGTAAATGGTATTAATACAAAGTCAGCTGGATTGGATGGGGCATGGGTGGAGCACAGTGGAGCATTTTGCACCTTCAACTTGAGGCCACCTTCAACACCTTGTTTTTGTGCTTCTACGTTTGATAAATAGTCTACATGGTTTCTTTTCTGTCTGTTTTTATGTTTGCAACTCTGCAGAGGGTGTTTTATTTTGAAAGGTGACTGGAATCTCTGTTTTTTCTGCATCTGACTGCCTGCCTGCTTGATCTGCTCTGTGCAGACTGATGCAGAATCAGTTGCCAATAGATGATAATATCTGCTGGCGTGTAGTGAGGTTCTACTTTTGGAATCACAAGCATTGTGTAGAATGGCTGCAGCTGTGTGATGCAGCTGTAAACAGTGGAACCACGCCTTAAGGCCAGAGATATACCTGCTTTATAAGTATGTTTAGATTCAAGTAGCACTCATTTCTGATGCCGTGCACAACCAACATGCTAAACAGATGCAGGATATGTGAGGCAGCCATGATGCACACATGAACACGCTAATTAATCTCTGGCATTAAGAACTTTGATCAGTTTTAATCCTTCAGTTCCACTTCAAAATGTCTTTTTAGGTTCAACAGAAATTTTCTGGACTCAACACTGATTTATTTACTGTGTGTGTGTGTGTGTGTGTGTGTGTGTGTGTGCGTGTGTGCGTGTGTGTGTGTGTGTGCGTGTGTGTGTGTGTGTGTGTGTGTGTGTGTGCGTGTGTGTGTGTATGCGTGCGTGCATGTGTGTGTGTTCATGCTGCTTGGCTGCTCTCTTGATTGACACTTTCCTGTGACTCTGTTCTGCCTCTGTGGGCTTTTAAAGGGAAACTAACTGACCCCCCCAACATGCCCTGGAGCTGTGTGTGTGTGTGTGTGTGTGTGTGTGTGTGTGTGTGTGTGTGTGTGTGTGTGTGTTGGAGGTGATGGAGCGTTGAAGCCTCCTCCTCCTCTCAGCCTCCTCTCTCAGGTCATTAGTGCTCTCTTCAGTCTGCTGTAAGAGTCCTTCATCGTCCACTTCTACCTGTCGACCTGCTCACCTCCGACCTTCATCACACTGAAGAGGAGACATGAGAGGCTTCAGTTTCATCACACACACTCTGAGAGCTCGAGTACAACCACATAAAGCTGCCAGGAACCACAAATACAAGATTAGTGACACGGACGCCTGTAAAAATGTACAAAATGTTCTGATTCCAGGTTTCCATGTTTAAAACTGAAAGAAAAGCAGCATACGAAAATTTTAAAATCATTTTTGACCTATATTCCATTGAACACAGTACAACGACAAGATATTTATTGTTCAAACTGTTAAACTTTTTGTAAATATACACTCATTCTGAATTTGATGTCTGCACCACACTTCAAAAAAGTTGGTTCAGGAGCAACAGGAGACTGTGAAAGTTATGGAACGCTCCAGAAACACCTGTTTGGAGCATTCAGCAGGTGAACAGGTGAGTTGGTAACAGGTGACAGGATCATCATTGGGTATTAATGGGATGTCCTGGAAATACTCAGCGGTTCACAGCATGGATGGAGTGAGGTTCACCACTTTGTGAAAACAGTTTAAGAACGTTTGTCAACACAAAACTGCAGGAATTTATAGATTTCGTTATCTACAATCCATAATATCATTAAAAGATTCAGAGAATCCAGAGAAATCTCTGAAAAACAACACTGACTGTCTGTGACCTTTGACCCCTCAGGCAGCACTACATTAAAAACCCACATCATTGTATAAAGGATACTACATGGACTCAGGAACACTTTGGAAAACCGTTGTCAGTAAACACAGTTTGTCTCTGCGTCTACAAATGTAAGTTCAGACTCTACCATGCAAAGAGAAAGACACATATCAACAACGTCCAGAAACACTGCAGACTTCTCTGGACCAGAGCTCATCTGAGATGGACGGACGCAAAGTGGAAAAGGACCATCCAGATTGTTACCAGCACTAACTTCAACAGACATCAGCTGTGATGGTATGGAGGGATTTCAAAAAGACGTCAGGGATGGCAGCATATGTTGCTCCACAGAACATCTGTTTATTTCAGAGAGATGATAATGAGACACATTGTGGACGTGTTCCAACAGGTAACGTGTTCTTCATGGTAAAAGAGTTCAGGTACTAGACTGACCTGCCTGCAGTCCAGACCTGTCCCCCATTGAAAATGTGTGGTGCATTATGAAGCAGAAAATAGGACAACAGAGACTCTGAACTGTTGAGCAGCTGAAGTCGTATATCAAACAAGAATGAGAAAGAATTTACCTTTAAAACTCAAAATGAAAGCATTTGGTTTTACAGTGTAAAGTCTCACCTGTTTTTGTGTCTTTTTCATTGAAAATTCTAAAGTGAAAATATTAAACTCAAAATATATTTTTTTTCCAATCAAAACTGTCTTTTCTTCATGTTGGAGCTTCAGAGTTTGTTTCCAGATTCATCTGAAGGACAAACGTTTCTCCAAGTAGATTCAATTTAAGATTTTTTAACAATTTTAATTTTAATATATGATGTATCAATAAAGTTATGTTGAGTGTAGAAAGAGTGTTTCTGTCTGTGACTGACATGCACCTGAACACTCACCTGCCTGAAGCCTGTTACCACGACAACCAGCAAATGTTAGCCAACAAGTCTTTAAAGTAAGAACTCAGTGTGTGTGTGTGTTCCTGTGTCAATAAGTGTGTGTTCATGTGAGTAAGCGTGGGTCAGCGAGTGTGCAACGGTGTGAGTAAGCATCTCTCTCTCTCTCTGTGTGTGTGTGTGTGTGTGTGTGTGTGTTTCCTTTACAAATGAAGACAAGATATCTTCACATTGTGGGAGGTCGCTCACTGAGAGCTGCCCCAGGCCAACGCTCCTCTTCTCTTTCCTGTTTCCTTTCTTTCCTCTTCATTTTTACTTTCATTTCCTTCCTTTCACATTAAGAGCGCTGAATCAAGGGAATTAATTAAATTAAATGTCTTAAATGTTTATAAGGTACCACAATGACATTAACAAACTACAGTGAGTGTTGAAGTTGAAATTATGTTTCTCATTTTGCACGACAGGAAAACACACACACACACACACACACACACACACACACACACACACACACACACACACACACACACACACACACACAGAGCAACATGGTAATATCCAGGTGTGTGAAGCAGTGATAGGTTCCTGGTGAGTGAATGGAGGGTGGAGCAGCCTCAGGGTGGACACTCAACATCTGAATGGAGGAAATGAAGAGAAACCAAGTGGAAGTGACGTCCTGTCGTTTTCTAAAACCTCTCTGTCCACCTCTTCTTCTTCTTCTTCTTCTTCTCTTTCTGTTGTCACACAAACAAAGCTGTGCAGCTCACTTTTCTTCTTCTTCTTCTCCATGTGGCTGATAGAACATCTTCACAAACATGGCTGATCTCTCTGTGAGCTGCTGTCAGTGAGTCCAGTTTGGTTCGTCTCACACGGGTTGGTGAGGACAAAAACTGAAGATGATGGGGGAAAATGGAAAATCATGTTCCTTTCAACATCAAATATCATCCAGACACAAACTGGGATACCAATGCGCATGTACATGTGTCATTGTTGGCCAGTTGTCATGACAACAGACATACGAACTTATAAAAACACTGACAACATGTGGACTGAGGACTGATTGGTTGTATTCCAGTTTTCGTTTGATTGCTAACATGCATCAGTTAAACTGAAGACATGTTGACAAAACTTCAGTTGGAAACAAAAGTTTCTGTGGACCAAACTGTGAATCATTTTTCATTGCTTTCACACAAATCGCACATTTTCCAAACTCCAGCAGTTTTTGTATTTGCCACCTGTGAAATCTTAGCGCACCGCAAAGCGCGCAGGACAGCTGACGCGCCATCAGACACTTCACCAGAGCGCACCACGGAGCGCAGGACAGCTGACGCTTGTTTTTGTCTCTGACAGACTCAGATTGTTCTTGTTGGTGTCTGACAACATTATGGAAAAGATCACTACAGTCAGAGAGATTTTTTTTTTAAAGAGGAAGAGACGTTTGGTTTAAACAGAAACAGCTTGTCTTTGAAAAATGATAACTTTAACATTGTCATCATTTATTCACCAAAAACACCTTGGTTCGTCTTTTCACTGTGTCAGCAATCGTCAGCTCTGGGTAGGTTTAAATAAATTCTTAATTCATGATGTTTAACTGTAGGAGGACTCACTTTTACTTTCTCTGACTGAGTGAAAATGTGATTTTCACATCACAAACAGAGTCTTACTTGTTAAACATGCTCATGTAAGTTTTTAGAGTAGTGCTTTGAATTTAAAAATAAATTGAAATATTCGTATAACTGTGCAGCTAAATGTGATTCAGCTGGTAAAATCCTTAGTTTGGGACAAACCTATACAGTATGAATGATTTTTGTTCTGTAATTCCAGTATCATTGCATCTCTGGAATTTGAGGATTTTTTTTATTATTCATAAGTTAATTAGCAAATGGTACAGAAAAAAAGATAGTGAAGTCAGTTGCCTGCTTTCTTTCTGGTGCTGTTTTTACTCTATAATGAAGTGTTTGGGTGGTTTGAAAGAGTTCTGGTGGTTTCGGTGGTGACGTTAACTTGTCAGTTATGCAGTAATGTTTTTAAATAATGGCTTCAGCATTGTCTGATGCTTGTTAGTAACTGTAAGAACTGCCAATGACAGAGATCAGACTAATAAGGCAGGTGGCTCTGAGACATTTCTGCAGTTATACAAACTGCTGTTGTCTTCACTACAAATGTTATTGTGAGATTTTTTTTCAGGTTTTGACTTGTGTGGGCCAGAAGAGAAAGGAAGACTAATTTTATCTGCATTAGTGTGGACATGATGTGAGTGTAAGAGGGATCAGGATGGAGGAGGAGGAGGAGGCATGAGGCTTTTGACTGCAGGAATTCTTCCTTCAGTGTTTGAGGGCAGAGAGGAGGAGGTGAACACTGCTGTAAAAAGTGTCAGAGGAGAGGAAGAGGAGGAGGAGGACACTGTAGAGAGCTTTAGTCCTCTCAGACAAAGAGCATAAAGTGGGTTAACAAATTGAGAACAATGTGGAGGAATTTACAATGAGCTGAATGGGGAGCGTGCTGCAGAGGAGCAGGCGCTCATTAACCAAACTGTTGTTTCTCTGAGAGCCACTCGAACTGTCAAATCCCCTCAGACTTCAGAGAGAAACCTGCAGGACGGAGACTAAATCCTGATTCACTTCTGCTCTGTAATCTGCAGGACGGTGTATCAGCATCATCATTATTATCCTCATCATCATTATCATCATGCAAAACCAAACTATTGTTTCTTGAACTGTCGGATCCTCTCAGACTTCAGACAGAAACCTGCAGGACGGAGACTAAATCCTGAAAAATGTTCTGTAATCTGTGCTGTGCATCAAGATTATCATCTTCATCATCATCATCAGTATTACAGTGGTGTTATCAGCAGTGCCAGCAGTTCTCTTGTTCCACAGTGAGTCTGTTGTGTGTCAGGTGTGCCGGCAGCGTCTCATCCTCCTGCAGGATAATTCCAGGATTTACAGGAATCCTTGAATCCTTGAATTTTCACCACCTGTGTCAGGCGTGTCAGCAGCCTCCGGTCTTCTGCAGGATAATGACTTGTTGATAAAATAGAAGATTAACTTGAGTCTAATTGGTCCTTTAAGTATCACAGAGTGTCTGACTGACAGAAGTCACCACAGGGGGGAGGGGGAGGAGCCAGGCCAACAGGTAAACAGGTAAATAACTGACAGTTGCTGAGATAAGAACAGAACATATGTCCAATAACAACTCGTTAGCTCGCACAACAAAGAGTCACAGACATTCAACTATTCAGCTAAAATAATCAAACTATATTTTTTTTGCTCTTCAAGTCAGTCTTTTCCTGATGGTTTTATTGTATTTAATGTTTTATTTTATTATTTTCAAACATTTTATTCATTATAATTTGTTTTCTTTTTGTATTTTTGGACCAGACATAATCTTTAATCCTCTGTATCTGCATGTTTACATGGGAGTTGCTATAGAAACTAAGTTTATAGTAACGTAACATATTTTCCGAGTATATTTATATGAATGAATCTTTATAGTTGTGTTGAGAGTGTGTTGTGTGTCCTGCCTGTCACACTGAGCTCCTGCTGTGAAGCAGATTGCTGTGAGCTGGAGGTCAAAGGTCTCAGGCTAAAGGTGGCTGCTCAGGCTGACCTGAGATCAGTGCTGATGGGTAAGTGTGTCTGCTGTCGCCTCGGGGCAACGACCAGCCGATCTGAAGCTCTGATCCACGATCAGAACGACAGATTCAGACAGAGTGAAGAGCAGTTGACTGCAGAAGTGTTTTAAAGACTTAAAAGTTGTGTTTATAATATATTCATTAATAATAATCATATGTGGCTCTGATGGTGAAGCTCAGCATGTAGTATAGAGATATAGATTATAGATTATAGTTCTTATGGTGTTCCTCAGGGATCGGTCCTGAGTCCAGTATTGTTTTCTATTTAATGTGATTTGATTTTGAACAGACTTACAGTGAGAAACATAAATTAACATTTGATGTCTGAAAAGGAGGAAGAAGAAGCAACATGTCTGTCCAGCTCTACACCTAATCTATACTGATCCATCAATAATCAATCTATGACATAAATCCACTGTCCTTCCCATCAATCAACTTCACAGTGACACCACCGTACTTCTTAATACCTGACCAACATTACCTCATTTATCATTCATTCATTCATTCATTCATTGTCCATAACTATTTATCCTGACGGGTCATGGGGGGTGGAGCCTATGCCATCTGACACTGGGTGAGAGGCGGGGTTCACTCTGGACGAGTCACCAGTTCACCTCAGGACTGACACATAGAGACGGACACTCACATTCACACCTACAGACAATTTAAAGTCACCAATTAACCTAATTAATGAGAACCTGGAGAGA
The DNA here is from genome assembly GCF_056507025.1 of Lutjanus erythropterus. Taxonomy (NCBI): domain Eukaryota; kingdom Metazoa; phylum Chordata; class Actinopteri; order Lutjaniformes; family Lutjanidae; genus Lutjanus; species Lutjanus erythropterus. The sequence continues at coordinate 1,376,358 of NC_139321.1, read as the reverse complement.
ACCCACGCTGACATGAGGAGAACATAAAGAAAGTACAAAAACTCAAATTACTGTAATCAAGTAGTTTTTTTTGGGGTGCTTGTACTCTTATGAGTAGATTTTCAAGTCTGTACTTCTACTCATACTTAACTCTTTATTCTGAGCTGTAATCTACTCAATTACTTTTAAAATCATATTTGAGTTCTGAGCACAATTTGAACTAATATCCAAATCTTTCATCTACATTTTTGTAGCCAATCAGATGATCTGATCACAGATGGGCCAATGAAAACAAAGACATACAGACGGAAAACAAAACAAAACCCTGCAGCAGCACAGGTTTAGGGTAAAGATTTTAATGATTAATCATAAATCAATTAATTGCCCTCAAGTGTATTCATGGATATTTAATCAATAGATATGGCAGCAAATAAAATACAAAAATATTATAATCATTTCTCAGCCTATTTAATTATTTGTTCAGGAAAACACACTAAATTTGCAGCCGTAGTTTGAAGAGGTGACGTAACATCAACGGTTTAAAGTAACTCTGAGTAGTGTTTGATACAAATTTGTACTTTTACTCAAGTATATTTCTAACACCAGTACTTTTACTTGCAACTATTTTAGCAATGTAATAGAACTTATCAGTACTTTTTTGATCATTGGTAATTAGTTACTTCCTCCCCTGCATACTGAGTACTAATTTTGGGTTTGATGTTTTTTCTGTCTGAACTTCACTGGACAGCTCTGTTCATTGTCCTGGAAACAATGTCTGGATTTTTAAAAGTTTTTTAAATAAAGTTGTGTTTTTTTTAAATGAAGTCTCTCTCTCTCTCTCTCTCTGTCCCTGTCTCTCAGTGTCTCCATGTGTGTGTGTGTCTTCACCATCTGTTGTCCATTAACTGTAGTTTGACTTTAATCACACTGTTGCTCCTCCACGGTTACAATAACGACCTGCTGGGGTGTCCAGTTAAAGATGGAGGGGGGTCAGCTCCCTGCAGCCCGGCACAGCTGAGCCCCCCGAGCACGCGCACACACACACACACACACACACACACTGAGGGGGCTGGCAGCTTGCTCTCTCCGCCATCTTGTCCTGATCAATATTTAATGAGGTGATAAAACAATAAAACGTCTCACTGAGACTCCACAGCCTGGAACAGAGCAGAAACAGTAGAAACCAACAGTAGAGCGAAACATCTTCTGAAGGTGACGTCCAGCTGAAACCTGCAGCGATCAGCTGACAGACTTTTATTCTGACGGTCATACTCAGAACGTCACGTCTTGGACTTTGATCAACATTTTATGACATTTTATGGACCAAACAAACTAATCGATTTGTGGGAAAGTTATTGCTAGATTGAGCACTAGTTGAAAAATGTTGAAAAACACCATCTTGGACTTTGATCATCTCTCTCTGGTTCGTTGTCTCCGGTCTAAGCCGGGTTAGCTTAGCCCTTATCCCGGCTCTCTTCCTGTGGTGATTGTGGTCCAGCTGGTCTGGCTGGGTGACCCGTCTCAAGGTCCGCTACACTAATCGAGTTCCTGCTCTTCCTTTTCCCACGTTAATGAGTGTATTTCTGTCATCTCTCATGTAGATATACCTGCTGTATTTCACCATCTGACCAATGTTAGCTGAGATGTAAGCTAGCTTTAGCCTCAGTCTGTTAGCATTAATGTTATATCATGTACACAGCTGTTAGCTAACTTTACATAAACACTTTCACAGGGTTCTTGTTTTAAAACGTGTCAGATGGAAACATCAGCTGGAGATTTCGAAGTCGAGTTAGCATTAGCATTACGTTACATAAGCCAGTTACACTTATAAAATCTGCTTGTGAGTCATTATTTTAGTGACAAAATCCACCGTCGTCAGCTGGAAATGAGAATTACTTACACTTACAAGAATTACTCCAAAATTTCAATGTTAAATCTGCCACCGTTTTCACCGTAAACTGCATTCAGTGCAAGGATGGAAAGTTTAGCAGGTGTAGCAACAGTACCTAAGGAGGGCGGGGCTTGGCAAAGGGTAAGTTTATCCAATGAGTTATTGTTTTGAGTGATGTCACATTTTGTATTCTCAGTTTGGACACCCTCCTTCATTAATTGGGGGGGGGGGGGGGGGGGGAATCAGACTGTGCTCTGGGCCCCTAAACTGCAGCCTCCAGCCCTGGAGTGCGTGCCTCCACCCTGCCTGTGTTTCCAGCCAATAGTGCACCTCCTCCTCCTCCTCCTCCTCCTCCTCTCCTCGCTCTTCCTCCTCCTCCTGCTCCTCCTCAGTCAGTTGACAGATTTGGCTTCATCCTCTCTGCAGTAACAATAGAATCTAATTCAAACTTTTTGGACCTCATTATGAGTCTGCAGGTGCACGCGGCCCGACGGCCGTTAATCCCGCTCAATTAACGCACGGCCCCGCGCACACACACAATACAACGGAGTCAGCGACGGGGACGCGCAATGCCCGCGCGTGCCCGCACACCAGACAAATAAAGATCGAACTCACTTCTCTGAGTCTGATGCGATAAATTAATAAATCATCATCCTGTGTTTCCAAACTGCTGAGATCAATAAAGATGATAAAAGTTGAAAGCTGCAGTGAGATGAATGTAACGATGAGAATCAAACAATAAACTGTCTGTAAAGTTACATCAAATCAAAATCAAACACTTGTCGTTTCATGATTGCGACACATTTTATCGTTAAATCCAGTTTCTTTAAACCTCAAACCTCGTCCAGACAATATGAATAATATTTTATAATAATAATATTAATACGACTGCTACTAATAATAGCAATACCAATAATTAATTCTTAAATTATACACTGAATCTTTTGAATAAGTTCACTGTCACATTTCAATAGATTCAATCTGAAAAACACCAACATGTTTGTTTCTTATAATGCACAACATCAACTATAATACATCAATAATAATAATAATAATAATAATAATAATAATAATAACTTTCCACTCTTCTCTTCTCTTTTCTTTTTTCTGTTTGGATCGTTTCTTTCTTTCCTTCCTTTTCTCTTCGTTTCTGTTGTTGTACTTTCTTCTTTTTTGTTTTATTATTTCTCTTTATAACCTTTTTTTTTATCTAGTTAATTTTTCTCTCTTTCTCTTCCTTTCTTTTCTTCTTTACTTTTCTTGTCTTCTCAGTTTTCTTCGATGTTATTCTCTCACCTTGTTTTCCCCTCAGTTTTGTCTTTTTTCTTTTCTTTTCTTTTCACTTTTTTTCTTTTCTCCTCTTTTCTCTCCTCAGAGACTTGGCAGCATCATTCTGTCCCCCCGGGTGTCCTCCCCTGATTATCTGTCCATCCTCAACACGTGCAGAGACAAGAAGACCGCTGCTGCTGGACGTGTGTGAGGCTGAGGGGATTAGACTAGACCCCCCCCCCCACACACACACACACACACACACCCATACACACACACACAATCACAAACACACTCCACCCTGAAATGTTCTACTTTTAAAACTCCACAATGAAAAGATTTTACTTTGTGCGTTTCTTTGTCAAATGAAACATAAAGTTCTCAGTACTCATAATAAAAAATGAAAACAATATAAAGTGTTTGAATGTCAGAAAATTAATTATTGAACTATTGAATTAAATTATTCACAACGTATGACTGTTGTCTTTTATTATTATTACTATTATTATTATTATTATTATTATTATTATTATTATTATCTTATCTTCTTCTTATTATTATTATTATTATTATTATTGTTGTTGTTGTTGTTGTTGTTGTTGTGTGTCTTAGCTGTCTATATTCGTGTTCTGTTATTCACATATTTCTATAAGTTGCTCATTAACATGACAGTAAAACTGACAATAGACGATCTTTGTTTGGTTGAACTTGTTTCCACCTGCTGCTCTGAACAAACCGTTAATTTATTAATATTAATAATTATCATAAAAAAACAGGTTAATGCATCCTGAGCTCATTACTATGGTTATTTTAACAAACGGATTAAATTCAGATTATTTCAGATTATTAATAACTGAGAGAGAAAAGACAGAGATTAAAATGTTTTATAGAAACGTTATAACTTTATTTAGTAGAAAACTGGTTCCAGTAAATAGAATAAAAATCTCTTTATGTACAAATACAAATATCACGTGACCAAACAAAACGAGTCAAATAAATAAAAACAACAATAATCTAACAGAGGTGGGGGGCAGTGGTGGGGGGGGGGGCAGAATACATAATGAATCAGCTTCATTCAGTCTATTGTCACAGCGGAGAAACTCGATTTACACGCTCTCTGTTCTGCTCCATCACTCTACAAATTGTAAAATTGACTTTTCACCTCCGACTGAGGGAGGAGGAGTGGGGGCTGTAACCTGGGAGACTGGAGGGGGGAGGAGGTGGGGAGAAAAAGTGCAAAAGGTTTGAGGAGAAAAACAGAAAATAAAAAAAGAACAACTAAATCTAAAGTTCTTCTCCTGTCCAGTCCATCAGTCAGCAGGGAAATGAGCTCATTAAGGCAAAACTGTGATTCTTGTTAATCCAACACACTGTCCGTCTGTCCCTCTGTCTCTTAGTAAATGCCTGGGACGAAGCTACGGAAGCCGAACAGGTCGTGCTGCAGGTAGCTGTGTGTGTGCATGTAGTCCTCCGGGGCCCCGGGGCTGCCCGGGCTTGAGGCCGGGCTGGAGGCGCAGTGCGGTGGGGAGGAGGAGGAGGAGGAGCCGCTGGAGCTCCAGGAGCAGGAGTCGCTGTGGGGGCTGTGCGGGGAGGGGAGGAGCAGGGGGGGCTCTCCTCCTACTACTCCTCCGGTCCTCCCTGCCTGCAGGTCCGCGATGCGGATGGTCTCGGACAGCGCCCAGATGTAGTTGTGGGCGAAGCGCAGAGTCTCGATCTTCGTCAGCTTGGTCTCATCCGGGAACGCGGGCAGGACGCCGCGCAGCGCGTCCAGCGCGTCGTTCAGGTTGTGCATGCGGTTCCGCTCGCGGTCGTTCGCCTTCATGCGCCGGTTCTTCTTCACCGCGTGCACCGTGGCCTCGCAGCGTGCGCGACCGCGGCGACGCTTCTTCTGCTGCTGTGGTGGTGATGGCGGCGCGCAGAGCGGAGAGCTGCGGGAGTCTTCATCGTCCGTGTGCGGGAACAGGTCACAGCTGTTGGTGTCGATGTCGGAGTACACGGAGTCCATGATCAGGGTGCGGGTCTCTGCAGGTTTCTGTGGAGAGAGGAGAGGAGCGCGTCAGACGGAAGCCAAAAATCAGAAAGTTCAAAGTTTTCAATCTGCCAGTACAGTGGCAGGGCTGGAGTTAAAGCTGCTACAAGAAATATTTTGTTGATTTTGACAGACAAAAGCAACAATTACGCCAAAAATAACCCAAAATTAAGTTATCTCTTGCTTTAAACTGACTAACACTATTTACTGTCATTTTGCTTTGGAAAATGTGTCCGCCCAGGTGGCAGACATTAAACATTACTTTATGGAAATAATCTCATTTTCTTATATAGGTCATATTATTAAGTTCAGACTGTTTGGTAGCCTATAAAAACTCCTTGTAGTAGCTTTAAAATGCACCTTGAGTCTATTCAAATTTTAAATTTCTTTAAATTCTTCTCTAAATCTTTAAATAAACTTCCATCTTAATCTATTTCCACCACACTTTTAAAGAAAGTTCTGTACATTTACAGGACTTTCTCTAAAAAGAAATCCTTATATTTCAGTCTTTTCTTGTTTCGTTGCCGTGGGCTCACCTGAAGCGTCAGATCCGGGTCAGAATCCAGGTGTTCTGGGATGTTTTGCGGGTCGAGCGGCACGCGTCTCTCTGTGCGTCTTTTTACGCGCTCCGGATCAGCTCGTGCGCTCGAGCCGGTGAGCCTGGCACGAGACCGACCTCAGCCCTGCTTATATACCGAGTCCAGGACAATGACCGCCCCCCTGCTCTCCGGGACCCCCCTCCCTCTCTTCCTCCTCCCGGGCCTGAACCGGTATCTGAATGAGCAGCAGCAGGTCTGCCCCGTGCCGCGCGACCACCTCATTAACATAATGACGCACCACTGAAGCGTGCCACTAATCACGGCCAGCCAATCAGAGGCGGCGGCCGGCCACGCGAACGACACGCACGATCCCGCACCTCCTCCTCACCCCCTCCCTGTGAGGCAGAAAAGACTTTAAACTAAAAACATAAAAAACTGAAAGAAAAGAAAAGAAAAGAAAAGAAAAGAAAGAAGAGACAGGAGGAGCACCAACACCACCACACGCACACCCCCACCGGGCGGAGACACGCTCCGGAGAGTTCACTCATCCTTCATCCATCCCTCCACCCATCATCCCTCCATCCTGCTGATACCACAAACACCGACACAGAAAAGCTCGACACAAAGAAAAGTTCAACAGATGTGAAAAAAAAAGTCTCCAAACATCAGAAAAGTTCATCAAACTCCAAACTAAAGACGAAAAATCTTAGAAAGTATCAACTAAAGTTAAACTTAAGATAATATAAGAAAAAGCGAAAATTGCAGTGTTAAAGCAGCAAAATAGAAAGAAGTAGATAAACCGTTAAAGGGACAGTTCACCCCAAATTCAAAAAAGCACGTTTTTTCTCTGACCTGTAGTGCTGTTTGTTCATCTAGACAGTTTTGGTTTGAGTTTTGGAGAACTTTCTGATTTAATATGGATTAGATGATACTCTGCTTGTGGAGCTCAAATAGCCAAAAACTCAAATCACCAACATTTCTTTATAGAAATCATGACCTGGTTACTCAAGATAATCCACTGACCTTGTTGTGAGCAGTTTCAGGTAGAATCTACTTTCACAGTCGCAGCACAGTCGGAGGTGAGCGTGTCATGTCAAGGAAAAATAAAATGCACAGAATCATTTCAGACACTTAATTCTAATAATTTCATACTGATATTATGAAGATGAGTTACAAGATGCAGGAAGTGTTATGCACAGGTGACAGGTGTGTTACAGTCATTTTAAACTTCTTTTCAGCAGATGAGCTGCAGGATTTTTATAGAAAAACTTCACTGCACTCTCCGTCATCTGGTTTAAAACAGTCGCATGACATCAACAGTCTGTTATCTGAAAACACATCAATAATAATATTTCACGAAAGGGAACAGGACATTTTAAATAAACAGGAATTATTATTAACATGAGTCATTTGATGCTGCATACAGTCAGCTCTTGTTTTAACTTCATATGATCTATTACTATCAGCTAACAGTTCATTTTTGGGACAAAAAACTGGATTTTGATTTGGGACACCTCAAAGTGTGGAACTGTCCTGAATTTGTCAGGACATCTGGTCCTCCATCTGGACCCATGCAGGATATTTAACTTTTTAATTCATTGGGTGAGAAAATATGACATGAGACATATAAGACATGAGACAGCGACTCTGTAGCATTTTTATTTCTGCCCATACGTCACCCGTGTGTACTGTTTTTTAACTGTGTAATTTTTGTGCAAATGCTTCATTTTGTCATATGACCACAATGACAAATAAAGGGTCTTAAGATATAAAATAGAATGAGCAAGAAACAAGAAAAAATACAAACACAGAGATGTGATTTCAGGACATTTTCATGGTGTAATATGTATATTCTCATGTGAATCACATGTAGTAACATGTTTCCTATTACAGTTCTTGTGCAGTTATTGAAGATGTTTCATTTCTCATTCAAGAAGCTTCTTCAGTTCTGAAGTTATGATTTATTTCTGTAAAACCCAGAACTGAAGAGGCGAAACGGCTTCAAGAACTGTGTGTTTTGTTTTTGTTTTTTTCTGTGAGGGTATATTCTAAATTTGTCTGACGAAAAGCCAGAAGAACAACAGCCACACAGAGAGAGACTCACACCTCAGTGGCCTGGATGAAAGTCTTCGGTATTACTTTCACATCCAACATGTCTTCCTAGTCATTTACATGACTTTGTCAGTCTTTATAGTGACCCTGTGTCTTGGTGCATATACCTTCAGAAGCTGTAACAAATACATCAGAGTATTTGCCCATGAATGTTAGGCAACAGGAAGATGTCCAATTTCTTTATTTTACATGATTACTTGTTTTTACTTCTCTAAGTATCTTCTTTATGATATTTTTTTTATTTTTATTTACGAAACATTGAATTTTATGCGTTTTCACTTGTTGAAAACACGTCGAAAATCAGGCCTCAGACCTTCAGACCAAATATCGACCAGTTTTCAACCAGAAATAAACGCTGAAATCGTGGTTGCTGCTCACTGTGTTAACTAAAGACTCTGTGAAATGTGTCTGCAGGATCAGATGTTTGGAGCTTCAGCTGAACTGTTTGACGTGATGAAGTCTGTCTTTGTGTTTGTCTTTTCACTCTTCAGTAAAGGCGTTCAGGCCAATTTTCTTTAAGTGTTTTTTAAAGACATCTTTATGAGACAGCCATACCATTTTCCATTAATTATTCCATTTACTGAGTTTGCAGCTCAGCGGAGGAGAAGCAGAGACCTGCAGAGTCTTTCTGCTCCGGAGAGGGGGGGACAGTCATTTATAAATAATTACACAATGTTTAGAGTCTTCAGGCATGTATAATATATCAAAGCGATTATAAGGTGAATTGTTCCATTGTGGCCGTCCGCCCTGCACTTCTTTTCACTCCTCTCCTGGTTTGTCCCTCGTCCAAATTCAGCTCCTCTGGCCTTTTGTGCTGCTTTCTTTCTGCCTCAGCCACTCTATTGGCAGCATTCTTATTCAAATGGAGCTCAGCAGGAACAAAACCAAACCCAGGCTGCACACAAATCATGTGTGCCCCGGCTGCAGGGCCGGCACAAGCCTCTGTGAGGCCCCCACAACAAGTCTGCAAATCCCAAATCCTGCTTCACTCAAAGAGGATCAGCCACAATTTAAAGATACTCCAAAAGATCCTGCTTTCTCTATGCATTTCTACTGACAGATACTCCAAAACAACCAAAGATCCTGCTTTCTTTGCACGTTTCCACTGAAAGATACTCCAAAACAACCAAAGATCTGACGTATTTGCACATTTCTTCTAAAAGACACTCCAACATGACCAAAGAGCTGCTTTCTTTACACATTTCCATGGAAAGATACTCTGACACAACCATGATTCACCTGGTTAATTACAGCTACATGTAATTACAATAGTTGACATTTTGAAGATGTGTTGGACTGAAAATGTCAAAAAACAACAGAAATATTTAAAATATTTGAAAAATAAAACAAGAAGCTGAGAGGAAAAATCTGCAGTGTTATCTGTGACCAGAGATGGACACAAAAATACACTAAAAAGTATTTTGTTACAAATTTCAAATACTGGGTCAACAAATCTATCAAAATAAAGTACAAAAGAGAAAAAAAAATGTATTTAATCATCAGGTTTTCTTTTAACAACGGTCAGGGCGCTGTCTTACACTCAGCACAAAGCTGTTGCGCTGGTGGCGCAGGTAGATTTGCTGTTTCACACCAGCACAGTTGCCATTTTTGCCACATCTGCAAGGAAGCAAATGAACTTGTATCTGGTTTGAGCAGCCATTTATGGTAAACAGCAGCAGACAACAACAAACGAACCAACCCGGGGAGAAAAAGGTGTGTGTGCGTCTGTCAGAGCCTGATGCTGGCTGTATCCTCTGTGTGTACGTTGTGTGCGAGTTATCAAACTTCAGAAACACTTTCTGATTCTGTTTCCTGCACTCACAGCAGTGTTGGCGGGACAGAGAAGTGAGGATGGGAGGAGAAGAGGAGAAAAAGGAGGAGCAGCACCTCAGTCAGGTGGATGACCAGCCGGACTGAGCTTCGTCTGGGTCGGGTCTTCCTTCTCCCCAACTCCTCCAGCAGAGCTGCATAATAATGATGATAATAATGAATTATAAAATACAACATAATATCAAGATACTTCATAACATAACTGTATGCTGTAAAACATAAGCAGTTACATATCTGCATGACATATATAGTTCATGTATTGCGTCACCTGTTGCAGGCGTTAATGTAAAATAAACCCCGTGAAGCTGCTTTGGAGACGTGCTGCTGTCTCCATATATTTTGTGCTCTCATGCTTTCACTTCTCGAACCAGGAGATCTGTCTCCTCACTTTAAAAATCATTTCTCTTTGTTTTCTCCTGATAAATCTGCCGTCATGCTGCCAATACTTGCACTCCGGGCACACCTGCTTGTTAAAGGTGATGAGAGCTGACTTTCTGATTGGTTTATTGCATGTCTGTCCTAAACTTGCCCATGAATTAATCAGGGCAGTTGTGCACAGCTGATAGGTGTATCCCATTGTGCACTGCTGGCTCAAGGGACAGGACAGGGCAGGATACCCCTACACCCCTGCAGCAAGCCAGCAAAGGTGGATTTGGACACCTTGAATAAATACAATGTGTACAATGTGTCTTGGCATTGTCTCGCTGAAGTAAGCAGGGAAAAAGACGTCAGGGATAGAATCATAAATTGCTCCAAAACTTGTATGCACCTTTTAGCATTAATGAGGCCTTCACAGATTTGATGAGACACAATGTTTTTAGAAGACATGATGTTGAGATGAAATGTGGAGATTTTGCAGTGATTTTTATTTAGACATTATATTTTGTGTACATTAGAGTGGAAACACTTCCTCTTTTGTCCACAGGGGGCTCCAAAATCATCAAAATCTGAAATTTCTTATGGCTTTAAATATATTACATGGAACTGCAGCCCATCTCAGCGTTTGCCATTTGTTTCATTTCTTCTTACTGTTTTCTTTCAGTCAGATGTGGCTGAAAGCTGCAGAAGCAGAAGGAGACCTTGTGTTTATTGGTGTGTGTGAGTGTGTGTGTGGGAGGAGAAGCAGTTGAAGAAGATGGAGGTAGGTTTGTTTTTTTACAGCCTCCATCACTTCAAAGTGATGATCCAACAGCTTGTCAGGCTGCTCTTAAAGTGGACGGAAACAGTTTACAGCTGCATTTCTATTGGCCGACAGCTGATGCACATGTGGGTGGCACAGGTTAGATTTACACTATATGGCCAAAAGTTTGTGGACAGAGCTATCTCTCCTGCTTTGATCCAATGAAGAGAAATCACTGATATTTATATTCTTTTAACCTGAAACTGAATCCATATTTAACCATTATTAATTATATTATGAATTATTATGTTTTAATGGAATGGAATTTGCATTTGTGCATTTGTGGTATTTGTATGTGTTGGATTTTATTTTATCCATTGTTTTATGTTTTTATGATTATTGTATGTTTTTTTTCTGTCTTTTCTGTTGTGTCACGACCTCAAACTTGAAGCTGAGGCGTCTTGAATCATCCTAAAGGGGTTTATTTTGCAATAATGACCTGCTCATTGTACATTATCCTGCTTATAACATGGTGTCAAAAAATCACCACAAAATATCAATAATTTGATACAAAATGTACATTTTTAAATGATTTTATAGATTTAAAAATTATTTTTATTGATCAGAATCGTGTCCATAGCAACGGTCTGTTATAAGGAAATAACAGACCTTAGAATTCTGTAATTGACCAATCAGATTCACTGTTACATGGCTTTGTTCAACACTCAATTCTGATTGGTCAGTTATAGCATACTATGTTGTTAAGAAGAACAGGCTGTTACTATGGACACAGTTCTGATTATAGACTCCGGAGGAACCATGACATCATTGTTAAATCAGTAAAAATATTTTAAAAATCATATTTTGTGTCACATAAATGTGTGCCAACTATTTTGTTTTTTTTAGTAAGTAATCAGGACAACCAGGATCATATCATATCATATCATATCATATCATATCATATCATATCATATCATATCATATCATATCATATTACCTGTATGCAGTCCTGCCCAGATACTTTAGAATAAACCAAATTACATGAAGACCATCAAGTAAATTATGTCTTAAATAGATTAATGTATGATTAATTTATAATAAACTGTGGTGTTTTTCAGGGTTTTCTTTGTAACCAAACATCTTATGTTTTCAAAATTAAGTTAAGGATGAATTAAATGTATTTTAAAGCAGCTTTAATGTTTATTCTAATCATGTATGAACTGACAGTGTTCAATCTCATAATGTCATTCTCAAAATAAAAATGCGACCGATTTGTCTTTGAAAATATAACAAATGCCAAGTCAAGAAATATATTTGTTTGAGTGAAATTAAATGAAACCTATAAATGTGCTGCCTGCAGACAGAAGATATTTCATCATCCACCAGGTTCTGTTCATTCAAATGCAGTTTTTGTATTTAATTACAAATTGCAAACTCCATACTTTGGTGTATATAGAATTTGGTACCCAGTGTTTCTGTTTGTGTTTCAGTATTTTGATTTTAATTTTAAAAAAAACACATTTTCTGTATATTTGTGTTGTTCATACTTCAGAACATTTTGCAACAAAGTAATAAAACCAAAATAACGTGTAATAATGTGTGTGTGTGTGTGTGTGTGTGTGTGTGTGTGTGTGTGTGTGTGTGTGTGTGTGTGTGTCTGTGTGTGTGTGTGTGTGTGTGTGTGTGTGTGTGTGTGTGTGTGTGTGTGCAGCTCTATGAAGAGGAGAAAAAGAGAAGAAGAAGAAGAAAAAACACAGAGCTGAAAGAAAGCAGGAGTGAGAGGTCTGTCCGGGGTGAAGCTCTGACAGGATTAAGTCTCAGCGACACGAGATGTGATTGAATTTCAATGAAGTGAAACACGTGAGAAAATGACACAGAATGAAATGAGCCACAGGACACACACACACACACACACACACACACACACACACACACACACACACACACACACACACACACACACTACAAAATAAAAGAAAAGAAGAAGCTGGAGGACTCTCGAGGAAAAGGAGGAAACAAAAACAAGTGATTGAGCTGAAGGAGAGAAAAAGTCTAATCTGCTCAGACTGATGAACAACTGAACTGTAGTAATCCTGTAATACAACACACACACACACACACACACACACACACACACACACACACACACACACACACACACACACATCCTGAACATTTATCACTTCATATATTCTCTACAGAGTCAGAGTTTTTATTAGCAACATGTATTTTAGACACTTAAGGGTCGTGTTTAAATGTACACTACATTTAGAATATTTTCACCTCTTTATCTTTCTGTCAGACAGACTTTTCTGACAGGAAACCACCATTACATAAGACAAATATCACTCTCTACAAACCAACCAAACTCCACTGACAAAATCAATAATTTTATCTCAGAGAACACAGGAGTTGTTGGTCTGCTGCCTCCATCTGTTAGCTTGTTTCAGTTGTTGATTGACTTCAGTGTTTCATCACATTAGTTTGGTAAAATATATAAAACATAAGTTGCTGTAGATTGAGGCAGCAGTAGACCAACGACTTCTGTGTCCTACAAGGTAAAAATGACTGATATTTTAAAGGAGAGTTGGTGGATTTGAAGAGACCAGAGACGGCTTTAGTTCCCTGTCTAAAAGGGCTGTCTGACAGCAAAGTGAACAAGTGAAACCAAAGATGTTTGGTTTCACTTGTGTTAGTGGAACAACTCAGTAATTGACGTGGACTTTTTATTATTTTACTGTGGAATTAAATGTGCAATTTTTAAATATGATTATTCCAAACTTGGATTAAAACATATTTCTAATTACATTTTTAGAGGGTTGTTGTGGATTTGAGTTTTCACCCATTTTAAACCATCAACATCATCAATGAGCCACATGTTTCTTCATCACCAAAGAAAAACCCACTCGTTTATTCATGCACTGTCCAGCTGTGAATTAATCTGCTGAAAATAGTCCCTGATAAATGCTTTATTTCCTCCTTTTTGTTTGATGCAAATTACATTGTTTGTTTTGCCACTTCTGTATCACATCTCCCCACGATTCCTGTGCTGTGCAAATAATGCAAGAAAAACTTATTCTAACTTTCATTAGCATGTTTCCAGGTTTATGTAACTCTACTGACTACCTACTGGCACCTCAGTGACAGTGTAAATGTTGAAGTTTTGGAGTTGTGTCACCGGTAATGTGAACATAAGAACAAAGTAAGACAAGAAAAGTAAGACAAATACAGAATAAGTTATCTTAAAGGAGCCTGCTGTTAATGAATGGAAGTAAATGACTGCCTGAAATGATCAATGAAAGATCTTTGTCCTGTAAACCTGCAATATGTAGTTTCTGCCACTAGGCTTCTCTCACATATAAAAAAAAAGACAAAAAACATAGTTTGACAATGTTGTGTGGTAGTGTGGGATCATGGGAGTTGTTGTCCTTGTCCACTCACCATATGAGCAGACAGGAATCATGTTAATGTTTTACTTCACGTATTTTGACTGAAGTTACAGCAGCTAGCAGAAAACACAACTTCACCTTGAATAAATAACAGATTTCTCTGGTTTGAACGTTGCTGGAAACATTTACGATACATTTGAACACTAATCAATAAAATATGTAATGTTGAGCATTTTTGCACATTTTAATGCAGAAATGTTCCATATTACAGCTTTAAATATTCAGAGCTTCACTTTCTGTTAAAAGTCAAATCCTCCTGATTCCTCATCATTCCACCTTAAACTGCAGTTAAGGTGGAACTGATTTCTTTTCTTGTCTGTAATGATGAAGCTGTCTTCAGACTGTGTGTCAGAGGCTCCATGATGACTTGCTGTCTCTTCTGTGTGTTCTGGTCGTGGCGTTGCCATGGCGCCGGCGGACCGCAGATAAACGCTCGGTCCAAACTGTCCCCCTTTGTGGCCGCTAATGTTGGGTAAACCGGAGGTAAATTATAACCCTGAGCAAACAGCCGCAGACAAGTGAATAGGAAGCTGCTGCTCCCAGAATGCATCAGCAGATTGATGGAGGTGGAGGCCGGCGGGTTGAGGCCGCACGGCGACGGAGGCGGCGGCATTCAGGAGGCTGATTGACGGCAGCGTTCCTTTAGATTAAAACCTTCCTGAACAACAAGACGGCTGTGAAGAGACGACGGGAGGATATTAATTACAGGAGGAGGAGGAGACGAGGAGGAGCAGAGCTCGGAGGACGAGCTAAACTCGTTCAGTCCGGACTTTCTGTGAACTTCAGGTGTGAACCCTCCGCTGGCCCACAGTCCCGATCAAATCGCTTCAGTTTATTTCTGGTGTGAAAACATTTCTTTGGATGGTTCAGACTTTCAGGCCGATCACATGATGTTCTGTCAGGCCATCATCAGAACCAGGACGAGCAAAACCAACAAAGCTGCACATGAGGAGAGGAAGTTTTAGTGGTTAGCATCCTGCAGCGTTAGCTTTCAGCCTAAACATTGAAAATGTTAAAGAGCTTTTTGCAGACTGCTGAAAGCAAAAGAAAAGAGAGGCAACTGGATCATGTGACGTGGAGCATCACGGGGCACTGGCTACGCACATGGGAAAAGTTAGCCTTTAAATCTTTCTGCCAGGAAGGGCTTTGAAACACGTGGTTAACGGTCTATCTATTCTATCTATTTAATTTTTCAGCCTACGTTCATGTGAATCCCCACCAGATTATGGCTGCTGCCTCGCAGTGAGCTGACTGGGTGTAAGATTTACACCTGGTCTTAGCAAGAAGGGAGCTGAAGCCTTGATGGTGCAACTGCAATTAGGTTGGACTTAAAATGCCCTCTGTTTTCTAAGACGGGTCATATAGCAGACAGTTCAGAGTTTCTTTGTCTGTGTTGTCTGAAGCCAGCATGGCAGTGAAGCACATGATGTGTCATCATGCATCCAGACATGTGCAAACATCAACACCTCTGCATGCAAACAGACTCGCTAAGACCTGCCATACACATGCAAGGGATAATGTACAGTGAGCAGGTCAATATTTAAAGAGAAATAAGTCCTGACAAGGTGATGCAGGACGCCGTCTCAAAGCAGAGGGGACTTGAATCGTCATGACGGGGTTTATTTCACAATAATGTCCTGCTCACTACACACATACATACAATTGAAGTTTTTAAAATGTAAAAAAAGAACAAAGAACTGGAGATCTTCACCCATCCTCACATCATCTCAGAGAAATGATTTCAGTTTATCTTCAGCTGTGAAAAATGAGCCCCTGAAATACCCAGCATGCAGTGCAGGATGACCCTCCATCACCACCTGATCAGACTGAAGGTTCCTGAACGAATCTGCAGACACAACAACACAACCTGTTAACATCACTGGCAGACCGTCAGTGTTTCTGCACACAGTCAGACCTGTGTGTGGGGGGGGGGTCGAGCGAGGTTTGGTTACACTTGTAGGGCTCAGAGAGAGAGGGAGAGAGAAGGCCATATGGTTGTGAGTGCAATAACTTGAATTCAGTCCAACAAAGGAGCCACTGAGGAGCTGTGAAAACTCTCCTCTTTCAGCCTAATGAAGCTGTTGTCTGGAGGGGAGGTGGAGGAGGAGGAGGAGGTGGAGGCGGGGGGGTGGAGAGGATGGAGGCGGGGGGGCGGAGGACAGAGGAGGCTGAGCGGCCCTGGACGTGATTTGTCATACAATCTGAATCTTTAGGAGGGCCACAGCACAGAGACCTCCTCTCCATATGTCTGCTTCATCTGCATCTGAAAGCTGAGGGGGGGGGCAGTGGGGGGGGGGGCAGGGGGGTGAACTGCCTCTGCATCATCAGGTTTGAGGGTATTTGTGCTGCTTGTTGTTGTGTTTCAGCTGATGAACGTCTCCTGTTCTTCATCAGAGATATGAAACTAAAAACACAAAATTCATCTGAAGTCAAAGTTTAACAGAAAAGAAACAGAAGAAGAAAAGTTTCAGTTTCTGTTCAGAGCAGCTCGAGATTTAAAGAAGAGAAAAGAGAAAGACGATGATAAAGAAGGAAGGAGAGAAAAAATAAATAAAAGAACAGGAATAAAGACAGGAGATAAAAACTGAGAAACTTTTTAACTAATAAACTTTCACTTTCACATAAGATTCTTTCATAAGATAAGATAAGATAAGATAAGATAAGATAAGATAAGATAAGATAAGACAGAATGTCTTCTGCCAGATTGCTCAAACAAACAGTCACATTAATATAAGAGATAATAGGATAAGAACAAGATATAATAGGTTGGAGAACTAGATTAGACTAAACTAAACTACATTAGGCTAAACTAAACTAGATTAGACTAAACAAACCTAAGGCTAGACTAGACTAAACTATACTAAATTAGACTAGGCTAGACTAGATTAGACTAAACTAAGTTAGGCTGGACTAGACTAAACTAAATTAGGCTGGAATAGACTAAACTAGACTAGGCTAGGCTAGATTAGACTCAACTAAACTAGACTAGACTAGACTAAGCATGTGAGAGCTGTTGAAAGATGTGATCCAGACTTGTGAACAGCTCATGAGACGTGCAGCGGCTACAGCCAATGAGAGCAGAGACGGGCTGAAGGAGGAGAACAGTGAAGCAACAACCACAGAAGAAAAATACGGAAAAATAATAATCAAAAAGTTTGTTTATAAAGAAGTTATTATGTAGTTTTGGGAGCCGACAGATTTTGATCAGAGAACTTATAATGTGTGACCTCCTGTCTCTAATCAGTCTTGAAGTGTGTAAACAACAACAACTTCCAGATTCCAAAGGACAAATAGTTACGTAACGTGAACGCCACAATGATCTGACTACTTTTAAAGTCATGTGACCGAGGCTCGAGTCTCTGATTCAGACACGAGATGACATGTTGGATCAGCAGCTTTAAATCCTCCTCCTGCTCTCCGACCAACAAAGAGTCAGTGTGTCGCTCAGAGCCTGATGAGGAGGAGGAGGAGGAGCAGGATGGTGATGATGATGGTGAAGGTGATGATGCAGATGGAGTTGGGGGGGCGGTCCTGACACTGACATCAGGGTCGTGACCCGGTGGCTCTGCAGACATCTGTAGCTGCTGCACATTCCCTGACACCTCGCTCCGTCCAATCAGATCTCTGCAAGAAAATATGACCTGCACACCCCCTCTGACACACACACACACACACACACACACACACACACACACACACACACACACACTCATCAACATGCATGGCTGTGGTCCTGCTCTGGATCTGATCTATTGCTGCTGCCTTTGTGTCTCTGACATTCTGAGACACCAAAGAAGAAGAAGAAGACAGGAGGAGAGAACACAAGCAGCTTCGGCCCAGTTCCAATCCACTCACTACACCCCCCCACCACCACTTCATGACAGAGTGTAACTTCCTCTGCATCCTGCAGAAGTTCACCTGAGTCCTTGTCAGACTCTGCTGCCCCCTGCTGGAGCAGAATTATTAGAATATATGTAGATATAAAAGAAGAATTTAAAATTTTAAATGACAGTTATCAGGACATAAAACCAATAATCTTACATATACAACAGCAGAGCTGTCAAAAGAAATTTCAATTGAAAAGTCAAATCAAATCGTAGACAACAACAACAACAATAATAATAAAAATAACAATAAAGATTACAGAAGATTTCTGACACAAAATTCCGAGTGTTCTTCAAGTGAAAATAGAAAAGATCAGACATCATTTCTCATTACACATCAGATATGATGGAATATATGGAGAATATGATGTAAACATATACAGCAGAAAAAGATAGATCATATAGATTAGGAAATTATTAATAATTAATGATGAAGTAAACAGACAGTAACTTCAGATAAACTTTCTGAAATATTTTCAAACAGAGGAGGACTGAAGATCAGCTGATCTCTGAGAAATAACAACAGAACAACAGCGTCCCCTGCTGGAGAACAAGTCTCCCTCCGTACTGCTGATTGTACTGCTGATTGTACCACGAATACTGTAAGTACTGCAGCAGGCAGCAGCGTTATGATGAGATTATTGTGATGTAAATATTATATTTAGCTTCATTTACATCATTATTATTTTATTCAAGCGGTGTTTGTTCCCTCTCAGTCTGTGCTGCTAGATTTTATTGTATTTCTTTCTTTCTTCATTTGTTTGTTTATTTAATTGTTCAGTAATATCCATAAGAATCTGCTGCATGCTGGTTTTCTTAGTGATCACTTGCAAATTAAATTTATTTATTAAATGTATTGTGGTAGCCCCTCTGGCTTCGTTATTTTGAATGTATAAACTTTTATTGTGAGTATATTTGACATGTGCAATTTGTTCAATAAAGAACACTAAATAATAATATATAATTTAAAATACATCACAAACAAAATATAAAAATAATAAATAACAAACAAACAAACTAATAAATAAAATGTTGTGAGGTGTTGTTGTTCCTCCGGTCCGTAGAGGCCGCTGCACCGCTGCAGGTGGAGTATTTCCTGTTTCCTTCCTGTGTGTCACAGTGATTTGTGTCCGTGGAACAACAAAAACAACTGCGGCACATGCTGAGCTGAGCTGCCGCGGAGTACTCGTCATGTTTCCCGGGTTAAAGGAGAAAGTGGGATCCGTGTTGTTACCGGGAGATGAGTTCTGCTGTGAGGCCGAGGACAGCCTCTCTCTGACGGCCCCCGCCAAGCCGGAGAAGCTGCTCTGTGGTCCGGGTCTGAGGCGGAGCGGAGACCGGCTGCTGGTGTGTAAGAGCGGGGTCCTCCGACACAAACAGCCCAACGTGTTCTGGATCGACTCCCAGCAGAAGAGGGTGAGACAAGACAGACACACAGCATGAAAACGGTTACTGACTAATGTGCATTTTAATGTAATGGGCAGAGCTCCTTTGAGAAATCTTGAGATTCAGGGTTTTTATTGTCAGCACACGTGAACGCCTCACATGACAGGATTTTTTAGACGGAATGTAAATCATTAAGGATCAGTAGTTATTACGGCTTAAAAATAACAAGATCATGCTGTCATTTGTGCCATTTCAGTTAAACTTTATTCATTAAGCCCGCTGTCATATCTTCCATCCACCCGCTGAGGCGCCCCGTGCTTTACAACGGCGAACAGCGGGAATTAACGCTTAAACTTTCGGATAATTTAGTAACATAGAACCCTTCAGTGAATCACTTACACCCGAATTACTCAGAAGACCAAACCAGAGTATGAAAGGATAAAGTTTTTGTTCAGAGTGTTAAAGCCGTTGAACCAAATTCAGTTGAATTTTAAATAACTGCGTATTTGAATGGAGTTCGGCAGCTCCTGACAGAGGGCTGTATTCAAGCCAAATGAGGACCTTCTAGAAACAGAGTACAGGTGGTGGAGCAGTGCATGCTGGGACTTGAATGTGTCTCTGTGTCCTCAGTATGTCCCAGCTAAAGGAGAGACAGTCATCGGCATCGTAACCGTCAAATCAGGAGACGTCTTCAAGGTGGACTTTGGAGGCAGCGAGCAAGCATCTCTGTCCTATCTGGCGTTTGAGGGAGCGACCAAGAGAAACCGACCCAACGTCCAGGTGAGACGCTGATGACACACAGAAGTCCAGGTGAGACACTGACGTGAAGGCAGCAGGGTTCACCCCTCCCTCCTTCTGTGTGTGTTACCTGTACAGGTGGGGGACCTGGTGTTCGCGCAGTTCGTCATAGCCAATAAGGACATGGAGCCAGAGCTGGTGTGTGTGGACAGTTCAGGACGAGCCAATGGGATGGGAGTATTTGGAGGAGGTGGTCTGCTCTTCACCGTCTCTCTGGGACTCGTCAGAAGGTACAAACATCCTTAAGCATGGAGGCAGCAGGGGAGTGATGCATTCAAAGTTAATCATGAGGCAGACAAATGTGTGTTTGTAAAGCAAAGCTAGTTTATGTTACTGAAGTAAACAGGACTGGATATTTAACCTCAGGAGACACTTTCTGAGTGATGGTACTGGACGGATCATTTAGAGAACATGTATGCATGTCAGCGGATACTTTTCCCTGATTAACAGGTCAAAGGCCAGTCCCTCCAGAAAGTTATGATGTTGCGATCACAACAATTCACACCCTGTGAATTCTGCAAAACCTTATGATTTTGTCCAAACTCTGCAACTTTTCTGCAAATTTGGCCGATCATCGTAGCTTCCTGCGAGTTCTACCAACCACAGCAGTCACACACCCAGACATCATGCATGTACGTCTCAATCAACTGACTCACTGTTTTGACATTTACTTTTTTGTATTTATTAGCCCCTCAAGGATTTAAGTGTTTTTGGGGCTGATTGTTGAATCCTAAAATGCCTGATTTCAAGGCTGCTTTTCTAAAAAATTGCATGCATGTTGCAATGTGTTTAGGTATTTTTTGCAATGGAATTGCGGTAAAAACCAAATTGCATAAAAAGGTTGCAGTTTCTTTCTTTATTTGTTGTATATTTCATAAAAAATCAAAGGCAGTTTATTCCAGTGACAATGAAACAGCACTGTGGAGATTTTGGCCACAGAGTCTCTCTTCTCTCCAATTTAATGGAATTAGACAAAACTCAGCTTGTGGAACTCAAAGAGCCAAAAAATAGGTTTAAAAAATTCAAATCCAGCGTCTCTTTCCAAAAATCATGGCCTGGTCACTCATGATAATCCACAGAACTTATTGTGAGAAATAAAGTAGATTCTACTGCAGAAAGAAAATAGTTCTTACATGAAACTGTTCAAAACTCTGCAACTCATGATAAAACAGTCTGTGTAGATAAATGGCACCAAAGGTCAGGACCAGTTATTCCCAAACACTGGGTCGTGACCCACATGTGGGTCACAGGAGATTTTATTTGGGTCGCCAAAGAAGTAAAAGACCGTGGAGGAAATTCTGCTAAATGTAAGATTTCTCTGCAGTACAGCTTTTATGAAGCATTTAAAAAGTGTGTATAGTTTTACTGAGAGGAAAAAACAAGAGCCTGTTAATTCCACCCACATGAACTTCTTTATGAAGTAGGTTAAAACGTCCTGCGCTGTAAAAACAAATCAAAATCTGAAGGAAACTTAGTCCAACAGATTTTTGAGTTTTGAACCCGACTCAAACTAAACACTGTTTACTAACTAATAATGTTTTGTTGAGATAATTTTCTTTTCTTCTTTAGATGAACTTGAATCTTTGAGTTTTATAAAACCCCAAAAATTGTATTTCAAAAATTACTGAGTAAACTTGTTGAAGAGGAAGTGAATAATGGTTAATAATTTAATATTTTCCAGTTTGCTGTGCATAGTTTTAGAAAAACTTTATTTTTAGTTTATAAACTTCAAAGATTCAAGTTCATCAAAAGAAGAACAGTATCTCAAGTAGGTCAACAAAATATTTTGTGGTCAGACTAAAGACATTTATTTCAGACATGGCAGTAAAAATGGTCTGAAATGTTCATTTATGCACAAATTAACTTTTCCCAAGATTCATTGATGAGGTCATGATCATATGATCATTTTTAAAAAGTTGGTCCCCAGAAAAACAGTTTGCTAAACTCCGGTGTCTCCAGCCTTTTCCTTTTCTGGCTCCAAATATCCAGTGAAAACACCCTGGATTGTGAATGAATGAGTGTCCTCACTGGTCTCTGTCCTCCCCCGTCTGTCCAGACTGCTGTCCCCCCACAGTGACATCCTGTCCGACCTGCAGCAGCTGTTCCCCTGTGAGCTCGTTGTCGGGATGAACGGACGTCTGTGGGTCAAGTCCTCCAGCGTCCAGCAGACGCTCATCATCGCCAACCTGCTGCAGAGCTGCGACACCATGACGACGGCGCAGAGACAGACGCTGTTCAGGAGGGTGGCACAGGGGACGCTGTAGACCACAGACTACACCTGGACTCGTGTCCACAGACAGATATGTGTCTGTGGACACACAGTGTCTGTGGACACACAGTGTCTGCAGACAGAGGGACAGATTTTAATATTGACCAATCAGATCTGAGCGGCTGAACCACAGAGAACAACATCCTGTTCTGAGGTTCAGGTTTGTAGTTTTGGTGCAGAACTGGGTCCTGCAGTTGGTTTCCTGTCTGATTGTGTTTGTTCTTAAAATTAAAGGAAGATTCCAGTGTTTTTTTTAAATTCTAAAAATGTTTTACAGCTTGATTCTCTCTTCGCTCTGCTCCACTTCAAATATTTTTAAATGTATTTATTTGATATATTAAATATATTTTTGATGGAAGCTGCATCGAGCTGTGCAGAGCAGACTGATGGAGCAGGAAGTTAGTAACAGGAGTGGCTTTAAGAATCTGGTAAATCTTCAAAATAAAACACAATCATAAAAACAGACAAACTGCAGAGCCGTCAAAGAAGAAGCACAAAAATCAAAGAGGAATGACAAAATCAGCAAAATCAGATGGACAGATCTTCTGAAACGCTGCTGTTGGGACATGAAGTGACATCATAGAGCCGCGCTCGGTGGAATCGACGTATTGATTTGATTTGTATTTGTCATTGATGTAGACGGGTCGGTGAGACACCTGACAAAAAAACAACAAAACAAAACTCCAAGCTGTTAGAAAAATGTTCATGTTAAAGAAAATATCAAGTTTTGTGAAACATTCTGGTACTGAGGGTCTTTAGATCAATAAAAAAGTTACTTCATCCAGAAGGACATTTAATTAATTAATACAATGTATAATACTACTACAACTAATGATGATAATAATAATAATAATAATAATAATAATAATAATAATAATAATAATAATAATGATGCTAATGATATGTGAACTGGTTTGCACCAATGAAATGTTAGTCTGACTGATGGAGGCTGATCCAAAGACTGTAAATCCAGATTCTGTGATGCTGATCCTGTGGTATCTGGATCAGAATGATTCTGACAGGTCTTTGAAAAATCAGGATAAAACTTAGACGATCACTTTTATCTCTGACAGCAAAAAGAGGTTAGAACATCTGGATGATTTTGATCTGGATTTAAAGTTTTTTCATCCTTAAATCTTGGTAAGAGTTCATTTGTGCATAAATGTGCAGTTGTACTGCCATTTTGGCATCACCTTGTCATCTTGATGCATCTACACCGATCAGGCCCAACATCATGACCACTGACAGGTGAAGTGAAGAACACTGATTATCTCTTCATCATGGCTCCTGTTAGTGGCTGAGATATATCAGGCAGCAAGTGAACATTTTGTCCTCAGAGTCGACGTGTTAGAAGCAGGAAAAATGGGCGAGCACAAACTGATGGTAGACGACTGGGTCAGAGCATCTCCAAAACTGCAGCTCTTGTGGGGTGTTCCTGGTCTGCAGTGGTCAGTATCTATCAAAAGTGGTCCAAAGAAGGAACAGAGGTGAACCGGCGACAGGTTCATGGGCGACCGAGGCTCATTGATGCACGTGGGGAGTGAAGGCTGGTCTGTGTGGTCTGATCCAACAGACGAGCTGCTGTTGCTCAAACTGCTGAAGAAGTTCATGCTGGTTCTGATAGAAAGGTGTCAGAACACACAGTGCATCACAGTTTGTTGTGTATGGAGCTGCAGACCAGTCAGGGTGTCCATGCCGACCCCGGTTCACCGCCGAACGCACCAACAATGGACACGTGAGCATCAGAACTGGACCACGGAGCAATGGAAGAAGGTGGCCTGGTCTGATGAATCAGGTTTTCTTTTACATCACGTGGATGGCCGGGTGTGTGTGCATCGCTTACCTGGGGAACACATGGCACCAGGATGCACTATGGGAAGAAGACAAGATGGTGGAAGCAGTGTGATGCTTTGGACAATGTTCTGCTGGGAAACCTGGGGTCCTGCCGTCCATGTGGATGTTACTTTGACACGTACCACCCAAGTATTGTTGCAGACCATGAACACCCTTTCATGGGAACGGTATTCCCTGATGGCTGAGGTCTCTTTCAGCAGGATGATGCTCCGTGCCACAAAGTAAAAATGTTCCAGGAACGGTCTGAGGAGCACAACATGTCTGAGGCGTTGACTTGGCCTCCAAAGTCCCCAGATCTCAATCACATCAAACATCTGTAGGATGTGCTGGACAAACTTAAGACCTTAAGACTTAAAGGATCTGCTGCTAACATCTTGTACCAGATACCACAGCACACCTTCAGGGGTCCAGTGGAGTCCATGACTCGACGGGTCAGGGCTGTTTTGGCAGCAAGAGGGGGACCAACACAATATTAGGCGGGTGGTCATAATGTTATTCATTAAGGTGTTAACAGGTCAACTGATGTGTCTGTGCGTCCTGAATGATTCAGCTCCCACATTTATAACGACAAACTCAATATCTTTGGAATTTTACCATTTCTCTTCATTTTATTTTCAGATATTATTTATATTGAGCAAACAATTAATTGTTCAAATAATAACATGCAAATTATTGAATAATAAAAAGAAATCAGTCAAAACACACTGATTGACTTTTTCTCCATAAACATTTATTTTCAAATAGATTAAGAAAAAATAGATTTTTTTTACAAGTTTTTTCTTTATATGACTTTTTATACAGTACTTTATGTGCATTTAGAAAAACAACAAACAAACAAAGATCAGTTAGTGAGGCAGCAGGACCGACACGCAAAGGACTCTGAGAAAAGACTAAAAAGAGCAGAGAACCAACAACAGCCGGATCAGACCGGCTCTAAACTCTAAATAAAATGTGAACACGACGTTCGTTTTTCTAAAAGTGCAAATCAAAGCTCAGAGTGACTGAAAACATCAGAGCTGATTGAAACAGAAACCAGTTTGTTCTTAAAGTGAAAACACAAACACACACGCACACACACACACACACACACGCACACGGACAGACAGACACTCCTCTCAGCTGATTTACATTCAGAGAGTCACACACACAGACATACGGACGGACGGACAGGTGATCAGGTGATCGCAGTAACTAACAGTAACAGTGACTGAAAACATGCGAGCAGAACTTTGTAACTTTGGCAACACATCAGGCTGAAGGTCGAGCGGCAGCTGCAGGATACGGCGGACATCTTGTTGATGATGTCACAGTGCGGACTGGGGTTGGAGGGGGCGGGGCCCAGTGGGGTCACATGACGTGTTTCTGGATCCCCGGGATGAACTCCTTGGCGTTGGGGTTCAGACTGCTGTTTACCTGCCGAGCACAGAAGAAGAAGAGAGTGATGACATCAGCATCAAGATAAAGAGAAGGTAAAAGATGCAACAAGACAAAAACATAAGATGAAACAAAAACTGTCCATAAAAAAAACAAGACAAAAATCATGTAACAAAAAGAAAAAAGACAAAAAAACAAACAAACATAAAACAAGACAAAAATGACCAAACCAGAAAACATGATGTAAAAGACGAATCAAGATGAAAACGTAAAAGATGTTCAACAATGTAACGAGACAATAACACAAGACAAAAATGACATAAGACAAAGACGGAAAAAACACTTATTGAAAACACGACAAAAATCAATGTTAAAGATGAAAACAACATAACCAAAAAAAAAAACCGACGTAAAAGACGTGAAAAAGCAGCCTTTCATTTTGAAACATGAATCACGGCGTGCAGATTTAAACCTGATTAAACACAATCAGACTATTTAATGTGATTAAACTGGATGTTAACTAACTAACCAACTAACTGGTACTGAAAGTATGAATGTTTGGTTTTCAGCACAACATATTTTCATCACTGCTTTAGCTGACGATTCATTTCCCCGTCAACAAAGTTGATAAAATGTCTTTACAGTTTTCTTCAGTGAAAAGTGACGTCTTCAAATGTCTCGTTTTGTTTGTCTGACTGTCCAAAACACGATGGTTCAGTTTACTGAGACGTAAAACAGAAAAACTAACTGACACATGATTGTAGCATTTTGTCACTAGTTCTTTTCTAGGCAACTGATCAATAAATTGCTTGTTAATTATCTAATAAGTGTTGCTTACCACAAGGTCGAAGTCTGCGTCTGCATGAACGTCTGAGTCGAGGACGAGCAGACTGATCTGGTCCTGCAGCTGAGAGACGGTCTGAGACGGGAGGTCTCTGGACGGGATGAACCACTCCCACTGCTCCTCCTCCTCCATCAACTCCTGGATGCACCGCTCGATGAACTCCTCCTCCCACAGCTCCTCCTCCACCTGCGCACACAAACACACACACACACACACACACACACACACACACACACACACACACACACACACACACACATTGTGTATCTGGGTCACACGGAGAAGAGGACTGTTTTTTTATCAACTACAGCCGCTCCATAGTACACATTTATTTTCCCAGAGAACAACAGCTGAAATAATTTCATCAACAATCAAAATTGTTGATTTAACAGTAAATTAATTTGGATTATTATATTATATTTTCAGGGTTCCTGCACCTTTTCTAAAGTCAGATTCAACTTTTGAAACATTTACCAGGTGCATTTTCAAGCTTTTCCAGTTCCAGAGAAGTCTGTCTGATAGTAAGTTAAAGAGGTGAAAATATTCTTAATATAGTGTACATTTAATGTTCCAAACAGCCTCAGGTGAATAAAAGAATCAGACAGACACTGAGTCAGCGTCTGCGCCTGACACGAGTGTGTCTTCACATTAATGTGACGTGAGTGTGTGTTGTTGAGTCCTGCCCTCGATGAATCATCAGATTCTGCCTCAGTAAGAAAAGTCAAAGTTCACGGAGTGAGCGAGTTAACTCTGACACAACATGAGAATTAATTAATGTACTAAAATAAACAAAACCATGATGTGGTTCTGAACACAGCCTGACTGGTCTGAGATTTTTCAGACTGATTCCAATTTCAAACAGGAAAAATTATCTGTTCATTGATATAGTGGCCGATATTAAAGATCTATTTTTATTCCAGAACAAAAATTCACAAGATGTGGATTGAGCACCAATTGACCCTTTGCTAAGCCCCGCCTTCCTTGGTTACTGTTGCTATGCTGCATGTATACAGTTCACAGTAATAATGGCGGCAGATTTAACAATGAAATTGGGAACAGTTGTTGAAACATGAGGTCTGTGATTCCTCAGAGAAGTTAAACAAAAGCAGATTCTCATTTCCAGCTGACGACGGTGGATTTTGTCACTAAAATAAAGACTCACAAGCAGATTTCATAAGTGTAGCTGCTGATGTAAGCTAATGCTAATGATAACACAGCTGAGAGTCTCCAGCTGATGTTTTAATGTTTCCATCTGACACGTTTTAAAACAAGAACCCTGTGAAAGTGTTTATGTAAAGTTAGCTAACAGCTGTGTACATGATATAACATTAATGCTAACAGACTGAGGCTAAAGCTAGCTTACATCTCAGCTAACATTGGTCAGATGGTGAAATACAGCAGGTACATCTACATGATAGATGACAGAAATACACTCATTACTCAAACAATTGTTGCTGATTTAATTTCTTCAACCATCCAATCGATTAATAGTTTCAGTACTGGAGAGTGGACCTGGAGTTGATCAGCTGTTTATAACTCTGACAGCTGTCAATATAAAGTCCAGCCTGTTATCCTGAAAACAAAAGCCCACTGCTCTGAAATAACACATTCTGTCTCACTGTCTGCCAAACTCCATTAACATTTTGCTCAATTTAACAGTTAAACACATCTGCTCCTTCTACAAGATTATTAATAATTAATGATGACGAGTTCTCCTTTAATACTTTCAGACCAAATGACTGGTTAAGAAAACATTTTGTGTTATTGTGCGGCTTCAGTGAATCTGAACTGACCTTTTAAAACAATATGTATATGTGTGAAGTGTGTTGTATGGTGGAAGTGTGGTGTAAAATGTATTTTAGACATAAAAAAAAATCAATATCAGCTTAAGTGTCAGCTGAATTTAGAATATATTCACCACTTTACCTTTCTGTCAGACAGACTTTTCTGACAGTAAACCACTGTTATATAGGACAAATATCACTCTCTCCAAACCAAACTCCGCTGAGAAAATCAACAATTTCACCTCACAGAACACAGGAGTTTTTGGTCCATTGCTGCCTTCATCTGTTAGTTTGTTTGAGGTATTGTGTGAGTGTGGTGTGTTTAAGGGTTAGTTCAGATTCACAAAAGTCTCACAACAACAAACAGAACATGGCAACAGTGGAGCAACAACTCCTGTGTTCTGTGAAATAAAATTACTGATTTTCTCAATAACATTTGGTTGGTTTGGAGAGAGTGATATTTGGCCTATATCACAGTGGTTTCCTGACAGAAAAGTCTGTCTGTAAACAAAGTAAAGTGATGAAAATATTCTAAATTTAGCTCACACTACTCCTGCTGCTTCTTCAAACTGGGGGACGTGTGGACTGCCAGTAGCTCACAACCCACATTAAATAATCTGAACTGGCCCTTTAATAGGCTGGAACAAGAAAATGTTTGACATTCTTTCTTGAAAAATGACTGACACGATTACTTGATTATCAAAAGAGTTAACAGGTCATTCACTGTTGATCAGCTAATCAATTAAATCGTCTGATCGCTGCAGCTGTAGTCCCTCCCTCCTCACCAGTCTGACCTAATTTCCAGCTGAAGAGGACAAAAGCTGTCCGTGTAGGTGGACATGTTGACTTCACACCTGAACAACAGACTGTTTCTGAGTGTATTTTTCTGGGTGTTGTGTTCAGGGTCTCACCTGTCTGTTGAACTCCTCCTCGTTCTCCATCCACATGTACTCAGCGAACGGGTTGTTGTCCTCGATGTTGACCTGGTTGCTCAGGATGACCTCGTTGCTGATCGTCATGTTGGGGGCGACGCTGTTGCTCAGTCTCGGGTCTTTCATTTCACTCCTCGCACACACAAAGAAACACAGGCCGGATCTCCGCAGTTCCACCGACGACCCTACAGACACACAGAGACACGGTTTAACACACAAAAACACGATGATTTAGCCGTTAAACACCGAGCGTGTAACGTTCAGGGTCGCTGCTGTGATGGCCGCTCTCTGCTCAGCTAACGACTGTGGCTGACTCTGCCATTTTACAGCAAATACACCAGAAGAAAGAGCGAGTTTCACCAACAGCAAAACATTATAACAGTCATTCAATAACATTACAGTTACGTTAGGAAATAGAAGGCAGTGTTTTAATGACTGGAATACCTGAAAACTTGATTAATTCGAAGCCAGCGGATCAGACGGTCGAACTCTATGGCGAACTCCTTTCTAACTGTCATGGCCGCCGCGCTGCCTATGTTTGTTTACATCGGCGACGTCACTCTGTGCTCGCTGGTGATTGGATAAACCGCGCTGCTGCCTTCACTTGCTACATGATCTATTAATACAAACGGGGCTGGAGAATCGGAAAGAATCATTACTTATGACATTTTGGCCTTTTATTGAAAACCCCGATGTCAGATTGCTCTTTTCTATTTATTTATTTATTTATTTATTTATTTATTTATTTATTTATTTGGTATTATTACTATGAAGTTTTGTATTGTTTTCACATTTTCAATTTTAAGAATATTTACAATATTTATTTGTTTCCCATTACATAGATTTATTTTGTATCTTTGTGATGTATACTTTGGTTTGTGCCAGATGTAATATGCGCATTTTTTGCAAATTTTTTAAAAGGGCATTTTTCTAATCCCTAGTTTTATCCTTTAAATGTAATTTTTCTTTTTAATATTTCCATTTAAGTCCTCCATATGTATTTGTTTCATTTCATTTCATTATGTGTAATAAAACTGTTAATTTAAAGTGTAAAAATATACAAAAGTAAATAACTGTTTTTTCATTAAATTAAATGAAAGACTTATAATTATTCTTTTATATTAAATTTGTTCTTGATATTATTTTTTTCTATAGTTCATTTAAAAAATACATTTTTATCAATCCCTGTAACATTACTATATAGTAAATAAAGTTGAATAAAAAAAAGTTAAGGCTGTCTAGGTCAGAAGGGAACTCCAGACCAGCGACACATCTCGCGAGAGTGATCATTTAAACCCAAACCATGATCTTTCTGTAATCCTAACCAGGTGTTTTTTGTTTCTAGACCGATAAACGTCTTAACCACAGTAACAGTCACACAATAAAACACATTTTTTTTTTTTGTACAACGTGAACACTGAAGAAACGGCACGTACAATTCTCGCGAGAGTTTGACAAGTTACGGGTTCCTTTTTAGACACGACCGTCGGTGCGCTTGGCTCAAACAGTGCCTGTGTACGCTAGCAGATTGAGCTAGCTACGCGTACGAAGAAATTCAGGTAAGACTGTTTGTATTCACAAATCTTAACGTTTTATACATTAGCAGAAAGTTCACAGCTTAATGTAAAAGTTGCACACTATAAGATCAGACCATTGAAGTGAAATTAGCTATCTACTAACGTTAGCAAGTAGGGGCAGGGTAGTGGCGTTAGCAATCAACGCTAAAGTTCTTAAAGTTAGCCTGTAGTACGGCCTATAGCTGTCAGAGGAATGCCGTTTTTATCAGTTATACAGGTTAATGCATACATTGATTTGTAACTTGCTCAGAATAAAAGTACTGTCTTCTTTTTTTGGTCTTAGTTCGGAAAGTTAAACCGCAGGGTCACGTTAATGTTAGCTGCTAGCACTGTTAGCTAAGCTGCTGCACAACACAGCTGCTCCATTCAAAAGCTGTGGTGCAAATTTACACATAACTGAAACTTCTCATGTTCACCTGTCAGATAACATGTTTCACTGCAGCTGCTTCATCATGTCTTCATATAAACCAGCAGATAAAGTCAGACTGTTCTGGTTCAGGTCTCTTTCACTGTAATGGGGCTGTCTTTGATTCCTTCACGTTTTTAGTCAGACATGAACAAACGGTAATTCTTAGAGAGTCTTTTTATTTAATGACTCACATCTCTGTGTGATATTGTTCACTGGTTCTGAGAGTTTCTCTTTGTTCAGTGAGGATGTTTCCATCACACTCTGTTCATGTTCTCCCTCCTGGTCTGAGGTGATTTTTTTTTTGAGTCTTTACAGCCTATCTTATCTCTTTTCCTAGCCCTCTTTAATTGCCTCTCATGTCCCAGTATCACAGCTTACACCTGCTCAGGTGACTGTTAATCAATCAGTTCTTCTCTCTGCTGTTCAGTGCCTCTCCACTGGCTTCTGTTGTCTTATTTGAGGCTGCAGCAGCGTCTGAAGTGTCTCCACCTCATTGTGTTTCAGCAGAGATCAGACAGAGAAGAGGAGTTCTTCACTTTGACCAAGTTTACTCTTAACTGACATTAACTCATCCTTAAAGATCCCACCTGCTTCCTTCTTTATCTTGACTCGGCCGTCCTGACGCAGTGAGCAGCTCCTCTTTGTGGTGTCATGTCTCAGAAGTCGCAGTCAGACGGTCAGAAACACTTTGCTGTGGGTCGGGGGCTTCTGGCCGCTGCAGAGACCTTGAACTTCAGCATGAACGAACAGCGATCCAGCCGGCAGATGGGAGGCATGGCCTCGGGTGTGGGGGTGGGCAGTGGTGGCATGGAGGGCCAGGGTGGCAGCAGCTCCCAGATGTCCAGGCGTGGCGGAGGCAGCCATCTTGGCAGCACCATGAAGCTGTTCGCCAGTTTGGGGCTGTCGCCCTCTGACCTGGACGCCCTGGCTGAGATCCCTGAAGAGGACATCAGCGTGGAGACGCTGCCACAAATCCTCATGCAGCTCAAGAGCCGCAAGGGAGACACCGGGGACAGACGGACGGCATCTTCCATGTCCTCTGACGCTACATATCGAGGAGGACGGGAGAGCTGGGATGACATGCACATGACCAGGATGAGCGGTCCTTCTCTGGGTCAGGGCTCAGCCCGGGCCCAGTCCTCTGCAGACTTTGGGTTCAGTTCGCTGCAGGACGTCGCTCCCAGCCAGAGCTACAATTTAAGTTACAGCGGCGGTGGCGGTGGGAGCAGAGAGAGGCCGTACTCTGACCTCTCCCATCGTGACTCCTACAGCGGGCTGGGCATGGGGCCGTCCACGTCCGACCCCGTCTTTATGCAGAGGAGGATGGGCTCCCCGTCCAACGGAAAAGTCCAAGACTTCTTGGGAGTCACGCCCCCCATGTTCCCCCACGTGTGCTCTCTTTGTGACTTTGACGTTCACTCCACCATGGTGAGTACCGTCCAGCCTCCTTCTCTCTTCTTCTGGGACTAACGTTAATGTTTCAGTTCAGACACCTGAGTTCACTCGGGTCTTCTGTCCACTTCAGTCAGGGACAGTTTGCATCTTGTTTTAAATCATCTGACAGCATGAACCGTACCTTCATGTTCTTACTCTCTGCAGCAGTACAGCCTTCATCCAGCCAGACATCTTAAAGGAGTAGTCTACCCAAAAATCCAGCTCTTGTTATGATCTGTTCACCCTTGTGTCAGCGTCCTCCAGCTAGATCATCATTTCACATTGTTCATAACACATTTCTGCACATGTGATTTCACAGTTTAATTCAACTTTATTGACCTGGCACATACACTGCACAGTAGCAGATTATGGTGTGGAGAGCATCTTCACAAGAATAAATGAAGCCCAGCCGGAAACTGATGCTGATGCTGAACATTCTGGACCAATCAACTGTTTACATGATCACATCACTTACCTTCAAATATCTGGATCTCAATATCAAAGTATTAAAATCAGCTGTTCTGATAACGATAATGATGAAAAATGATAACAATTAGGGAAAATTTATCAGAATCAGAAATACTTTATTGATCCCCCGAGGGAAAATTGGCCACGTTACAGATGCCTCGTTTCAAGGGTAGAAAAATATCACATTGTGCAATTAGAGGAAGAAATGTATAAAGCTATAAAACTATGTACAGTTTAGCAGTACTACTAAAAGATAATAATACAGAATATATCAGTCCCCTCAGGAAGTTGTGAAGTTGCGGCTGCAATGATTAACACAAACTCAACCAATCTCTGTGAATTTTGCACGACCTTGCAGTTTTGTCCAAACTCTGCAATTGTTCCACAAATTTGACCAATCATCGTCGCTCCCCACAACTGGGACCAATCACAGCAGTTTCCTGTGCAAACTTGTATGTCTCAATGAAACGACTTGGTGTTAAATTATTTATTTTATTTTCGTAATTTCTGTTTTTTTAAATTTCTCACTGGTACTGGAAAGAACACAGTTTGTTGTTCTTGACATTCATCGACGTTCTGTGTACTTATATACTTTATGCTTTTGTGCGTGTTGTTTTGGCTGAGTTTGAGGTCCAGAAAGATTTTTTGTGGAATAACCCCCAGGTGGACTACAAATAAAGCATGTTTTGTTAGAACAAGTGTACTCAGCACTCAGACAACAGAGTGTGCTTTTATTCTCCCTGAAACATGTTGCCTTTGATTTTTAATGAATTATTGAATTGCAGAAAAAATAATCACAACTTCTTTTTGCAATTTTCGCTTGATCCCACAAATTAATTGCAAAAATACCTTAAACATCAGTTTTGTTTTTAGAGAAGCTGCTATGAAATCAGGCGTTAGGCCACAATAATCCCAAAAAGGCCTGTGAAATCCTGAAGGGACTCATTTATACAGTAAAGGTATGTGTCTTGTTTTCTCCAACAGTAATATACAGTTATTATACATATATACTGTAATAGAAGTAGAGATATAGAATAAGAAATATAAAAAAATATATACACCATGTGTTATGTTGCAAAAAATATATGTTCATGTA
The DNA here is from genome assembly GCF_056507025.1 of Lutjanus erythropterus. Lineage (NCBI taxonomy): Eukaryota > Metazoa > Chordata > Actinopteri > Lutjaniformes > Lutjanidae > Lutjanus > Lutjanus erythropterus. The sequence continues at coordinate 1,342,031 of NC_139321.1, read as the reverse complement.
TTAGTATAAGTAGAAATGCTACATAACAGAGTAGACAGCAGAGTTATTGCACAGGATTATTTATTCAGTGCACTGTTGCATTATGAATATGGGATCATTTAAGAGCATAAATATAAAACTGTCAGTTATTTAATGTGAATCAGCCACAAGAAGGTAATAATCAGCCAAAAAAAAAAAAAAAATCCACACTGTGCGTCTCTAAAAACACCCAAACACATAAACAGACACGGTTATGAATAACTTTAATGTGGATACTTAAGAATTCTAATTTGTTGTCTCCACACTCTGGAAGGTTTAAATGAAGGTAGTCAGCCATGTTCAGTCAGTCAGAAGAAGAGAAAAAGAAGAAAAGATCAACAATTAAAGATCTGATAAGTGATTTGTTACCTTGGAACCAGATCCAAAATGGAAGCAGTCATCAGAAAACATCCCTAGAAATAATCTAATATTGGATGAGCTTATCGTTTTTAACTAGACACAAATTGTCATGATAATTGTGATTAGAGAGTTTTATCTTCTGCTTTTACTTTCATTTTTATAAAGCAGACGATCTCCAGGAATCATCGACTGCTGATCAAAACTGACTGCGTATGGTTACCAAAACTTTAACATTTAAACTTAGCTTAGCTGACACCAGGTTGGGTATAAACGGCGCTGCTGAGAGAGGATTAACGCTAAGCTTTTTCTCTACATGACTCTGAGCTTTAAGTCGAGGGCTGTGCCTAACATTTTCCATTTAATCTTAGACCAATCAGAGGAAGAGTCCTATTTGTCAGATGCTTGATTAGAAAATTACTGGAGCTTAAATTCAAAAAGACTGCTGTGACACAGATGAAATTTTTATTATTATCATTGTTGTTGTTGTTATTTTGGGAGGCTTTTTGTGCCTTTATTTGATAGTACAGTCAAAGGTAGACAGAAGAGGACACAGAGACAGAAGGGACACAGATGAATATGATCACAGTCACAGCAGCTGTTCTCCCTGATGATCGTTCTCTGAGGAATCACGCTTTGATTCCATCTTTGCGACGCACCGTTGACATAAACAATGATATCGATTACACTGATGAGTCCTCGCCCTTCTGATGCACAGAGCTGTTCACCTGTTTATTCAAAACGTATTCAGATTGAACATATTACTTGTCTATAATGTTACAAATTCAACACTGCACTTCCTTGGGTCCCCAGCAAAACACCTGCTGAGTTTGAAGTAGATCAGATGAACAGTTCATGTGGTAGAATTACACACATACATATAGACTTAACTAAAGCTTTAATATTTGGGTGAACTATTCCTTTAACTTGGGTTGAGTGGGGCAGAAGCAGCGTTTTGGACATCAGTAATTCTCTGTTTGAATATGTAGGAGTGGAACCAGCACATTAATGGACTTCGACATGCTGAGAACAGACGGCAGCTGCTCGACATGTGAGTCACACAGATGTTACAGATGTTCTCAGAGCAAAGTTTGTCCTGTCCTGTCCTTGAGACGTAACGTTTGGTCCATGTTTCAGGTATCCAGACTGGGACCCTGGTATGTCCTCAGGCAGAAGGTAAGAGACGCTCAGCCTTTGAAGAAACAAACCTCGTATGTCGTCATAGAGATCGGTGTCTTTGACTGACAGCTGGTTTCTTTATTCCAGCGGTGGTCTTCTGGAGACCCCCAACCTGTCTGCAGGCCTGCTCGGACCCGCCCCCATGTCTTCACTTCAGCCTGGAGGAGGGATGTCCTCCGGTTGGGGTAAGAAACGGCACAGGATCATTATTATTATTGTTAGAGTTTACAGTAACGTGTGTATAGACAGTCTGCAGCAGCAGCAGGTGAATTTGTGTGTATGATTGTTGACCTTTGGTGTGTTTGTGTGTCAGGAGGAGTTGGAGGTTCAGGTCTGTCAGGAAAGAATCAACAGGGACAAAATAAGGTCAGTTTGTTCTCTTCTGTCACTGTTTTACTGTCATAACACAGTTATTATTACATATATGTGCAGTTATGTTTTCTGTCATGTTAGAAGTGATGTTATAGACTGAATCACTGTGAGAAATATGGTGGGAAAAGAAATAAATGTTTGTCTTCAGCTGAGGAGCAGAGTGGTGGTGGTGAGATACGCCAGGAAGCCTCTCAGCAACAAGACTCTGTTCGCCTTCACCGAACCGTTCGGCGTCCTGAGGGAGCACCTGGTCCTCAACAACAAGGTGGAGCAACAACTTAAACATCATCTTATGTAATCAGTCATGATCAGTGTCAGTAAAAGTCTAGAAAAAATTGAATATCTGTATGTAAATATCTTTATATCTGTGTTTTAAATATCTGTTTGTGTCCGTCAGGCCTTCTTAGAGATGAGCAGTCACGAGGAGGCTCTGGACATGGTGAACTACTACGAGCAGCACCCAGCAAACCTGTACGGCAAACCGGTCAGCTTCTACCTGTCCAAGAGGCTGCTGGTCATCGAGGTAACGCCGTCATCCTCACACTGTAACACAGTCAAACTGTTCCTAAAACATCCCTCAGCTTCAGATACCGACACGGTCTGTTGTTGTGTTTGACCCTCAGAAAGACGAGCCACACTCGGACAGACCTGTCCGGGACGTCAAAGGTCACGGCAGCCAGGTGGTTTTCTTCTCCAACCTGCCCCGAGAGGAAGAGAAGAAGAAGGAGCTGCTGACCATCGCTGGACGCTTTGGCATCGTGGAGAAACACCTCTTCTTAACTGACCAGGTAAACTCAGCTGCTTCTGTTTTCTCAGGTGATGCAGAGACTTTAAAGAGTTAAGATCTTTATTGAAATGGTATTTTTCTTTTCTAAAGTTGTTGTGATCATCTCCATCAACCCATCATATTACAGAACATTTGGAACTTAAAATCAGTTGTGTGTGTGTGTGTGTGTGTGTGTGTGTGTGTGTGTGTGTGTGTGTGTGTGTGTGTGTGTGTGTGTGTGTGTGTGTGTGTGTGTGTGTGTGTGTTGTCCAGGCGTTTGTCCAGCTGGGGTCTCCGGCAGATGCAGAGATGCTGGTGAAGTATTATAGCGTGAACCCACTCACCATCAAAGGAAGATCCATCCGCCTCAACATCTGCACCAAGTATAAGACCCTCAAGTGAGTCCACATCCTGAAAAAACACCGCAGTCTCACATCCAGTTCAACTCTGGTGAACTTTGATGCTGCGATTTCGCCAATCAGTCAGTAGCAAAGCACTGCAGGTGAAACTACTCAGAGCTGTCGGCCCGGCAACCAACAGCTGCTGATATATTTGCATAAAGCGAAAAGTTTGAGATGTTTAAAAGAAAGTGAATGAATGTTGAGGCAGAAAGTGTTAAAGTTTTGTATTTACGCAGTGAGCGTGTGTGTGTGTGTGTGTTTCAGCGTGAACCGCAGACAGGGCGGCTCTGGAGGAGACGGTCGAAGCCAGAGGAGCGGCGGAGCAGCAAACACCACCTCCTCCTCCTCCTCCGGCTCTGGAACCAGGTCCTCCTCCGGCTCCAACAGAACCTCCTCGTCCAAATCCTCGTCAGGCTCCAGGAGCAGAGAGGAGAAGAAGAAGGAGGAGAGCAAAGCGAAGCCTGAGAAGAAACCTGAGGCAGCAGAGGAAGAGGAGGAGGTGTCAGGAGTGATGGAGGGGGAGGACGGAAGAGAGGAGGAAGAGGCGGGGGAGGAGCAGGCAACAGATGGAGATGCAGAGGGGGAGGAGCCAGAGGAAGCGGAGGCTGTGCAGGAAACAGTGAAGGAGTCGGCGGAGGTCCAGCAGCAGCAGCAGGGGGGGCAGGAAGAGGAGGAGGAGGAGGAGGTGAGAAAACATCAAACATGGAGGATTCAACTGGAACTTTATTAAACAAACAATGAAAAAAACACGCTCAGACACTGAACATTTACTGTGTGCAGGCTCCTGATGGTGATGATGTCACTGATAACATGCCTGGAGATGTGGGCGGGGCTGACGGTTACTCCAAGCAGCCAGCGGAGTCAGAGGGACAAACGGAACCAACAGAAACCGAAGAACATGAGAACAAAGATGAACCGACCGTAGAACCAGGAGAGAACCAGGAGATGGTGGAGGGAGATCTGCCTGAAGACTCGGTATGATTTAATAAACTGATCCAGATTTAATAAAAGTTTTATTAAACTTTTATTAAAGTTAATAAAGTTAAATAAGTTAATAAAGTTTTATTAAATCTGGATGAGTTTATAAAAGTTTAATAAACTCATCTAGATTTTAATAAAAGTTTAATAAACTGATCCAGATTTAATAAAAGTTTTATTAAATCTGGATCAGTTTATTGAATAAGTTTAATAAACTGATCCAGATTTACTAACCAAAAGTAAACGTGATGAGATGTTTTTTGTCCAGCTGAAGAAATATGTCGGTTTATGATGTTGTTGTTTTGTTTATTTTGATTCAAGGTAGTAGGCAGGTAGTTTATTTAAAATAAAATAAAACATGAAGAGAAGATTAAAAAAGATTGCAAAAAAGCAAAAGCCTGCTGATAAACTAGTTAAAACATAACAGAAATTGCAAAAGAACAAAAAGTGAAAGCAAACAAATATAAAACAGCTCCAGATGAATTTAACAAGAGGTTTTGTGTGTTCTTCATTGAAAAGCTCCAGTGAACGATGATGTTTCAATAATCCAGGCTGCTGAAAATAAAAGCATGTTTATTCGTTTTTCTGTGTCTTGTTTAGACAGAAATCCTTTGACTCTTGTTCGTACGCTGACGTGATAATTATCTTCATGCGATTGTTCTGAGTCCATAACTTTAAGATGTCTGGCTTGATATGTAGTTTTTATTGTCATGGACTCAAGGTGAGCACTGACTTTTTTTGTAATCTTTGTTCTTTGGTTCAGTTTGATCAGGACTTCCTGGAGAACATGGAGGACTTTGTGACGCTGGACGAACTGGCAGAGGATGAGGACGAAGCCGACGGAGAGGCTGACACCATCGGTACCTGACCGTTTTCTCCACAACAAGATGAATTATTACTGAACTGAAAAAAGTTCTAGATGTACAGATGTTTACATTGTGAATCTGTGAATGAGAAGCTAAAATCTACCTGCAGCTTTAATTCAGATTTTAAATGATGTTGGAGTCTGATGGAGATTTGATAGTTTTAGATGAAAATGAAACCAACACTGATCTTCTTGTTTCTTTTTCTCTGCAGACAACACGAGGAGAGGGGTACGTATCTGTAGATTATCTGTCAGATTTATTGTTTAAAGTCAGGTGAAAAAAAACAGATGCATGCAGGGAATTATCAGTTAGCAGTATTGGCTAAAAAAACATATCTACCAACTAAAAACCAAAATGAAAGCAGGACAAAGTACAATAGAACGTTTTACTGGGCGTTTAATAATACAAAAATCTGTTTTAGTTTAGTAGTTTTTAGTTTAACTTTATTTGTGAATTATAGAAACCAGACTTCTGTCTGTCTTCTGGTGTTCAGGGTATGAGGGTGGTGAACATCGTCGGCTTCAGACGGGGTTACAAGTTCCTCAACGAGCTGCTGGGACTCGCCAAACCTTTTGGGAAAGTGGTCAAACACCTGGTGCTGGACTTGAGACCTGAGGTACTGCAGTCTGATGTCTCTGTATGACCTACATAACAGATGACATCATCAGCAACAAGATCAGCTGTTTCTGTGTAGTTCTTCTGAATGTGTGCCGGCGGGTCGGATTCTTCAAAGGTCAGATGAAATGAGCCTGTGTTTACATCTAAAGTTAAAGTCAATATTCAGAGCTGCGTTTGTGATTCAGCGGTCAGCTGTGATCTCAGACTCTGAAGCGCGTTCCTGTGTTTAAGTTCTGTGATTTGACTCTGAAAGCCTCCAGAATGTAAACTGTATATTTTTCTCTTTACCTTCACCTGTAAACATGTTTCTGTGTTCGTCTCTCCTCCTCCTCCTCCTCTTCATCAGGCGTACCTCCAGTTCGAGACAGAAGAAGAAGCTCGAGCGATGGCAAAGTTCTACAACTCGAACATCACGGCGTCTGTGTGCGGCCGCCCGGTCAGGATCAGCCACTCCAACAGCTACCCGACCATCCAGGTGAGCTCACCTGTCTTACCTGTCTGACCCTCAGTGTTCAGGTGCTGAATCACAGATGGAAGCAGCTTTTCTCATCACAGACAGCCAGAGAGTAACGGAGAGTTTTATGTTTTAACACCTCTTTCTGTCATTCCTTTTAAATTTATGCTTTTTGATCATCTCTGCAAAGAGTTTTGATTATTTAAAAAAAAATATATATATTTCTATGAAATATAAAACATTTTATCCGTCCAGAGTAATTTTGTCCCCTCATAGGACAGAATTTGGACATCTCTGGTCAACAGCATTAACAGTTTGAGACGTCGGAGCAGATCAGTGGTCTGCAGCCTTTAATCCCAAAAGAAAAATCTTTCCAGAGCTGCAATTCAGTAAATTCTCTACTTTCCTCTGAGAGACTTTGTCGGCCATGATGCACATTTTAGTTGACAAAATATTGAAATATTTTTTTTTGTGTAGACGACACACTTCTACAATTGGAGACTGTAAGAATCACTTCAGACCTACCTACGCCAGAATAAATAACCATTATTCATTTCCAGATCATTTTTTTTGTCAAAGCCACTTGAGAGGAGCTAAAGAGCCGCAGGTTCAGACTCCCGCCCCGTTAAAATACACAAAACAACAAAAAACATGTACCTTCACCGTGTTTCTGAGCTCAGCAGGAAGCTGCAGGTTAAATATTTCCATTCAGAAATGAAAGAACCATCGATCTGTACCGTGTTTGTGCACCAAAAAAAAAAAAAAAAGATACTCAACTTGCTTACTTGGGGGCCACTTTTCCAAATATCTTACCAATGTTGTCTCTTAACATGTATCTTCATGCAGTAATTCTCTCAACAATGTCCTACTGTCTCCCACTCTGGTCCCTCACCTCCCTACTGAACCTATAACAAGACTGTACAACAGAGTTGATAAGATCCATGATAAATTTCCCCTCTGGACTCACCACTGCACTTTCACTTTCTGATGCCTTCACCTTTCAGAACTACAAAAATGATCAGGCTATGAAATTTTATCATTGGATTGAAAACAAGAACACGTCTCCAACACTCACTGATCTGGTTCCAAGACACGACATAAGACAGGAACGCATCACTAGATCAGTCTCCCAGTACCAGCTTACAGAAATAGCTACGGTCTGAGATCATTTTTTCACGCAAATACCCAACTCTGGAGTGAGATACCAGATTATATTAGAACAATAACCTCTGTTAGACATTTTAAACAGACATATAAACACTGTCTGATGGAAGGATACACTTGCAACCACTAACTTGATCCATAACATGTGCATACTTCATTCAAGTCCCTGCCTCTTGAAATGATTTGTGTTGCTGTTTGTTTTGTTGACTGTTACTGTTTTGTGATGCGTTTCTGTCTTTGATGAGCTGCAGAACAGGAACCTGCTGTAAACCAGTTTTTACTGAGTCAGGCCTGATTAATTGTAACTGATTTTATTATGTTACTTTTAATCTTTTCCTGTATAACAAACAAATAAAATAACAAAATCAAGATGAAAAAGATCAAATATACAACAAAATGCTGCAGTTTGTCTGTATTTTTGATTTTCTGCGTGTGTTTTGTGTCGTTCAGTGCGGCTCCAGTAAAGTCGTGTACGTGGGTCAGATCCCGAGCAGCAAATATTCTGACGAGGCCATCCTGAAACTGGCCGAGCCGTACGGGAGAGTCAAGAAGTATTTCCTCAACAGGATCAGGAGAGAGGTACAGAAACACAACTGAGTCCTGAACGCACCACCATCTGACTGATGTGTTCACTGTCTGTCTGAAACACACAGGGCAGTGAACACATCGCACAGCTTGAAACACAAACATCACACCGTGATATGTTCACTGTCCTCCATGTTTTAAACTGTGATGTGTTCACTGTCCTCAGTGTTTCATTGAGATGGAGAGGGCCGAGGACGCTGAGAAAATGGCTGAAGCGTGTAAAGCGAATCCACCAAAGTTTAACGGCAAACGTCTGACTGTCTACGTGAGCAGGAAGTACAGACAGCTCAAACACGGGTCAGTTTCTTCTTCTGTGGTGGCAGGTTTGACTCTAAATGTCTTGTAGGTCAGGAGAACAATACTGTGATTTAAATGAGCTGCAGAGTTTGAAAAATGTTTTTGTTCATCCGTTCAGTCATCGCTGTCCGAGTTCGACCAAGAGGGAACACAGCAGCATGTCACCAAAACCCTCCAAACACCCCGAAGAACCTCCAGCCAAGAAATCCAAAGAGGAGAATAAACCAGAGGAGGAGGGAGAGGAGGAGAAACTGAAGGAGGAAGACGAGAAAAAGGAGGAGGAGGAGGAGGAGGAGAAGAAAGAGGAAGAGATGCAGAGCTCTGATCTGAGCTGCATCGATGTAAAAAGAGAAGAAGAAAACTTGGTTGAGAAGATTCCTGAAGTGTCTGATCAGAACCAGACGAGCTGCCAGGTGGTGAGTCACATGATCAATCAGTCATATAAACAGATCACTTCCTGTTTACTATATGGTTCATTACTGTCCACTTTAAAGACTGCTAATTTATGCTTCATGTTTTCTGTGAAGCTGTAATGCTAACATTAGCATGCTAACATACTGATATGTAGCTGGTATGTTTACCACATTGATGATCTTAATTTAGTGTGTTAGCATGCTACGTTAGCTGAGTGGCTCAGCTGTGGCAGATGTGAAAGTCCCTCATGTTGTTGTTGAGGTGTTGCAGACATGATGCTAACGTGGCTAACCACGTAGCACTGGACTGACTGACAGATGAATATAGGCCTCTGATGTGAAGTTGGCTGGTTTTTGCTCCGCTGGGCTGCAGGAGGTGAAACAGAAGGAGCAGGTGGAGGAGATGGAGACATCGACCAATCAGAACGGACAGACGGAGACTCCCCCGCCGGCTGAAACCAAACCCAGCGTGGCGACTCTGCCGCTGCCCCCCCACGACCCCAACAACCCCATCGGTGAGGAAAACTTAATATTTTCCACTTTGACTGCAGGTTTAAGTTCAGTAGATTTTATTGGACACAAAACTCAGGAGTCCTCTGGACCAAAGACTTGTGTCACACTGAGCTGAGATGTTTTGTTTTCTCACCTTCACCCAAAAAACTGAGATAATTTAACTGTTGTCCTGAATATTCTTTGTGTGTGTAGGTGTTGAACATGTGAAGATGGGTTATTACTGCCGCGTCTGCTTCCTGTTTTACTCCAACGAGGAGACGGCGAAGAAGACGCACTGCAGCAGCCAGACGCACTATGACAAGCTGCAGGTGAGACAAGCTCCTCCCACACCTGACTAACAGATTTTTAACAACATGTACATCAAGTCTAGTCAAGAGGAAGTATCAGAGTGGTGTTCAGGGACCTGTTGCACTAGAACGTGGTTGAGTTTGCAGATGTCAGTTTGGTAAGCTTTTGTTTTTACAGATCTTTTAAAAATCTGCCCGTGTAGAAATGAACGTGATATTCAGATTTTAGCATCTAATTATTAAAAATGCTGCATTGAAAGAACAAAAAAGTAACAACAGATGTGGGCCTGTGAGTTTCAACAAAGGAAAATAAGAAAAAACATTCTGAACAACCTTTGTGGCCATTTGAACATAGATTTACAACTTCATGAGGTGCACCTGAATGCACCATGAAGGACTGTCAGCCAGTAATGATTGATGGCTGTTATTCTAAACAGCATTTCTGTTGATTCTGGTCTGTCAGAGATAAAATAACACTTAAGTACAAAGGAAAACTTCCTCCAACATTCAAATCATTGTTTACCTCTTCATTTATTAATGAGTAAATATGATTTATTATTGATTATCAAATAACAACAAAGACGTAACCCTAACCCTAACCCTAACCCCCTAACCCATCTTAAATATGTCTCACTTGTCTAACCCTAAAGATATTCAGCTGAATGTGATCATAAATAAAGAAAAGCAAGAAATCTCCATATTTGAGGCTGAAAAGATTTTTGCATTAAAGATTACTTTAACTATTCATCATTTATAGAGCTGCAGTGATTGATTATTAAATTAATTGTCAACTATTTTGATACTCAATTAAGTTTATTTTTAGTTTTTAAAAAAAGTCTAAATTCTTTGATTTAAGCTTCTTAAATGTGAATATTTTCTGTTTTGTTTTTTTTAACCGAATGTCTTTGAATTTGAGGACAAAACGACATTTGAGGACGTTATCTTGGACGCTGATCAACAATTTTCTGACATTTTAAAACGACTGTTAATGAATTAAATGAGGAAATAATCGATTGATTTATCACAACAGTTAAATTCTGTTTTACAGGCGTCTCCAACCTCGACAAACAAAACCAAAACTTAAAAATTAAAACTCTTTCAACTTCTTGACTTCTGTCTTTCCTTCAGTGTCTGCTGTGATAAATGAAAGTCGACTGACGTCTCTTTGTTTTTTTTCAGAAATATCTGGAGAAGGAACAGAGCAAAGCAGAGAAGAAGAAAGGGAAGAAGACTACAGCATGAAAATGCATCATGTGACCCAGGAGGAGTGGACATGGGACTTTTTAAGTACTTCAGTTTGTTCTCAAATGTTGGATGTGACTCTGAAATCTCTACCTGCCAGGTGAACAAGTTCTGGTCACCCTGGCAACAGCTAAAAGCGAGGTCTCGTCCTCAGCGAGCAGGAAGGAAACAGACGTGTGAAGATAAACTGAGTGTTTGTGAAGCAGCTGCAGTCAGACTGTAAAAATCACATTAATAGAAAAGTTAAACAGATTTTGTTCTCAGTCCAACACTCACAGGGTCACACGCCCAAATAAGGAGCTGCCTGTTGATTGGCCGAGACAATTTTTGGTCACAAGAAACTATTTTTTTCATTATTAATAACTTGTTTGGTTCTTAAAATACTGAGGGAAAAGAAAAGCAGGGAATATTTGTCCCTCTGTGCTTCAAAAAAAGTTAATAAATTAAATCAAATAGTTTCTGTTCAATTTTCAGTCAGGTGAACATTTGATTTATTGATCAGTTCAATAAAGAAAGGAAAAGAATTAAAGGTTAGCCTAGCTTAGCATTAAGACTGAAAATGACTGGAACTATTTTATGACAGTATTCATCCGCCAAGTGCCAGGAAATCCCTCTACAGAAGTGTGGGGTGGATGGATACACACATTGGTCAAGAAATAGTTCCAACATAAAACCACAAACTGGTTTTTACTTTTTTTTTTTTTCCCTGCAGGAAAATTTTCCTAAAATGTCAAACTCTTCTTTTAATTCTGTTATCATGGAAAACAAACTTTGATGCCTGAATGTTTCTGGTGACGTTTTATAAAATAAACCAGTTTCCTTAAATATGTGGATTTTTTTTTTTTAAATAAAAATGATTTACCAGTAAAAACAGAACAAAACTCGACATCCTGAAGTTACAAAGTCTTAGTTTTAATTTACAATGTAATGAAAATTTTCATTTTACTACAGAAATAAATCATAAGTCAGTTTTCACTTCTGACCTGTAGAAACTACAGTGACGTTGGGTTTTAAACTGTCAACCTGCCGCCATCAAACAAACTGATGTTTGTTCTGAGTTTTTCTCTTTTCTGCCTTTTTTGCTGAACATTGAGTCAAATTCAGAACTTAAAATTCAAAACTTAAAAAGATTTCTAAAGTTTAAGACAAAGTAACAAAAACCTGAACTGATTTAAAAAGAAAATACAGTCTCTGTTATGTGATCATGTGACATCGTGTCTGTTTCACCTTCAGTTCAGCTCGTCCACGGATCTTTTCCCGTCTTCTCCTGGAAAACACACAAAGGTTTCTTTTATTCGTAACGGATATGAGTGTGGAGAGAAATCAGGTTCAGAAAGATTCTGAGGTTTTAAAACGATGTTAAATAATTTCACAGCCTGCAGTCGTATGGTTTGTGAATGTGTAATGCAGTTTTACAGCAGTAGAAATATTCTGTGCAGACTGGAGTATGAATTTTGATGTACTCATAAATCATGCTTCATAGGCTCCCATAAAAAGATAAAAAGGAAATCTGAGTGTCCATGTCTCAGACTTTGTAACTTTACTGTTAAAAATATTTCTGCATTTTAATTACAAATACACAAAACACTTCTACAACCATAAAACCAATTTGTAGCTGCAGCACCACCACATTTCACTGAGTTCAGTTTAACTATAAATCTTAACATGTGACCCTTTCAGCTGAAAATAACAGCAGAAATAAACAAGTCTGGCAGTTGATTTGAATTGTAGAGATCTGTAAAACTGACAGTTTTCTACCTGGAGGTGACTGTTTGTTCAGGGAAGCTGAGCTGGAAATGATCAACTTTAATGAAGTGATTTCAGATAAAGTGAATGACTGAATGAGTTAAACTTTTACATAAAGAAACATAACAAGTTGGATTTTTGCTGAGCCAGACTGAACGAAAAATGGTGATGTTAATCATTAATCACAATTAGGAATTTAATTGATAGTCCAGAGATGTGTCTGGTCCAATCAGCTGACAGACTGACAGGTGTTTACAGACTCACCTGGTACTTCCTGTAGTGTTCCGCCGTGCTGCAGTGTTGAAGTTTGGCTTCGTCCTCGTCGGCGTAGATCACCTGACACAAGTTACAGAAATAACCAACGACCGGACGAACAAACTCGGCTCCTGCAGGACGAAAACAACACGGTGAGGGGACAGTGAACGCATCACTGCTAATCAAAGTAACATCAACACCTTGTACCATCACACAGAATGTATGAAGGAGGTCTGTGTACTAAAACTGAGGGGTGTCATGATTCTTTAGGTTCACAAACAGTTATGACTTTAAATTAAATTTAAACTTTTTATTTTGCTCTGACGTCTCTGCCACTGTAAAGATCAACAGATGATTGGTTTTATGTCCAAACAACTGTCATTTACATTTCCAAATGATTCTTTAAGAGTCTAGATGATATCCAGCGTGATGTAACGGGTGTTTAAGCCGCTCTGTGTCGTCTCTGAAGGAGACACACTGGACGCTGCAGGTGGACAGAGGTGGACAGAAGAACAAACACAGAGAATCAGTGAGTCTGCCTTTCACTTTGATTCATGAAACTGTGAGCTCATTTTGATTTTAATTATCAGCTTCATAATTATTCCACATTTAGCTCCTGTCTTCTCGGACTCCCTCATTCTTGTACTTTACGATCTCAATTTAGTTTATTGTACTAAAGGTCCAACATACAGTTTATCAATTAATCTGTCAATTATTCTCATGATTAATCGATGAGTTGTTTGGTTTGCTGTCTGTAGAACGCCACTCTGCAGACCCTGGAGGAGCCTCCTTCACATTCAGGACCAGGTCTGCACAATTAATCACAATATTATCAAAATCACAAACATCTGAAAAACAGCATTATTATATATGAAGTCCTGTAGAGCTGCAGAGACATCCTGACCTAAAAATCCTCTTCCTCAGAGGAAAGAAAAACATGATGTGTAGGACAGGACGTCTCTGTCTCACCATATCTGGTCAGTTAAACCCTTAAAGACACATTTTGCCTTTAACGAATATTGCAGAAAGCCATATTGGTATTTTGATAAGGTTTTGACTGACTGTGCAGCTCTACTGCTGATTTAAGAGGACAGATTTTCTTACCAACAGGTTTGGAGGGTTTCTGCAGCTCTTCAGCGCCCCCTGCTGGTTCACACTGCTCCCCTTTGACCTCAGAGTCCTGCAGCAGATCAGCAGGTTTCTGAAACAGATTTCAGATGAAAACACTGTCATACATGTAAAGTGAAATCTTTCTCTGACAGTTAATTGATTATTGATCAGAAAGTTAAAGGTCTGAAGTGTCTTAACTCGTCATTACAACCTGTTTGAGCACATGAACCTGCTGCAGGTCTTCAGTTGTACCTGTTCACTTGTTGGTTTTTGATCTGAATCCTTCAGTTCTGGTCCAGACGTCTCCTCCTCTGATGCTTCTGTCTCACTGACCTCCATCTTCTCTTCTGTTTTAGACGACGGCTCCTTTTCTGGAGTCTTTTCAGCAGCAGACGTCCTCTCAGCCAAGTCCTCCGTTTCTTCAGTCTGAGCCGATTCTTCTTCTGTCTCCTTTTCTTGACTCTTTTTATCGGCCGGTTCGTTCTCTGGTGTCGTTCTGGAGATCTTTTTGGACACAGACTCTTTCTCTGGTGTCTTTTTTTCCAATGGCTCCTGCTCTGGAGACTTTCTGGACACAACCTCTTTTTCTGGAGTCTTTTTTGTCTTTCTATCAGTCGACTCACATGGTGTCGTTTCTGACTCAGTTTTGGTGACTGATTCTTTTTCCGGTGACTTCTTCTCCAGAAAACTTTTGGCCTCAGACTCCTTTTCTGACGACTTCCTGTTGCCTGTTTTTGACTCCTTTTTCTGAGTCTTTTTAGACGTCGACTCTTTCTCTGGAGTCTTTTTTGAGGACTTCCTGTTGGACTCATCCTTGTTCAGTCTCTCACTCCTCCTGCTGCTGCTTTGAGTCCTTTGCTCCTCCTCCTCCTCCTGAACCTCACACCTGTGAAGACAGAGACAGGGATTCAGAGGTTTTCTGGGTAAATGACCACATTAATCTGAACGGGATCACCATGGAGACGGCATGTTGACGGTTTCTGACCCGTTAGTGAGGCGTTTGTATTCATGGGAGATCTGGACGTCGAGTCTGGAGCCGTTGAAAGTCACAGGGTTACCGCTCAGCTCTCTGACGGCTCTCAGAGCTTCTGAAGACGACGACATCTCGATGAAACCCTGAAACAGATAAACGGTGACGATGAAGAGACGTTACAAAGAGCTGCAGGGAAAGAAAACCAGCAAGAAAGAAAGAGAGAAGAACTAGAAAGAGAAAAGCTAGAAACTAGAAAAGCTTTAAGGAAAGAGATGTAGACATACAGGGCTAGAAAAAAGAAAGAAATAGAGCTAGAAGGACAGAATTAGAAAAAAGGAAGCTAGTAACAGAGTGGAGATAAAGGCTGACAAAAAGAGCTAGAAAGAAAGAAAGAAAAGAAAGGAGCGTGAAGGAAAGAAAGAGCAAGAAAAGAAAGGAGAACAAGAAAGAAGGAAAAGCTACAAAGAGGAGAGAAAGGGAGCTAGAAAGAGTGAGAGGGAAAGACAAGAAAGCTTTAAAGAAAAAACTACAAGAGGTAGAAGGAAAGAAAGAAATGGAACTAGAAAGGAAAGAGGTACAACGCTTCAAAGAAGTTAAGATATAGATAAAAAGACAGAGGAAGAAGTCAAGGAAAAAAAAACAGAAAGAAAGAAAACATAATAAAAAAAGAGACAGAGGGACTAAAGAAAAAGAGGAACTCACACAGCTGGGAGGTTGGTGGAAGAAGCGCACCGCCGTCCCAAAATCTTTGACCAGTCTGATGAACTCAGCGTCGGTGTCGGAACACAGAGGGAGGTTCCTGAAGAGAACAACTCGGGTGGACGGAGACTGGAAACAAACAACAAGTAAATATCAACAACAAGGTTTTCTCTTCATAATCAACAACATGTCTGATAATGTCAATATTTCATGTCTTCTTACTTTGGATCCATCAGCAACTTCTTCATCTGAAACAAACAAAACAAGATTCAAATCAAACAGGATGAAATAAAACTTTATTAAAAAGAGAATTTAAAAACTGAAATATCTGATTTAACCCTCTATGGTACCATGTTGCCCTCAGGCAACAAACCCATTTTTGCCCTGTCACATCTCCACAATGCATCCCTTTAAATGATGCGATACTTTAAAAAAGAGGTAAAACCATAGAGAACCATTAACAATGCTTTAAGTTGTCACATGACCTCCAGGAAGCGATTTTGAAACCCTTCTTGGCGGGCTTTTTCTAAGGAGACAGCTCTGCTATCTTGCTGCAAAAAAAAGACTCTCAAAAAGTTATTTTTTGTCCCTTTTCCACCTGGAAAAAATGTCTTCACACTAATAGGTGAGTAAACTTTAAGTTTTGATAGTTTCATGCAACTTATTTACTAATTTAATAGTGGAAACTTGTTAAAATGCAGCTGTTGCCCTGAGGCAACAACGTGCCATCATGGAAAGTTGCAATGTTGCCTGCAACAGTGAACCATTATGGAATCACTATAGCAAACACAACACTGACCACTGGCCTATTTGGGTGGAGAAAAAGGGCAGATGCAGATACCCTGGATGTAAGGGTATAGTGAAATCACAGTGCACAAAATGTGTCACCTGCCTGTGCTTCACTCCTGAAAAAAACTGCTTCATGGAGTTCCATAAGCACTGAGCAGCAACACCACAAGTGATGGCAACACATGTCAGGAAAGACACAGGGGACTGACAGAAAACATGCACTGAAATGAAGCAGTGATGATCAAAAACTGGAATTTGTTGTTTTTGTTTTTCAAATGGTTATGGTAATGGTTATCTTTGTTGATTTAAGTAGTTTAAAGTTTTATACTTTACACATTTATTTCAATGGGTTGTTCCTAAATAGTACAATGTTGCCTACAGGCAACATTTAGCCAAGAAACTTTTTAAATTCTTTTCATAATTCTTTTTAATTTAAAATTTAAAATGAATTGTGACTTCTTGATGTTACTGAATATTTTTGCATATGTTTATGAAATAAACAATGTTCAAATTGGAAAAGGAACGTTCTTTTTCACTTATGCACCATTATGGTACAATGTTGCCTACAGGCAACGAACCCCAAAAACTTCCAAAAATAAAAATATAAATAAAATTTCTTCAGATTATGTTTATTTAGTCTATTTTGAGACATAAAAACACATTTCCCTCACTGGCATCATAATGTGTACCATAGAGGGATATGACCATACATACATACATACATACATACGTACATACATACATACATACATACATACATACATACATATGACCGTACATACATACACACACATACATACATATATACATATGAGCATACATACATACATACATATGACCATACATACATACATACATATGAGCATAAATACATACATACATACATATGACCATACATACATACATACATACATATGACCATACATACATACATACATACGTACATACATATGAGCATACATACATATGAGCATACATTCATACATATGGCCAAACATATGACCATGCATACAAACATACAGACATATGACCATACATACATACATACATACATACATACATACATACATATGACCATACATACATATAACCATGCATACATACATACATACATATGACCATGCATACATTCATATGACCATACATACATACACACATACATACATACATATGGTCATACATATGACCATGCATACATACATACATACATATGAGCATACATGCATACATACATACATACATACATATGACCATGCATACATACATACATGTGACCATACATACATACATACATACATATGAGCATACATACATATGAGCATATATACATACATACATATGACCATACATACATACATACATATATACATACACACATACATATGAGAATACATACATACATATGACCATGCATACATACATATGAGCATACATACATACATATGACTATGCATACATACATATGAGCATACATACATACATATGACCATACATACATACATACATACATATGACCATACATACATACATACATATATATATAAATTCTTTTTATAATTCTTTTTAATTTAAAATTTAAAATGAATTGTAACTTCTTGATGTTATTGAATATTTTTGCATATGTTTATGAAATAAACAATGTTCAAATTGGAAAAGGAACGTTCTTTGTCACTAACGCACCATTATGGTACAATGTTGCCTACAGGCAACAAACCCCAAAAACGTCCAAAAATAAAAATAAAAATAAAAATAAAATTTCTTCAGATTATGTTTATTTAGTCTATTTTGAGACATAAAAACACATTTCCCTCACTGGCATCATAATGTGTACCATAGAAGGATATGACCATACATACATGCATACATACATACATACATACATACATATGACCGTACATACATACATACACATACATACATATGAGCATACATACATACATACATATGACCATACATGCATACATACATACATACATACATATGAGCATACATACATACATACATACATATGAGCATACATACATACATACATATGAGCATGAATACATACATACATACATATGAACATACATACATACATACATATGAGCATACATACATATGAGCATACATACATACATACATACGTACATACATATGAGCATACATACATATGAGCATACATTCATACATATGGCCAAACATATGACCATGCATACAAACATACATACATATGACTATACATACATACATATAACCATATATACATATGACCATGCATACATACATACATATTACCATACATATATACATACATACATACATACATACATACATACTTATGACCATACATGCATACATATGACCATACATACATATGACCATGCATACATTCATATGACCATACATACATATACACATACATACATACATACATATGGTCATACATATGACCATGCATACATACATACATATGAGCATACATGCATACATACATACATACATATGACCATGCATACATACATACATACATACATACATATGAGCATACATACATATGAGCATATATACATACATACATATGAGAATACATACATACATATGACCATGCATACATACATATGACCATACATACATACATATGACCATGCATACATACATGAGCATACATACATACATATGACCATACATACATACATATGACCATACATACATACATACATACATACATACATATATATGACGATACACACATACATACATATATATATAAATTGTTTTTAGAATTCTTTTTAATTTAAAATTTAAAATGAATTGTGACTTCTTGATGTTATTGAATATTTTTTGCATATGTTTATGAAATAAACAATGTTCAAATTGGAAAAGGAACGTTCTTTTTCACTTATGCACCATTATGGTACAATGTTGCCTACAGGCAACGAACCCCAAAAACTTCCAAAAATAAAAATAAAAATAAAATTTCTTCAGATTATGTTTATTTAGTCTATTTTGAGACATAAAAACACATTTCCCTCACTGGCATCATAATGTGTACCATAGAGGGATATGACCATACATACATACATACATACATACATACATATGACCGTACATACATACACACACATACATACATACATACATACATACATACATATGAGCATACATACATACATACATATGACCATACATGCATGCATACATACATACATACTTACATACATACATATGAGCATACATACATATGAGCATACATACATACATACGTACATACATATGTAGCTCAGCGTAAGTTCAATCAGGAAGACCTTCTATTACGCTGCCTTCATTCACAACTTTCCTTTACTCCGCCTCTCTCCTCCTATTCCCTCTAATCAGCTGTTTGTGGGCGTTCACCTTCGTCTTTACCATCCATTCAGATTTTGCCACGGTTGCGATAGCCAGTCAATTTGCTGCTGCCAAATCTTTAAATCGCCTCTGTCTTTGCTCCATCAGTTGTCATTCAGTCAATCGCGCGACCCTCCTCCACCCCTCTCTCCTCCAGTCACTGGACCCAGGTAGCAGAAGATGTTCACCTCGATCCTCCCTGAAGCCCTCTCCTCCAGCCTTCAGGTCCAGGCAGCAGGAGTCCAGAGCCACTTCACCTCACCAGTCTCTGCTTTGCACCTCATCATCACCACCACCACCAGTTTCTAGACCCCGGGGGGGTTCTCTTCACTACAGCTTCATCACCCCCATTTATATATACGTATTGTTTCACCTCATGGGGGTCTAACCGCCAAAGACTGTTCATGTTTCATATATCATGCATGTGCCAATAAACCATTTCTCTTTTACTCTTAGTCTCTCCTGATTGAAATGAGCATACATACATATGAGCATACATTCATACATATGGCCAAACATATGACCATACATACATACATACATACATACATATGACCATATGTACATATGACCATGCATACAAACATACATATGACCATACATAAATAGATACATACATACATACATACATACTTATGATCATACATGCATACATATGACCATACATACATATGACCATGCATACATTCATATGACCATACATACATATACACATACATACATACATATGGTCATACATATGACGATGCATACATACATACATACATACATACATACATATGAGCATACATGCATACATACATACATACATATGACCATGCATACATACATACATGTGACCATACATACATACATACATACATACATATGAGAATACATACATTCATATGACCATGCATACATACATATGAGCATACATACATACATATGACCATGCATCCATACATATGACCATACATACATACATATGACCATACATACATACATACATATGACCATACATATGACCATACATACATACATACATACATACATACGACCATACATGCATACATACATACATACATACATGTGACCATGCATACATACATACATATGAGCATACATACATACATACATACATACATATGAGCATACATACATAGATACATACATACTTATGACCATACATGTATACATATGACCATACATACATACATACATACATACATACATACATATGACCATACATACATATGACCATGCATACATTCATATGACCATACATACATACACACATACATACATACATATGGTCATACATATGACCATGCATACATACATACATACATACTTATGAGCATACATGCATACATACATACATATGACCATGCATACATACATACATGTGACCATACATAGATACATACCTTAATATGAGCATACATACATACATACATACATACATACATATGAGAATACATACATACATATGACCATGCATACATACATATGAGCATACATACTTACATATGACCATGCATACATACATATGAGCATACATACATACATATGACCATACATACATACATACATATGACCATACATACATACATACATATGACCATACATACATACATACATATATATATGACCATACATACATACATACATACATACATACATACATATATATATAAATTCTTTTTCATAATTCTTTTTAATTTAAAATTTAAAATGAATTATGACTTCTTGATGTTATTGAATATTTTTGCATATGTTTATGAAATAAACAATGTTCAAATTGGAAAAGGAATGTTCTTTTTCACTTATGCACCATTATGGTACAATGTTGCCTACAGGCAACAAACCCCAAAAACTTCCAAAAATAAAAATAAAAATAAAAATAAAATTTCTTCAGATTATGTTTATTTAGTCTATTTTGAGACATAAAAACACATTTCCCTCACTGGCATCATAATGTGTACCATAGAGGGATATGACCATACATACATACATACATACATACATACATACATACATATGACCATACATACATACACATACATACATACATACATACATATATACATATGAGCATACATACATACATACATATGACCATACATGCATGCATACATACATACATACATACATACATACATACATATGAGCATACATACATATGAGCATACATACATACATACATACATACTTATGATCATACATGCATACATATGACCATACATACATATGACCATGCATACATTCATATGACCATACATACATATACACATACATACATACATATGGTCATACATATGACGATGCATACATACATACATACATACATATGAGCATACATGCATACATACATACATACATACATATGACCATGCATACATACATACATGTGACCATACATACATACATACATACATACATATGAGCATACATACATATGACCATACATACATCCATACATATGAGAATAGATACATTCATATGACCATGCATACATACATATGAGCATACATACATACATATGACCATGCATACATACATATGACCATACATACATACATATGACCATACATACATACATACATACATACATACATGCATACGACCATACATGCATACATACATACATACATACATACATGTGACCATGCATACATACATACATATGAGCATACATACATACATACATGTGACCATACATACATACATACATACATACATACATACATATGAGCATACATACATACATATATACATACATACATACATATGACCATACATACATATGACCATGCATACATACATTCATATGACCATACATACATACATACTTATGACCATACATGCATACATACATACATATGACCATGCATACATACATACATGTGACCATACATACATACATACATACATAAATATGAGCATACATACATATGAGCATATATACATACATACATATGACCATACATACATACATACATATGACCATACATACATATGACCATACATACATACATACATACATACATATAAATATATAAATTATTTTTTATAATTCTTTTTAATTTAAAATTTAAAATGAATTATGACTTCTTGATGTAATGGAATTTTTTTTGCATATGTTTATGAAATAAACAATGTTCAAATTGGAAAAGGAACGTTCTTTTTCACTTATGCACCATTATGGTACAATGTTGCCTACAGGCAACAAACCCCAAAAACTTCCAAAAATAAAAATAAAAATAAAAATAAAATTTCTTCAGATTATGTTTATTTAGTCTATTTTGAGACATAAAAACACATTTCCCTCACTGGCATCATAATGTGTACCATAGAGGGATATGACCATACATACATACATACATACATACATACATACATATGACCATACATACATACACATACATACATACATACATACATATGGGCATACATACATACATACATATGAGCATACATGCATGCATACATACATACATACATACATACATACATACATACATATGAGCATACATACATACATACATACATACTTATGATCATACATGCATACATATGACCATACATACATATGACCATGCATACATTCATATGACCATACATACATATACACATACATACATACATATGGTCATACATATGACCATGCATACATACATACATACATACATATGAGCATACATGCATACATACATACATACATATGACCATGCATACATACATACATGTGGCCATACATACATACATACATACATACATATATACATACATACGTACATATGAGCAGACATACATACATACATATGAGAATACATACATTCATATGACCATGCATACATACATATGAGCATACATACATACATATGACCATGCATACATACATATGACCATACATATATACATATGACCATACATACATACATACATATGACCATACATACATACATACATACATACGACCATACATGCATACATACATACATACATACATGTGACCATGCATACATACATACATATGAGCATACACACATACATACATGTGACCATACATATGAGCATACATACATACATACATATGAGCATACATACATACATATATACATACATACATACATATGACCATACATACATATGACCATGCATACATACATTCATATGACCATACATACATACATACATACATACTTATGACCATACATGCATACATACATACATATGACCATGCATACATACATACATGTGACCATACATACATATGAGCATATATACATACATACATATGAACATACATACATACATACATACATATGAGAATACATACATACATATGACCATGCATACATACATATGTGCATACATAATACATATGACCATGCATACATACATATGAGCATACATACATACATATGACCATACATACATACATACATATGACCATACATACATACATACATATGACCATACATACATACATACATATATATATAAATTATTTTTTATAATTCTTTTTAATTTAAAATTTAAAATGAATTATGACTTCTTGATGTTATTGAATATTTTTGCATATGTTTATGAAATAAACAATGTTCAAATTGGAAAAGGAACGTTCTTTTTCACTTATGCATCATTATGGTACAATGTTGCCTACAGGCAACAAACCCCAAAAACTTCCAAAAATAAAAATAAAAATAAAAATAAAATTTCTTCAGATTATGTTTATTTAGTCTATTTTGAGACATAAAAACACATTTCCCTCACTGGCATCATAATGTGTACCATAGAGGGATATGACCATACATACATACATACATACATACATATGACCATACATACATACAAATACATACATACATACATACATACATACATACATATGAGCATACATACATACATACATATGACCATACATGCATGCATACATACATACATACATACATACATACATACATACATACATATGACCATACATACATATGACCATGCATACATACATTCATATGACCATACATACATACATACATACTTATGACCATACATGTATACATATGACCATACATACATACATACATACATTTGACCATACATACATATGACCATGCATACATTCATATGACCATACATACATACACACATACATATATACATATGGTCATACATATGACCATGCATACATACATACATACATACTTATGAGCATACATGCATACATACATACATATGACCATGCATACATACATACATGTGACCATACATACGTACATACATAAATATGAGCATACATACATATGAGCATATATACATACATACATATGACCATACATACATACATATGAGAATACATACATACATATGACCATGCATACATACATATGAGCATACATACATACATATGAACATGCATACATACATATGAGCATACATACATACATATGACCATACATACATACATACATATGACCATACATACATACATACATACATACATACATACATACATACATATATATATGACCATACATACTTACATACATACATACATATATATATAAATTCTTTTTCATAATTCTTTTTAACTTAAAATTTAAAATGAATTATGACTTCTTGATGTTATTGAATATTTTTGCATATGTTTATGAAATAAACAATGTTCAAATTGGAAAAGGAACGTTCTTTTTCACTTATGCACCATTATGGTACAATGTTGCCTACAGGCAACAAACCCCAAAAGCTTCCAAAAATAAAAATAAAAATAAAAATAAAATTTCTTCAGATTATGTTTATTTAGTCTATTTTGAGGCATAAAAACACATTTCCCTCACTGGCATCATAATGTGTACCATAGAGGGATATGACCATACATACATACATACATACATACATATGACCATACGTACATACACATACATACATACATACATACATACATACATACATACATATGAGAATACATACATACATATGACCATGCATACATACATACATACATACATACATACATACATATGAGCATACATACATATGAGCATACATACATATGAGCATACATACATACATACATACATACATATGACCATACATACATACATACATATGACCATACATACATACATATGAGCATACATACATACATACATACATACATATGAGCATACATACATACATATATACATACATACATACATATGACCATACATACATATGACCATGCATACATACATTCATATGACTATACATACATACATACATACATACATACATACTTATGACCATACATGCATACATACATACATATGACCATGCATACATACATACATGTGACCATACATACATACATACATAAATATGAGCATACATACATATGAGCATATATACATACATACATATGACCATACATACATACATACATAAATACATACATACATACATACATACATATGAGAATACATACATACATATGACCATGCATACATACATATGAGCATACATACATACATATGACCATGCATACATACATATGAGCATACATACATACATTTGACCATACATACATACATACATATGACCATACATACATACATACATATGACCATACATACATACATACATACTTACATATATACATACATACATACATATATATATAAATTCTTTTTCATAATTCTTTTTAATTTAAAATTTAAAATGAATTATGACTTCTTGATGTTATTGAATATTTTTGCATATGTTTATGAAATAACCAATGTTCAAATTGGAAAAGGAACGTTCTTTTTCACTTATGCACCATTATGGTACAATGTTGCCTACAGGCAACAAACCCCAAAAACTTCCAAAAATAAAAGTAAAAATAAAAATAAAATTTCTTCAGATTATGTTTATTTAGTCTATTTTGAGACATAAAAACACATTTCCCTCACTGGCATCATAATGTGTACCATAGAGGGATATGACCATACATACATACATACATACATACATATGACCATACATACAGACACATACATACATACATACATACATACATACATACATATGAGCATACATACATACATACATATGACCATACATGCATGCATACATACATACATACATACATATGAGCATACATACATATGAGCATACATACATACATACATATGAGCATACATACATATGAGCATACATACATACATACATACATACTTATGATCATACATGCATACATATGACCATACATACATATGACCATGCATACATTCATATGACCATACATACATATACACATACATACATACATATGGTCATACATATGACCATGCATACATACATACATACATACATACATACATATGAGCATACATGTATACATACATACATACATACATATGACCATGCATACATACATACATGTGACCATACATACATACATACATACATATGAGCATACATACATATGACCATACATACATACATACATACATATGAGAATAAATACATTCATATGACCATGCATACATACATATGAGCATATATACATACATATGACCATGCATACATACATATGACCATACATACATACATATGACCATACATACATACATACATATGACCATACATACATACATACATACATACATACATACATACATACGACCATACATGCATACATACATACATACATGTGACCATGCATACATACATACATATGAGCATACATACATACATACATACATATATATGAGCATACTTACATACATACATATATACATACATACATACATATGACCATACATACATATGACCATGCATACATATATTCATATGACCATACATACATACATACATACATACTTATGACCATACATGTATACACATGACCATACATACATACATACATACATATGACAATACATACATATGACCATGCATACATTCATATGACCATACATACATACATACTTATGAGCATACATGCACACATACATACATATGACCATGCATACATACATACATGTGACCATACATACATACATACATAAATATGAGCATACATACATATGAGCATATATACATACATACATACATATGACCATACATACATACATAAATACATACATACATATGAGAATACATACATACATATGACCATGCATACATACATATGAGCATACATACATACATATGACCATGCATACATACATATGACCATACATACATACATATGACCATACATACATACATACATACATACATATATATATGACCATACATACATACATACATACATACATACATACATATGAGCATATATATATGAGCATACATTCATACATATGGCCAAACATATGACCATGCATACAA
Organism: Lutjanus erythropterus; assembly: GCF_056507025.1. Classification (NCBI taxonomy): domain Eukaryota; kingdom Metazoa; phylum Chordata; class Actinopteri; order Lutjaniformes; family Lutjanidae; genus Lutjanus; species Lutjanus erythropterus. The sequence goes on along the minus strand of NC_139321.1, from coordinate 1,314,243 downwards.
ACATACATACATATGACCATACATACATACATACATACATACATACATACGACCATACATACATATGACCATGCATACATACATACATATGACCATACATATATACATACATACATACATACATACATATGACCATACATACATACATACATACGACCATACATACATACATACATACATACATATGACCATGCATACATACATACATATGACCATACATATATACATACATACATACATACATACACATACTTATGACCATACATACATACATACATACATATGACCATACATACATATGACCATGCATACATTCATATAACCATACATACATACATACACACATACATACATACATACATATGAGCATACATGCATACATACATACATACATATGACCATGCATACATACATACATGTGACCATACATACATACATACATACATACATACATACATACATACGAGCATATATACATACATACATATGACCATACATATATACATACATACATTCATACATACTTATGACCATACATAAATACATACATATGACCATACATACATATGACCATGCATACATTCATATAACCATACATACATACACACATACATACATATGAGCATACATGCATACATACATACATACATATGACCATGCATACATACATACAAACATACATATGAGCATATATACATACATACATATGACCATACATACATACATACATACTTATGACCATACATGCATACATACATACATATGACCATGCATACATACATACATGTGACCATACATACATACATACATAAATATGAGCATACATACATATGAGCATATATACATACATACATATGACCATACATACATACATACATATGACCATACATACATATGACCATACATACATACATACATACATATATATATAAATTATTTTTTATAATTCTTTTTAATTTAAAATTTAAAATGAATTATGACTTCTTGATGTAATGGAATTTTTTTGCATATGTTTATGAAATAAACAATGTTCAATTATGGTACAATGTTGCCTACAGGCAACAAACCCCAAAAACTTCCAAAAATAAAAATAAAAATAAAAATAAAATTTCTTCAGATTATGTTTATTTAGTCTATTTTGAGACATAAAAACACATTTCCCTCACTGGCATCATAATGTGTACCATAGAGGGATATGACCATACATACATACATACATACATACATATGACCATACATGCATGCATACAGACACATACATACATACATACATACATATGAGCATACATACATATGAGCATACATACATACATACATATGAACATACATACATATGAGCATACATACATACATACATACATACTTATGATCATACATGCATACATATGACCATACATACATATGACCATGCATACATTCATATGACCATACATACATATACACATACATACATACATATGGTCATACATATGACCATGCATATATACATACATACATACATATGAGCATACATGTATACATACATACATACATACATATGACCATGCATACATACATACATGTGACCATACATACATACATACATACATATGAGCATACATACATATGACCATACATACATACATACATACATATGAGAATACATACATTCATATGACCATGCATACATACATATGAGCATATATACATACATATGACCATGCATACATACATATGTCCATACATACATACATATGACCATACATACATACATACATATGACCATACATACATACATACATACATACATACATACATACATACATACGACCATACATGCATACATACATACATACATGTGACCATGCATACATACATACATATGAGCATACATACATACATACATATGAGCATACATACATACATATATACATACATACATACATATGACCATACATACATATGACCATGCATACATATATTCATATGACCATACATGTATACACATGACCATACATACATACATACATATGACAATACATACATATGACCATGCATACATTCATATGACCATACATACATACATACTTATGAGCATACATGCACACATACATACAAATGACCATGAATACATACATACATGTGACCATATATACATACATACATAAATATGAGCATACATACATATGAGCATATGTACATACATACATACATACATATGACCATACATACATACATAAATACATACATACATATGACCATGCATACATACATATGAGCATACATACATACATATGACCATGCATACATACATATGACCATACATACATACATATGACCATACATACATACATATGATCATACATACATACATACATACATACATACATATATATATGACCATACATACATACATACATACATATGAGCATATATATATGAGCATACATTCATACATATGGCCAAACATATGACCATGCATACAAACATACATACATATGACCATACATACATACATACATACATACATACATACGACCATACATACATATGACCATGCATACATACATACATATGACCATACATATATACATACATACATACATACATACATACATACTTATGACCATACATACATACATACATATGACCATACATACATACATACATACATACATACATACATACATATGACCATACATACATATGACCATGCATACATACATACATATGACCATACATATATACATACATACATACACATACTTATGACCATACATACATACATATGACCATACATACATATGACCATGCATACATTCATATAACCATACATACATAAATACACACATACATACATACATACGAGCATACATGCATACATACATACATATGACCATGCATACATACATACATGTGACCATACATACATACATACATACATACATACATACATACATATGAGCATATATACATACATACATATGACCATACATATATACATACATACATACATACATACATACTTATGACCATACATACATACATACATATGACCATACATACATATGACCATGCATACATTCATATAACCATACATACATACACACATACATACATATGAGCATACATGCATACATACATACATACATATGACCATGCATACATACATACATACATACATACATATGAGCATATATACATACATACATATGACCATACATACATACATACATACATACATACATACATATGAGAATACATACATACATATGACCATGCATACATACATATGAGCATATATACATACATATGAGCATACATACATACATACGACCATACATACATACATACATACATACATATACATTTAAATTCTTTTCATAATTCTTTTTCACTTATGCACCATTATGGTACAATGTTGCCTACAGGCAACAAACCCCAAAAACTTCCAAAAATAAAAATAAAAATAAAAATAAAATTTCTTCAGATTATGTATATTTAGTCTATTTTGAGACATAAAAACACATTTCCCTCACTGGCATCATAATGTGTACCATAGAGGGATATGACCATACATACATACATACATACATACATACATATGACCATACATACAGACACATACATACATACATACATACATACATATGAGCATACATACATACATACATATGACCATACATGCATGCATACATACATACATACATATGAGCATACATACATATGAGCATACATACATATGAGCATACATACATACATACATATATACTTATGACCATACATACATATGACCATGCATACATTCATATGACCATACATACATATACACATACATACATACATACATATGGTCATACATATGACCATGGATACATACATACATACATACATATGAGCATACATGCATACATACATACATACATATGAGAATACATACATTCATATGACCATGCATACATACATATGAGCATACATACATACGACCATGCATACATACATATGAGCATACATACATACATATGACCATACATACATACATACATATGACCATACATACATACATACATACATACATACATACATACGACCATACATGCATACATACATACATACATACATACATACGACCATACATGCATACATACATACATACATAAATGTGACCATGCATACATACATACATATGAGCATACATACATACATACATATGAGCATACATACATACATATATACATACATACATACATACATATGACCATACATACATATGACCATGCATACATACATTCATATGACCATACATACATACATACGTACATACATACATACATACTTATGACCATACATGTATACACATGACCATACATACATACATACATTCATATGACAATACATACATATGACCATGCATACATTCATATGACCATACATACATACATACTTATGAGCATACATGCACACATACATACATATGACCATGCATACATACATACATGTGACCATACATACATACATACATAAATATGAGCATACATACATATGAGCATATATACATACATACATATGACCATACATACATACATACATACATACATATGAGAATACATACATACATATGACCATGCATACATACATATGAGCATACATACATACATATGACCATGCATACATACATATGACCATACATACATACATATGACCATACATACATACATACATACATACATATATATATGACCATACATACATACATACATACATATGAGCATATATATATGAGCATACATTCATACATATGGCCAAACATATGACCATGCATACAAACATACATACATATGACCAAACATACATACATACATACATACATACATACATACATATGAGCATACATACATATGACCATGCATACATACATACATACATATGACCATACATATATACATACATACATACATACATACATACATACTTATGACCATACATACATACATACATATGACCATGCATACATTCATATAACCATACATACATACACACATACATACATACATACATATGAGCATACATGCATACATACATACATACATATGACCATGCATACATACATACATACATACATACATACATATGACCATACCTATATACATACATACATACTTATGACCATACATACATACATACATATGACCATACATACATATGACCATGCATACATTCATATAACCATACATACATACACACATACATACATATGAGCATACATGCATACATACATACATACATATGACCATGCATGCATACATACATACATACATACATATGAGCATATATACATACATACATACATATGACCATACATACATACATACATATGAGAATACATACATACATATGACCATGCATACATACATACGACCATACATACATACATATGAGCATACATACATACATACGACCATACATACATACATACATACATACATACATATACATTTAAATTCTTTTCATAATTCTTTTTAATTTAAAATTTTAAATGAATTGTGACTTCTTGATGTTATTGAATATTTTTGCATATGTTTATGAAATAAACAATGTTCAAATTGGAAAAGGAACGTTCTTTTTCACTTATGCACCATTATGGTACAATGTTGCCTACAGGCAACAAACCCCAAAAACTTCCAAAAATAAAAATATAAATAAAATTTCTTCAGATTATGTTTATTTAGTCTATTTTGAGACATAAAAACACTCCAAACATTTTTTCCCTCACTGGCATCATAATGTGTACCATAGAGGGTTAAAGATTCAGATTTTTCCACGACTTTCTGAGTTTACCTTCATCATCACACTGGTCTTCTTCTCCCAGTTCATCCAGAGTGATGCAGTTCTCCAGATCCACTGGGAAGTCTGGTTCCTCCTGGAGACCAACACACAGACCTGTTAGACCAGTATCTGATAGTTATTGATCATCAATCACAAATGGTTCACAAAAATCACAAGTTCAGTTCATGTCACCTCGTCCTCCTCCTGCTGTTCCTCCTTCACAGGTTTCTCCTCCTCTTCCTCCTTTCCTTTTAAACGTTTCTCCACCTCCTCCACCTCCTGACCATCAGCCTCTTCATCCTTCACCTTCTCCTCTTTATCTGAAACAAAACAGTTCCTTCAACATCCGTCTGTCACTCTTTTTCTTTCACAGAAGCAGCTCCTTTCTTTTATGTCTACCTCCTTCAGGTGAGTCTGTCGTCTCTGCAGTTTCCTCCACCTTGTTTTCTTCCTCCTCATTCTCCTCCTCTACATCAGCATCATCCAGAGTTTCCATATCTTCATCCTCCAGATTCTCTCCATCCTCTCCGATCACCTCCATCCCCTCGATGTCGCTCTCCTCTGCAGACGACCTGCACGTCATGACACAGTTTCTTTTTATTCAAGTAGAAAGTCAGCAGGCACAGAAACATCCTTCAATACAGTTTTTAGAAGAAAACAGAAACATAAAAAAAGGAGGAGGAGAAAATAAATAAAACTGTAGCAGAGAACCAGGGGTGGGTCACAGTCAGCTGAAACGCAATCCATCCATCCAACATTTGTCAAACTTGTCTGTTTTACAAACATATCATACATGACATTAAGCCAGTCTTAAAGTGGGTCATTTTTTAAGAAAACCAAGAAGTTGTGGTTGCATTTCATCCAAGTACTGTAGGTGTCTTGGTGGCCTCGTCTCGTTCTTTCACGGTCACTCAGTTTGTGAGGACAGTCTGCTCGATGCTGCTCAGATGAACACATTTGCAATATTACTTCCATTTCTTAATGATGGATTTCAGTGTTGTTCAGTGTTTGTGTTGTTCAGCTGGGTCCATCTCCTGATTTATACTTCTCAATAACCTTTTGTTGGAGTTGCTTGGCGTGTTCTTTTGTCTTCATGGTGTAATTGACCCCTCGCTAAGCCCCGCCTCCAAACAGCAACTGTCCAATTATAGGTTGGCAACCATAACTAGAGCTGTCAAACTTTTCATTTCTCTCCATGTTGAAAGGGTGCAGGAGACTCTGAGAAGAGCGATACTCAGTTTTTATGAGTCTGGACGGAGGCGTCTCTCAAAGACGTCAAACACGAGAGCACACGTACAGAGAATGAATTAAACTCTGTCTTCATCTGCTCTAACACAAGCTGCAATCGTTAGCATGTCTGGCTAACTAACACTAGCTTTAACTTTACCTTCAGTCAAACTTGTTAGATCCCACTGCATCTGCATTTGCTCTGTGGGGGTTTGAGGAGGAGGATGTGGGCTGATGAAGAATCAAAGTGGGTCGATGATGATGCATGTCTCTCTTGCTCACAGTCTCAGGTCTAAGCCGGGTTAGCGTAGCTCTTATCCCAGTTAAAGAGCCACTCAAAAAAACAAAAAAACAGCCTGCAGAGGGAGCTTGGCTGAGATCTGGCTTTCAGGTGACTTCCATGTTGTTGAAAAGTTAAAAAAAACACTTTAATCCATGAAAGTTAGAGGGTCTTGAATCTAACTCTTGGTGTCTTTTCCTGACATAAAAATCATCAAAAGATCATTTTGTCTTATTCTATAAATTACTTGTCAGGAATATCCACTGGTAATATTTCAAACAAATAAATTTTGACCATCTTAATGCGTTGGATCAATCACACGTCACATATTTTCACTTTTATAAACACAAACTCCACCTGTTTCACTTCCTGTTTGCTGATCTGATCTTTTCACTCCGACTGTAAACCAACAGGACAGTCGAAGGATTGATTGATATAAAAAACACGAGAAACTCACTCGGCTTCCTCCTCTTCTTCCTCCTCCTCCTCCTCCTCAGGCTGTTTGTTCTCTTCAGCTTCGGGTTTGGAGTCTGAGACAGGTGCTGGTTCAGGATCAGGATCACTTCTGGACTCTGAAGCATCTGTGGAGAGAAGAAGACAATCATCATGTAGATTTATGGTTCACATGAATTTTCATCAGTTACAGTCATTTAGGGACCTTTTCCACTTTCCTTGTTTGGTCTGGAGTTTCTGATTTTTCAGTTTGATCCAAACCAAAATTACAGGTGTGAAACCTCCTCCCTAGACCACTGTCCAGACCAAACAGTCTAACCTTGGTCTGACTGAAAGAGGTCAAATCAAACAGGAATTTAACTGAGCTGACAACCTGAGGTCACATACATGCCTGTTAACAAACCACTCAGCTGTAAGTATACAGGGATGCAGTTCACGAAGGCGGTGGTCATCACAAGAAAACAACTGACTGTGACCCAGGGATAAAATGATTACAATAACCTACAGTAAAACTCCTGACAGTTAGTTTCACATTTACATGCAGAGTTTTTTAAATGCTGGTAAACCCGCTAAAAATAAAAGGAGCAAATGAGGTGACAAGCCTTCATTGCCTCAGCTGAAAATAGCACGTTCACCCAGGTGTCATGTTTACATCACTGCTGATCAGAGCTGGAGGCGATAAATACCTGAGTGCACCGCAGAGTCATTTGACCTGGGACTGAATGCCAAGTGTATCCTTCCCCACTGAAGGACAAAAACAGATGTTAACGGGTGTTGGAAGGTTTTCTGTCCAGTGTAAAAGGTTCAGATGCAGGCGCAGCAGCAAAGCAGCAGTGTGGGTTTGTTTACCATCAGTGCAAACACTGACGTCATTAAGGACATGATGTCATTTCAAACTGTTGAGAGGTTTTCAAAGTAAAACTTAAAATTATTTCAACCCACATAGAATCGCCACATTTAATATGGTGGAGGAGTTTGTGTGTCCCTGTGATCCTGGAAGTTGTGTGGGTGGGCATTAGCCTTTGATAAGGTCTCCTGAGGCAGACTCGTCCCTGGAGCCAGCCCAGACAAAGAGCGATTCAAAGACCACTATGAATTGGCAAAACTGCAGCCACAGGACCTCGTTCCCTCCTGGAGAAAGACCTGGGAGGGGAGCTACCCAGCATGCATCTGGTGGCCAGGCCTTGACCCATGGGACTCACCCAGGCACCGCCTGCAAGGATATCATGGAGCCACCACCCCACCTTTCGGGCTTGGTTGGTCTGGGGGGTCTCTTAAAGCAGCAAACAAGAACCAGGAGGCCAGAAGGGCTGCAGCTTCAGAAGTCACTGAAGCAAAAGCCGGGTGTGGGAAGAGTTCAGGACTTTCAGTTGGCCTCAAAGATGTTTTGGCAAACCATTCAAGGTAGAAAGGAAAAGCAGGGCTTGGACTGTGACTTAGACTGTGACATGCCTCTTCAGAGCTGCATGGTGGTCAAGGACAGAATCTGTGGAGTGGTTCCCATTTTCAGAAAGGCAACCAGAAGGTGGGCTCTTCCTATCAGGATATCTCATTGCTCATCCTCCATGGGAAAGTCCAAACCCCAGATTCAGGAGGAACAATGTGGATTCTGTCCCGGCCATGGAACAATGTACCCGCTTTTTACCCTCACAGGATTGCTAGGGGGGTCATGGGAGTTCAACCATCCAGTCTACATGTGTTTTGTAGACTTGGAGAAGGGTTACAACCATGTCCCACAGGGGATTCTGTGAGACATCCAGTCCTTTAATAAAGTGAGAGTTGTGTCCGTATCTCAGTAGGAGTTGGACTCCTCCAGGGGTGCCCATTGTTCTGTTTGTGATCTTCACGGACAGGATCTCAAGGCACAGCTGGGGTAAGGAGAGCCTCGGGTTTGGGAAGCTCAGAATTGTGTCTCTGCTATTTTCAGATGATGTGGTTCTGCTGGCTTCATCAGACTGTGACTTTCAGCCCAGTCTTCAACCAAGTAGTGAAGCAAGAGTCAGCATCTCCAAGTCTGAGACCATGGTTCTCTGCAGGAGCAAGGTGGAGTTCTCCCTCCAGGTGAGGAGTGAGTTGCTGCCCCAAGCACAGAAGTGCAAGTATCTTGGGGGTCTTGTTCATGATCATTGATGCAACCTCAGCAGTAATGCAAGCAATCTACCAAACCACTGATGAGCTGAGCCAGAAGGCAAAGCTTCCAATTTAGCAGTTGACCTATGTTTCAAACCTCACCTATGGTTGTGAGCTTTGGTAGTGACCAAAAGAATGACATCACAATTTCCTTAATTAGGTGTCTGGGCTCAACCTTAGATATCGGTTGAGTTTTATCTCGACTGCGACCCTAAACTTTATCAACTTTATGGTGTAACTAATTTAGCATAATGGTTTGGCACTCATAACTTCATAAAGCCTAATGAGAGGAAACCATCTTTTGCTTTCTTGTGACAGAGGGCTGATTATCTCTAGAAGTGGGAATCTTTAGGAATATCATGATTCAATCATTCATTCCGCTTCTTTGGTGTCTGATTCGATTCTCGCTCTCAGCTGCACCATTAATGCAACATAAACTCTGGGGAAAGTCATCACAGTCCATGAAGCAGTGCTAACAAAGTTTGTTTCCTCTAGATCATTAAATAATTCACTTATGATCTTGAGATAACAGAATTAATAATAATTAAATCATTCTCATGTCAGTCAGGTTGTGTTTTCTTACCATTCTGCTCTGTTTTCTCTGGTCCCACTGACTTTTCTCTGGACTTGGACCTGGACTTCTTCTCTCTGCTGGACAATTCTCTGGACTTAGACCTGGATTGGGTCCTCCTGTCTGTGCTGGACTTTTCTCTAGATTTTCCTCTGGATCTGGACCTGGTACTGGCTGTTTTTTCTTTGTTGGACTTTTCCTTGGATCTGGACCTGGTTCTGGCTCTTTTCTCTTTACTGGACTTTTCTTTGGACTCAGACCTGGACCTCTTCTCTCTGCTGGACTTTTCTCTTGATTTTTCACGGGATCTGGACCTGGTTCTTTTGTCTTTAGTGGACCTGTCTCTGGATCTGGACCTGGTTCTGGTTCTTTTCTCTTTAGTGGACCTGTCTCTAGATCTGGACCTGGTTCTGCTCCTCCGTCTCTTGCTCTCTATCGTCTTGTCATCTTTCTCTTGGCTTGAGCTCCTCGTGCTCGTTGTCGATTCTTCTTCGTACCTTTTGGCTGACGGGACCCGCCTGCAGCAGACAAAGAGAGTATTGGTACTGATCAATAATCTATGGGTCAGAATCAGCTGCAGGTTTGTCATACTCACATGATACTCTTGTATTCTCCAGAGAAGGAAACTCTGATGACATCACTGTTGATCCTCAGAGTGTTGGAGGAATAATAATCCACCAGCTTCTGAGCATCAGGAGCGTTTTTCATCTCCACAAACGCCTGAAAATAGAAACAAAGGGTGAAGAACTTGTTTATCTATCTCTAAAATGTTTGACAGTTTTCAGTAAACTCAAAATATTTTGTTAAACTTATATCACTTCTCCTTAAATCTGGAATAATTTAAAAGTTGATTAAATAATTGATTAATTGTCTAGAACAGAAAGAATAACTTTCCACAACAAAAGTTCAAGACAAACCTGAAGACGAACTGAAAGCTAAAAGACAAACCGACATAAATATGTTTTAATGTTTGACGGTCAGAAAGGAGCAGATACCAAATGATCTTACCGTAGATGGCAGGAACAGGGTGTAGAGAGGCACGCCGAACCGTTTGATGATACTGATCAGATCTGATTGGCCGTTCTCTCCTGTCGGAGCCGGAGTGAAACTAACCACCCGAGAACTCTGTAAGGGGAGACAAAACTCAAAGTCACATGACTTCATTTACTTCCACAATTCTCTCCTGTCGAAGGCACCTCGCTCTTTATGTCTCTGCTCAGTATAATACAACAGAACATGTCCTCTCTACTGATCTCTGGAGGCTTAAATAGGTGTTTTATATAACTGATTATCTAGTAAAATATGTTCATGTGATACTAACGGTAACAGCACTATTTCAGATCATTTCCTCTACTGAGGAACCACAGTATCTGAAGCATCATGTTGAAACATGTTTGTTGTTGTCTGGATGTTGCAGAATGATGTGAACACAGAACCACCAATGTAATCAGAATAATGAGGACACCAAAACACGTGTTCCTTCACTGTGAGCTGCTGGTTGGATGAACATCTACCTGAAGGAAGTTGAAGGTGTTGGAGATCCTGAACTCCATCTGCTCTCCGTTCACTGTCGGAGGATAGTTAACGTGGAACTTCACCAAGTCCTTCGCCTGATCGATGGAGCCGAGCTCCACGAACGCCTGCAGGGTTCACAACACATTTAACTTTAACAACACAAACTATATGAACAACATGCAAGAGATTTACTTTTGTCTCCACTTTAAACCTGCCTCCAGACAGGGCATGAATCAACCAATGAGCTCGTCTGTGTGACCTCCACTATTCCACTCTGCATCCTAAAAAGAGTGAAGAATCATAAAACTCTGCTGTATATCTTAAATTGTTGCATGTGGACTCACTAAGGATGGAAACATGAGGATCTTGACGATCTTCCCGAACGGTTCAGTCAGTTTCCTCAGGTACGCCTCATCCACAGACTGAGGCGGAAACTTCACACATACCACTTTACTTTTCTCTGAAGCCTGTCAGAAACATATGCACAACATATTTATTAATATTTCAGAGTTCACACAGGAGCAGCTGAACTAAACTTTAATTTTGTCTGACGTCTTTACCTTCTTTTCAGGTTTTGTATTTGGCTGCGGCTCTGTTAAACACACAGGAAACAGAAGATGTGAGTGCAGAAATCAGGAGCAGAACGTAACCAACAACACATGGGAAAGAATAAAGTGTCTTTACTGGGGTTCTGATTGGCTGCCTGAGGCTGATGGGCAGGTTTTCCTTCATCTTTCCACTTCTCTGATTGGTTGTCAGCCCTTAAATTAGAGGACAGATTTAAAATGTTCATCTGTAACATGAGGACTTCTTCATCATAACTAAAGGATGTTTAATAAGGTGAAACCATCACAATATAATGTACACAGTCATTGTAGATGTGCGCATCAGTTGTTATGTTATTGTTGAAGTTCTGGTTTTAGTGATGTGTGAAACTGACCTGCTGACCGTCTCCATGCGACAGTCCCAGTTAGGACACCTGCAGAAAAGACACGACAGAGTGGTGAAAACCAAAACAAAAGAGCAACAAGAAATTGACCCTTCACTGATCCCCGCCCTCCTTAGTTACTGTTGCTAAGCCTGGAAAGCTTTACATACTCGCATTGTATTTACAGAAGTTTATGGTGGCAACAGCGGCAGATTTAACATTGAAACTGGGAGTAACTGTTGAAACATGAGGTGTGCGATTCCTTAGAGAAGGAAACAGTGTAGCTGGCTGATGTAAGCTAATGCTAATGCTAACTCGACTTAAGTCAGCTGAGAGTCTCCGGCTGATGTTTTAATGTTTCCATCTGACACGTTTTAAAACAAAAACCCTGTCAAAGTGTTTATGTAAAGTTAGCTAACAGCTGTGTACATGATATAACATTAATGCTAACAGACTGAGGCTAAAGCTAGCTTACATCTCAGCTAACATTGGTCAGATGGTGAAATACAGCAGGTATATCTACATGATAGATGACAGAAATACACTCATTAACGTGGGAAAAGGAAGCGCAGGGACTTCATTAGTGCAGCGGACTTTGACACAGGTCACCCAGCCAGACCAGCTGGACCACGATCATCGCAGGAAGAGAGCCGGGATAAGAACTAAGAGCTTAGACCTGAGACAGCGTTGTGAAGCACAAAATACGACAACAGAGACCCTGGACTGTTGAGCACCTGAAGTTGTATATCAAGCAAGAATGAGAAAGAATTTCACTTTCAAAACTTCAACAATTACTGACTGAGTGTTGTTAGGAGAAGCTCCGCTGGTCTGGGTGAAAATGATAAATCTTACAAGATCTTCACCTTGCACCCCACCAGCAAAGGTTAACCAAGATATTCCAGGACAAACTGCCAACATGACTGGACGAATTTAGAGAGAAACTCACTGTTGCAGCAGGCTGAGCTGTCCGTCTGCATGCTGAGGGCCATTTATATGTTTAATCCACACCTGAAACACAAACACAAGAAGCAGAAATGAATTTGTCTCACTTAACTGTTTCTACCTGACAGCTGCAGCAGCTGCAACACTCCCATCATGCCTCTGCAGCTGAACACAAACCCCTCCCACCCTGCAGAAGAAACACCTCCCCACCTCTGCCCCATGAGACTCTGTAGAGAGAGATTCGAGGAGGACTTACCTTCTCTGACATCACAGTGATGTCACACAGAGAGCATGAGTACGGGTACACTGGCGGAGCTGTCCCATGGAAGTCCAGAGCTTCTTTCTTGGAGGGCATCGAGGCGGCGGCACTGGCGGCAGGCCGGTTGCTGCTCCTGATGGAGGAGGTGTCAGGCTCTCGATGGCCTTCATGAGTCTTTGGGCGATACTGTTCAGGAGGGTGAGCTGACCTGTAATCAGATGGACCCGCCTCAGAGAAACGGGAAGGACGAGTTCTTTTTCCTCTTCCTGCTGAGCTGAAAGACGCTCGGTCATGAGATGAACCTGGGCCGACATCTCTACCCGTCTTACCATACTCGGATGGTCCTGGTCTGTGGTGGAAGTCCTGAGAGGACACTGGGCCTGTGTCTCTGCCTGTCTTACCATACTCAGAAGGTCCTGGTCTGTGGTGGAAGTCCTGAGAGGATGCTGGACCTATCTTACCATACTCAGAGGGTCCCGGTCGGTGGTGGAAGTCCACCACGTAGCTTGAGGATAAGGATGATGATGAAGGCAGTTGGTCGACTCTGACCGGGCCATTGGTCCTGGGATTCCCCCAGCGGTCCACGTCAGATGAAAGAGGACTGGGTGTTAGGTGGTCCATTGGGTATTGGATGGGCTGGTGGTGAGAACGGTCCCAGTCGCCGGTGGGTCGACGTGCAGAGCTGTGAGGATAAGAGGAGGAAGAGGAGGAGGAAGGAGATGGAGCAGTGGAAAGGAAAGGTTTGACGGTCCCTCTCTTTCCTTTGATCTGTTGGAGGACATGAGGCAGTGACTCGACGGTGAGGACGTCTTCGGGCAGCTCGGCCAGCAGGGCCAGGTCGCTGGGCTCCAGACCACAGCTGCTCAGGATGCTGAGAGCGCCGTCCTGCGACCACTGAGCTCCTCTGGAGGAGGACGAGGTGGGCGAGGAGAAGGACTCCTGAGGCGGCCTGTAAAAGTCTGTGTGGTCCGGTGAGGCATGACGCCGGTCTGAAGAGCTGTAAGGTCCAGGATCAGGTCTGAGGTCGGAGTCGGTCGGCGGTCGTCTGTATGGGTAGTTGTGAGACATGATGGAGGAGAAACGCTCGGAGCGTTTCCTGCAGACAGAAGGTGTCAGGGAAGACAGGAGATGTAAAATCTGACTTACAGAGACCAAGAGGTTGAAGACGGTTCATCCTGAAAGAAAATGATTCAGCTGACAGCTTGAAAACAATGAACTAGAGATGCGCTGATTTCAGTTCAATATCTGAAATTGGATATCTACCAATACAGAGAACCAATACGATACTATGGTTAGGTGATACTTTACAATTTTGGTGTTAGTTTGTTACTTTCGATTGTGCCATTGTTATTTGAGCTGTTGTTTCCTTAGCTTAGCTTCCTTAGAAGAGCTAGCTAGCAAACTCTGTTTCAAGTTTCAGAGACTGAACACATCTGAGTTATGGGCCTGTGGTTCAGAGACAGAAACCCTTTTAAACTCTGCGCGGGGATGTATGTCGGACATTTGCCCGGCAGGGATGTGCGAGTTGATCTGCTGCTCCCTTCACTGGCGATAGGAGTTTTCAGGGCTAAGTGAGACAGCTGGTGACTGCCATCAGGGTGACAGTGAGAAGCTGCAGTGAGCTGGTGAGGATTCTCCATACACTCTTGAACAAATCAGCTTTTCTGCTGTGGGACAGCCTTTTCTGATACAGTCAACAAACTGAACCCCATCTCCCCGACAAATATCATCCTCCATCCCTATGTTTCACTGTGGACGTCGCTGTGCCTTTCAAAAGGCAACCCTAAAGGCTCATTTATGCTCTATTTATGCTCAGAGGCGAACAGGAGTCAAAAGTTGCCTTGAAGAAGAGAAAGAAGTTTCTGACAACAGCAAACATGGTGATGCTGGAGGAGGCTGTAATAACTAACCCTCTTGAGAGAGAAGCAGAAGTGGAGGCAGCGTTGTAGATGGAGATGATCTGTGAGGTCATTAAATACATCACGACATGTGGATGGAGAAGTTTTTTCACTGCCTATGTGACGACAAACATCATTTACAATACTACTGGATTTTTAAAACCTCTTCATTGTGTCATGTGATTGTGTCTCTCTTCAGTTACACTGCTACACTGACCCCACGACTACCGAAGGTACGGCTCTGCTCAATCCATATCTGTAATCTTCGGAAAACATGCAGATGTACAGACGAAATGAACACAGAGTACAGACAGAATCTGTATGCATATATAACTTGAAGCGTAAAGGAGCCTTAACAGTGACCCTGTTAATCAAGTCTCCATTGAAGATGTCCCAGTCAGTGCCCGCTAGGAAGCTGTGGGGCGCTCTAGAATTGTGATTTGTGATAGTCAAGTTCTAGTTTCTTGCTGTGTTATTAATAAAGTTAGAAAAGGGGGAAAAGGCGGAGCAGTGGGTATGAACAGGCACAAAATGTGTCAGTGGTGATACCGTGGCACAGATCCAAGAGGTTAAAATTAGGGGTGCAACAGATTGCAGCTGTCCTGTGTCCCATACAGATTGCCCCCCCCCACACAGCTCGTCACGTATTTGATCCGTAGACTACATGTAACCATCATAATGTGAAACACAGCTTTACTGTCACTTTTATACCAATTATAATACCTGAGATCTGAGTGCAGAGTTGCAGTGAACAGAGAGGACAGATGCTGCTGTGTTTTATTCTGCAGCTCATCTCTGTGAAGAGCAACTGAGTGACATCACGACCATGACTTCAGACATTTTCACTGGTGTAAATATGCTGTCGTCATAGAAACAGATCATTAGATTGTGATATTTATTAAAACTTTGGTGATATCTACTGTCTGAACTTCTACACATGTACACACACACACACACACACACACACACACACACACACACACACACAGCTCCTCTCAGCTCACTGGAGCAGCTCTGTGTCTGTCTCTAACCAATCAGACAATACTGTGCAGTAGCATATAATACTGTTAAGTGTCTATTATATGTACTATACACAGTACAGTACTGTATAATACAGTATAGTATTCAAAATTTACAATATAGTATTGTTAATATAATTACAATGCAATTTTTATTACATATATAATTTCTAATATTATTATAATTGTTATTAATACATTACATTGCAATGGTGATATCTGCTATAGATCGCCCCATTGTCACAAATAACCCCTTTCACTTATCTGAGTCAGTATCAGAAAAATATCAGTTTTGGATCGGTGCATCCCAGCACTGAACATGAGCTGTTCAGGTCTCTGTGAGTTAAAACTACACAGGATAAATGATCTTCATAACATCTGAGATATGTTGTATAGACATATGAACAGCCAGTTATCTCAACAAAGTTTGTTACCTAAGAAACCAAAACAAAACATCCATCTTAACAGAGTTCAATCAGACGGACAGAGAAGAAGAAAATGAAATGAAACACACATTCACTTCACAATATTCATAAAGCTAAAGGTCATCAAGTCATTGAATGTCCCATCTAACAGTCTAAAACACTGCTCAAGCAATGTCTACAGCTACTACTATGCATAATAATAATAATAATAATAATGAATCACATTTGCAAATTAATGTGGTGATGCAATGCTAATGTTTTATATCACTTTAAAAATTCTGACTACATGAGACACAGCTCTCTTGGTGCTAAATTTTAGTCTGCAGTGATCATTTAAATTTACCCTTTCTACATCAGTGAATTCATCTGACCAGGTTCAGGACAGAACTAACAAATATAAATTAATAAAAAGATAATGACTTTAGTCTTCTACATCCCTACAGTTCACTGTATGTTGGTAGGAGAGGACACACAAGCAACATCAGCAATATGATGAAGGTATCAGGATATTTAGTTACAGTGAACTGACGACAGAGGGAAAATCTTACACACACAACCACAACTGTGACTGTAAAACAATCAGTTATCGATCAGCTCAAACAGTCGAAGTTATTGGCGGATAAACAGCTGATCTGATCAGTTTTGTATTGATAAAATCAGTCAGATGTCAGCGTGTCTCTGAATTTAAATCTCGTGTTACAGTTATCAGCTAACAGCGTTAGCATTCAGAGCTAACACATCAATACAATCAGTTAGCTGTCGGCTAACAGCAGAAACAGACACAAACTCTTTCTCTCTTCTCAGCGCTCTTACCTTCAGTTAAACACGAAAAAACACGTCGATGAATAAAAACTCGAAGACAAAGTTCACCAGTGAAAACGGTGTTATTATTATCATTCAGTCTGTGGCGGATGTTACAGGAGACAAGATGCAAACAGTACAAGCTAACTGACTGACTGGTTCTTCTTCTTTGTTTTAAAACAAGAGCGATGGAACATTACCGCCACCTGCTGGTGTGCAACTGCACCAGGATTTTAATTATAATAACAAACATGACATATTTATTTATTTATTTATTTATTTATTTATGATGTTATGTATATATCGTATTTTGTATGTACTTATTTACTGTCAGGTGCCTTTTTATGGATATAATTTATTTCTGTTAAATTACTGGCATACTTTTTTGTTGAATAATGTTAATTGTACATATTTTTACATAGACTACTTCTATTTTCTGTTTTCTTAATTTCTCTATGCTTATATGTATTTTTATATTCTTGAATGGGAGCATTTGTGACTTGAGATATTTCCCCTCCGCCAGGAATCAACAAAGTTCTGATTCTGGTTCTAGAAAATAGAATCACAGATATTTTATTTTTATTCTAGAATAGAAATATAGACATTATATTATCAGCATTATTTAATATTTATAATTAAATTTTTATCTAAATGACTCTCTGAATGTGAGGACTTCATTCTCTAAATGTCAGTGTTTCTCCTGTCAGTGTCTCTGATCTGTTGTATATGTGACATTATGGAGTATTTGGAAGCAACAGCATTAAACCCGCACTTATTTTGCAGTTTTAAATCAGACTTTAAACACAGGGGTAATAATACTGATAATAATAACTTTATTTAGAGACCACAATTTGTGCATAAAATGAAACACTGAGTTCTGGACATAAAATCTGAAAAGCAGAAACATTTAAAACATTAAAAGCAAGGATAAAATAAATAAAATGAAATGAAGGTTAAAACTGCAAGGGAAGAAAAGATGAAACAACCATCAGTTAAAAACACCTCAGGAGAAAGCAACAGTAAAAAGATGTCTGAATTTCTCGTGTTGTCCATTTTAACCATCAGGTGGCGCTGTGGGACTGATTTTCAAACCAGATCAATGAAACTCCAAGTTCCAGGAATCATCATCAGTCTGAAAGAAAGAAAAGAAGAATCGACGTGTGAAAACTCCCAACAAAACAAACATCAAGAGACACATTCAAAACAGACTAATATAAATGTGGCACTGGTCCTTTTTCACTTTTAAATCTTCCTCTAACATGACACCATATAATTATTTGTTATTCTGCTGTTCATTTTATTTTTGTCTGTTTAAAATGACTCTTATTTTCACAAATATTTTTTTAATTAATTTAATGTTTATTAAATTAATTAAAGGGGTTTTTAGTGATGCATTCAAGTAAAATGGGACATTTTTCTGAGCTGAAACCACCATGATTATTGGCTACCAGGTGCCATAAAACTGTGAATTTCTGTTCTATTTTAAATATTCAGTTTCTGTGCACTCTGTCATATTACAGACATTTTTAATATAATTCTTTCTTTAAAAAAAGTGAGATGTTGCAGTGACACACACACACACACACACACACACACACACACACACACACACACACACACACACATGTTCAGGTGGGGGAGGTTTAACACAGAAGAAAATAAAACAACAAGGAAACTATAGAGACAAATCAGGGTCATAAACATTCTGGGCTTAAAATGATGTTCACAGATATTTTCACAGCCTGCAGTTTTATACCACTTGTTGTGTGCATGTGCAAAAAAATAAAGAAATAAATAAAATAAAAAATTAATGCACAGGTCCAAGTTTGTGAATGCGTAATTAGGTTTTGCAGCTGTAGAAATATTCTGTGCACAAGTAAAATAAAAGTTTTATAGCTGTAGAGTTATTTTGTGAAAAAGTTTTGTGCATTCACACGGAGCAGGTGGAATTCAGATACCATGAAATAATTTTTTGATCACTTTAAAGACTTCTTGTCTATGTGGACTTCAGAAATACTATGATATACTGTAGAAATACAGACTAAAAAATAAAATGTAATAAAAATAAATGCCAAAAAAGAAATGAAATAAAGAGAAGTAGAAATTAGGACACAGGGTAAGCAAAACTTGATTTCAGCAGCACATTTCATCCCAGGTGGATTCACAGTTTGTTGCACAGAGTCACGACGGTTGCAGCCACAAGAACAGACGCATAAAAATACTGGAGTTAAAACCAAGTGGGATAAAAAAAAACAAAAAACAAATCAAGACCAGAAATTGACAAGTAAAAAAAAAAAAAACGGGAAGAAAAAAACATGAATGCAAGAAATGAACATTTAACTGTATTAAACAGACTTTTTTCTGCCTCTTTTCTTTTTCCTTCTTCTCCTTTAATGAAATTAAAATGGACAGTAGTATGAGCTGTAATATAACTGTGTGCAGCAGGTGGCGCCACAGACCACATCATGTTAAAACTGAGTTCTGCTGGTTCTGTTTGCAGAAATAAAGATCAAAAATGCAGTCGATGATATTTCACATTAATTATCTGCTCAGACTGAAACGATTCAAAGAGTCTGTGCTGATGAAAAAATATCAGCTGATTCACCGAACGTTTCTATTTTTGTCAAATTCAACAAACAGGCGACAGTTTGATGGGAAACAGGTTTAACAGCTTGGTCAGTTTTCAATCAAATAAAATGACAGATAATTATTATTAGAATAAAAACGCAGCAGCTGTTTGTGTTTGGAAGATCAGGATCATATTCAGAGTTTATTCTAACATGAGCAGCAATTTTTAATCAGAGCTTCAGTTCTCAACATAAAAATAACAGAAACATAAAAGTGTCGACTTAAATCCAAACCTGTAAAAAAAAATCCATCAATCTGCTTCTCAATTAACCAAATAATAAATCAAGACTTTATTATTTGTAGTAGCACACGTTTTACAATTAGCCAACATTAAAATATAAGAAATACAGGTGAAGATCATGATGACACAGAATTTAAAACAGCAGAAGAAGAAAAAGAAATTATATAAATAAAACTGAAATCAAGACGTTTTATAGAAATCAACTGATAAAGAAGTTAAATTTGAGTAAATCAAAGATAAATTAAAATCGACTCCAAAAATATTATCGAGTAAATGAAAAAACAGAGAATGATGATTATTTTTCTCTGTACTCTACAAAATAAAACATTTGCTCAACTTTAATAAAATTAAGATAACAATCTGGAAAATGTAAATCCTGTGAGACTTTTACTGTGACAGCAAATTAATTAGTTTAAAACATCCAATATGATTGTTTTGTCCTCTACAAGATTAATCAGGTCAAATTACTTCATTTAAGTTCTTCTCTTATTTATTTTACTTTCAGTCTTCTCAGAAATGTGAAACTGTTACTGTAATTTATTTTGAGACTTATTACTTCATTTAATTTCAGTCAGAATAAATTACACATAATGAATCCACTTTTATGATCAAACTGTTTATTTTAAAAACAGTGATCAACTTACATTAAGTCCAATGAGTTTTATACCAGCATCTGAGCCCAAAATAAACACATCAACTCTTAAAAACGATAAACAAATAAATGAATTTTAGTCTGTAAATATGACAGCTGCTGTCTGTCACTCACCTGCAGTAAAACCACCAATGAGACGTTTAGACGTTGGTTTAGATAATTCTGATAATAATAAGTCAGTCGTCTGTTCCTGAGTTACTGAAAATATGAAAATATGAAATATAAAATGTTGATAAAACGCTGTAAACACAAACATCTCAACAACAGACTTGTGTTGTGTACTGTAGAACTGGTTTCCCTACCTGGGGTTCGGGTCCCCCTTAGGGGGGCGCCAGAAATCACAGGAGGTCCCCGAGACTTTGTCTGCTCTGAGGTCCTCAACATCAGATTTACGCGTCGACTAAAATCACAATTTCAGGGTTCGTCCACCTTTTCCAAAGTCAAACTGAAACATTTTTGACATGAAATGACATATTTATATAGAAAACGATTATTTCTCCTCTTCATCAACCAAACTGATGTTTTCAGACAGAATTCAACAGACGAGACAAATTAAAGGAAAACATGATGAAGTTTCATATTTCTAAATGTGTCACCTCTCTGTCAGTCGACTGGACTTCCTGTTAGAGCTGTGAATTTTGTGCATTTTCATAACTGATAACTGACGATGATAACAAGTAATTAACTGATTAATCATTAATGAGATATGAAACACTTTTTTTTTTCTCATTTTCATTTTAAGTTACCTTGAATGGCTCAACCAGACAAAACAACGTCAGGCGATGAGCCACAATTAATGTCATTTCTAGACTATTGATGAATTATCAACTAGTATGTGTTTAATCGGTTAAATTCTCAATTTGGGAATTAATCAATTAATGATTAATCAATAACTTCCTGTACAATCTGGCTTAGCAAATATTGGACTTATTTTATGTCTTTATCTAAAAAGTTAACTAACTGATTCAGTCAAGCAGCAATTTATTGTGAAAGTAATGTGATTACACTTTTAATTATTTACAGTTCAAAGCACTTTATCCAGAATCCAAGAATTTTTCAAACCTTGAAAACCTTTAAATTCAAGTGTTTTCAAGGATTTCCAGCACCTGAACAAACGCTGAAATTTATACGAAAGTCTGAATACAAAACTATTTAAAGACAACTCATATTTTATTTTAAAAATGTAAAATTTATAAAGTTACTCCCCGTAATGTGTCATGAAATGTAAAGGAAACGTGTTAAATTCAACCAGGGCTGCAAATAATGATTCTTTTAATTGCTGATCATTTTCTCAATTAATTGATTAGTTGTTTAGTCCATAAAATGGTGAAAAAGTCCAAGGTGACATTCAGTTCACTGTCAGACAGGAGCAAATAAACCAGAAAATATTCACATTTAAGAGGCTGAAATCAGAGATTGGGCTTTTTTAAATTTAAAAATTAATCAAAATGATTATTCAGTTAATTAAACCAGGCACGATCTTGCCAGTTGTAAAACAGGTCTGAATAACAATCATTCTGTTGATTCATAACGATCAAAATTTGAAAAATAGTTGCAAACGTGGAGCACATGGAGGTGCGTGTACGGATGGCTAAGCTACCGGTGACCGTACACTAGCTAACCCAACACAAAGCTAACAAAACATTATCTTATTTAACAAATAAGTACAGTAGTTAGTATAGTTTAGTTTTTATTTTTATGAAACAAGACTATGTTTTGTTTGTGTTCTGTTAGCAAGTGTATGGTTATTGATAGTTTAGCGATTGTACACTTGCAAACAGAACAATATTATCATGTTGACATTTAAAATATCCGAAGCAATATTACGTTTGTTTAAAATTAGCTCAAGAAACAAAAATGCTGTTCTGTTCGGTACTGTGAAAATATTACAACATTATTTTTATCAGTTACACTGACCCTCAAAGAAATGAAAACAGAGGTCTTTTTTGGTTGAACAAATGCTTTATTATATTTTTATATTATATTGTGGTTTATTATAATTTCACAAAATATTTGAAACTTAATATAGCCTTTTTTAAAATAACATTATATAGATTTTAGAGCTGTCCTCTGTTCTCCAGCAGGAACCACAGCTGCAGATTAAACATCAGTTCATGTTAATTATATTTTGGTTGTTTGGTCTCTGAATGTCAAACAGGTCTGAAATCATGAGGACGGGTCTGACCGGGACTGTAAACCACTCCAGATGTTCAGGACCTGGACCCGATCCCTGTGAGTCTCGAGAGAGAACAGCTCGGTCCAGAGGTTTGAATCCTGATCCTGGTTTTAGAGTGTGAGACCGTCCGCCCGGCAAGATGCTGCCAGACTAAACACGACATCTCAAACTACAGAACGCCACAATCACATCACCTCATTATTTACTGGCAGACAACAGACACACAGGTGTTTAAACGCAGGTAATTCAGTGTCATCAGCTCCTCCACATGCTGACAATTAACCAGTTAATTACAAATTAACCTCACGTCAACATGACAGAGCTCCACATTCACTCAGCAGGACAACATGTCTCAGAGTTTTGTCTTTTTTTATTCATAAGTATCCAAAAAAATTTTTTTAATAAATGAGCAGAATAAAACACACATGAAAAATGCTTAAATTCTCTGATTCCAGCTTCTTAAATGTGAATATTTTCTGGTTTCTTTCCTTCTCTCTGACAGTGAACTGAATATCTTTGAGTTGTGGATGAAACAAGACATTTGAGGACGTCATCTTGGACTTTGAGAAACGCTGATGAGCATTTTTCACTGTGCCATTGGTTTTCGGCACCAATGGTACCATGTTTCGTTAATTTTGTGTTCTGTTAGCCTGTGTATGATCACTGGAAGCTTAGCGATCATACACTAGCAAAAAGAGCACAAAGCTAACGAAACTTTGCACTACTGGCACACTGCTTAAGATTTTTGTGAAATAAGAAAATCACTGGTAACTTAACGCTACTACCTTTTTTTTTAGCTTTGTGTTCTGTTAGCTAGTGTAAGATAATGTTACATTACTGTATGATCACCAGTAGCTTAGCCCTGCTAATGTTATGTTAGCATTGTGTTCTGTTAGCTTAGCCCTGTCACAATGATTTTCTCGTCGATTTTCTTCAGACATCGTTAAGAAACAAGACAACAAAACTTGCTAGATGGTGTTAAATAATGTGTTATGGGAATGTTCTAAGCTCCGCCTACAAAACGTAATAATGTTTAGCAACAGTAAAAGGGTCATTGACTACAAACCCTGTATGGGTGTGATATGACTGGTTTGGGTCAGGTTTGTACAGGACGCTGCTGGAGGATTCCTGCCTGATGCATCGTGTCGGGCTAACAAGGTTATCCATATAAAACTGTTAAAATACTCAAATAAGTTTATTTTCATGGGGGAAATGTTACTAATTTAAGAAAAAAATGTATTTACAATAGCAAAAGATTTGGATGGTTGCAGTTTATCTTTATCTTTATCTTAGTAGTAACCATGTAAACAAACAAAGAACTAATCAGACACAGGTAAAACAAATGGTTATCAAAAAGAGTGGGAAAAGGACAAAGACAGGAAGGTAAGTCAAGACACATGAGGCAGGACCAGGATTACAAAATAAAACAGGAAAAGACCAGATAAACCCCAAGACTGTGACATCAGAGGCTTTGTCCATACAGTTTCATGTGGATTTAAGGCAGTAGGTGATACCGGGTGGCGCACCATCAACAGTAGTCCTCAGGCTTCTGCTCATGACACATCATGTTGGGTCACCGACTCCTCCGTGAAGTTACAGACCTCCTCGTGAGATGAGAGTCCCTTCAGAGCCCCATTTTTTATCACGATCATATGCAATATGTCAAAAATCAGAGCTGGTTTGAGGCCTAAGTTGTAGAGCCCTGACATGACTCCCCAGTGTCTTGTGCACTGCTCTAGGACCACTGGACTGTAGTCCTCGAGGATACGAATCGGCTTCCCCTGATACTGGAGCTTACCGCGCTGTTTGCGGGCCTCACAGACGACCAGTTCCCTCACTTGGTGGTGGGGAAAGTGAATAATAACAGCCTGCAGCTTTCTTTCCCGGGGTGGCGTGGTGGTGAGTGCTCTGTGCGCCTCGTTCACCTCGGGGGAGATCGAGAGGTTTGTCCGCTAAGCGCCTCAAAGAGCAGGTCTGAAACAAGGTCGTTGTTTTTTTCAGCATCATCTTTCTTAATTTTTTAGCCAATTTAAGAAGCCAAACTGTAATGTTTGTTGCTCAGGAGAGCGATACTACTGCCACCACTACATCCTGGTTCCTGGAAGCCGGATATTATTTTTTAAAACCTGTATAAATGGGTTTCTTGTTTACAAGTGATACAAACAGCTTTGGTAGCTGGTCAAAAGATTATAGACAACAGTTGTAATCAATGTACATTTAGCATAGTTTTGTAAATCCTTGTTGACTCGATCATAAAATGCTGTCAGAGATCATATCATATTAAAATATTGTGTAAAATGTTATCTAACAGTAGTTGACTCTTAGTACAATCATCAGGTCTCTGACTGAAATCACCACACTAAGTTTGTTATTCAAATGAATGTTTTGCTAAAAGCAGCCGAATCACAAAAACTACATGTCCTGTTAATTTTCCTCAACTTACCTGATTATTGTTGGTAACTGAGGCTGTTTATCTTTTTCTTATGTGACCATATCAGGAACAGGCCGTAACATTAACATCAATAAGCTAATTAACTCAAAAGAAAAAGTCTTTAAAACACGGTTACTTTTCAAAGAAACATGACAGCGACTGAAAACATCCTAAACAAAACACGAGACATGTATGAAAGCTAGCCGTGTCTGAGACGGTGACGAAATGTCTCGCACTGACTGTATTAGAAAGTAACCATGGACACCATCTACAGCGTCCTTCTCGACCACATCTAGAAGGGAATCAGAATTTTTCAGAACTCTTGTGGGATCAGGGTTTAGATCAGAATAATCACTCTCACATTTGACGTGGGTCTTGGTTTCCCTTCTAGACACGTTTTTGAAGTAGAGTCACTAAAAGGGTCTGAAAAGTCCTTAAAGTAAATCTGTTGGCAACACTGGCTGCCGCCTGATTGCCCATCTATACCACTAACCCTGTATGAACATGATGATATTGCTATCATTGTTGTATGACCTGCGTCAGGTTAAAAAAAACTTGAAAAACATTTGAGGCATTTCTGATACCAGTCTCATGTCAGAGTCTCTCATGTCAGTCTTTCTTGACGAAGACGTTGGCAAGATGATCTCTTCTTTCTGTTTGGTATTTCGGGGCCTGGTGCCACTCAAGCCAACCGCGAGAAACCTCATATTGTTCTGTTGTCACCCGATACAGAAACAAACGACCGGTCGGAGCCAAGATTTCTGATTTGTGCTTCATTTACAAGAAAAAACAAGCGTGTACCAGACGAACAGAAGTTAAGTGATGGAGAAAACTACCTGAAGTCCCAGAAAAACTTCTCCAATCAGCCCCGAGTGGACGGACGGACGGAGGGACGGACTAAAATGAGACAAACCCTCAATGTGATCCGTCTGATATGGATTCAGACACTCGTCCATCAAGTGATTAAAAGTTGTTTGTGTCTTTAATCAGCTGACGGGTGTCCAACATGTTGTCCTGAGGGGATAATTAAGAACCTGCTGCTGAGTGAGACTCATATCTGACAGCATTTATTATTAACAGCACTTTACTGAGTCAGAGCCGAGAGCTCTTCCTCCTCTTCTTCATCATCATCATCATCATCTTCTTCTTCTTCTTCTTCTTTATGAAATAAACTTTAAAAAGTTTTGCTGATCTATAATCTTTAGTTGAGATCATTTCCTTTTCTTCTTTAGATAAATTTGAATCTTTGAGTTTTATAAACTAAAAAAGTAAATGTGTTTCAAACTTTGCTCACACTGAGCTGCAAACCTTATTTGTCTTTTCTTTTAATGCCTGAAAAAATTAAATAGTTTTAATTGAAAATATTAAAATTTTAATTTTAATTTTAACAATTTTTAAAATATTTTTTAAATATAATGCATTGAGTTTCTACAAAGATTTAAGTTTATAAAATCAGAAAAGTAAATGATCTCAAATAAATATCAGTAGTTGCTCAAACTTTTTCAGAACTTAAGAGTTTGAGTTGGGCTCAAAAATATAAAAATAGAATATGAAAATAGAATCTAGTTACCTTGAAATTTTCTCAACTCTTTTGCTTTTACAGTGTAATTAGGGATGTTAATGATTAAACAATGTTAAAAATGTAAAAATGTATTATTTGGTAATTAATCAATAGTTTAGAAATGGCAGTAATTGCATCTAATTTGACATTGTTTTGTCTGTAAAAAGTGTTTTGGATATCTAATTATTACTGATTGATCATCAATTATTAATGATTGATTGTTGTCAATCAGTTGTTAGTATTTTCAACTATCAGCTGAGGAAAATGATCAGTATTTATTATTTATTATTATTTTTATTTATGTTTTCATTTCCTTATTTTCCCTTCTGGTTCTCCGTGTCTCTCCTTTGTTTTTGCCTTTTCTCATATTGTGTACAATCAATAATATCAGTGTTTTACCACCAGTATTTTTAATTTACATTGTTTTTTTCTTTTTTTCCCCACTAGCTTATGATAGTTCTCTGATTGGTGTAAATTTTCCGTGTAAAACCAAATAAATAAATATTGTTTGTTTACATCATCCAGCGATAATAAAACAAACTTAATTTTAAGGCTGCAAGTATCGATTATTTATTTTCATTGTTGATTAATCTGTCAATTATGTTTTCAGTTATTATTAAAATGTCTCTGATTGATCAATCATCAAAATAGCTGGCGATTAATTTAAGAATTGATTAATAAGCAATGATTTGATTAATCATTGCTTCCACTCTTTGGAGTTCATAACATGTCGGCAGTCACAACTGTGTGTGTGTGTGTGTGTGTGTGTGTGTGTGTGTGTGTGTGTGTGTGTGTCAGATAGTCACACATGATAAATGGATCTCTCTCTCTCTCTCTACATTATGTATGGATGTTTTGTTGGGACGATGTTCATCTGAGCACTTAAGTCTTTTCCAAACCTGATGAGCTCCTCCTTCAGCTTTCTGCCCCATTTCCCTCCAACTTGTCCTCCTCCTCCTCCTCCTCCTCCTCCTCTTCGTCCTGGATGGATCTGGAGCAGCATTAATGTTTAACCGCTGTGTTTAGTCTGAGCGTCAGTTTGTTTTGTCATTAAAATGGAAGAACAGCTCACGTCGCTCATGTCCCCGTTCTCAGAGACAATCCAGCTAAGTGAAATTAAAGTAAAATATTAATCACTCAATCTATATTCATGGAACACTTTGCATACAACAACTGGAGTCAGAGCGGTTCCTGAGAAAATGATCCCAACAAAAAACTCTTAAACTCAAAAAATGTTTTAACATCTGAAGCTACGAAAATGTCTCCAGTCAGCACTGCAAACCCAAATAAGTTAGAAATACTTAGTTGCCACAATATTTTTGAGTTGATAAAGTTAAAAGTTGAAAGTTATTAGAGGTTACATAAAGTTACATTTTCAAAAAATGCAACAAGGATTTTTATCCCATTGCAACAAGTTAACACACTGTAAAAAAAAAAAAAAAAAAGATGAGAAAAATTAAAATATCAACTCAAGTTCTGAAGATTTTTTACCAACTAATAATGTTTTGTTGAGGAACTTTTTAATTTAATTTTCAAGCATCTAAATAAAGACAAATCAGGTTCGTAGTTCACAGTGAACAATTTTTAAAATACTATTTTTTGGGTGGTTTCTAAAACTCACAAGATTCAATTTTATTAAAAGAAGAAAGAAAGATTATAGGTCAGCAAAACTTCGTTAAGTTTATTTTAAAACTCTCAAAGTTTTGAGAGTTTGATTCAAAACTCAAAAATCTCAAAATTTTTCTCAACATTTTTTTTTTTGCAGGACAGAACAAATTAATTTTAAGAATAAAAAACAATCATCTCATGTTTAGTACAAGATTCAAGATTCAAGCTTATCTAAAGAAGTAAATTATTTCAACTAAAGATTCTAGGTTTTCTTCAAGAGTTTGAGTTGGACTCAAAACTCAAACATCTGTTGCCTTGAAATTTTAAGTCAACTACTTTTTGTTTTTTACAGTGTTAGTGATGTGAATGTGAGAGACACAGTTGACAGAAGAATTTTTTCAGGAAACATCTCCAGTTTGTAACCTGCTGACACACTCACAGGTCGACTGCCTGCGACCCCTTGCAGGGCCGCGGGCCTCAGTTTGGGCCCCTCTGCTGGTCTGTCTGCAGCCTGATGGCTCCCAGTGGGAGAATTGAACATAATAGTTCTCCTGATCGCAGCGCTGCCATTTAAATTGCTAATTATGATGGAACAAATAAATAAAACATGACCTTAGCGTGTTTTTATCTCTCACTGTAAAAACTTTGGACGACAGTAAATCTGCTCCAGTCGTCCGTCAGCGCCGCTCTCTGCTGATGACTCGTCTGTTGTCGGGAAGATGCTGATGTGTGTTTTATCAGCTGCTCTGTAAATGTCAGACGGGTTCACGGAGTCACTGTGTTTCATATAATCTAATATTTTTTATTTGGTTATGATTTGATGGTTTCTAACAGAACAGTTTGTTGATCAGTTATTTTGATTTGACTTAAGGTGTCATATTTGTGTTTTTGATTTTTTTGTATTTAATTTTAGTTTGCAAATTCCTCATCTCCACCCTTTATGTTTTTCTCAGTGCACTTTAACGTTGCCATTTATGATGGTTCATATAGAATCAAGTACAGTTTATTTTTTGTGCTTCATATGGGAATGCAGGACTTGTGACGACAGTGTTCCCACCACAGTGAAGCATGTGTCTGTGTAGATCCACCTTGTCTGTGCATTTCAAAGCATCAAGCAGCAAATAATCAGCCAAAGTTTTGTGCAGTTTTCCTTCGATATGTGTGAATATTCCTGATCAATATTTCCATCAACACATTGCATAAACACTGCAGTGTGAAAGGAAAAAGGAGAGCGCTGGTGGCTGCGTTCAGAGCAGTGGGATTAAAGTTCAGCAGTGACGTTGTCTTGTGGCAGTAAATGTTCAGTTTGCTCATGAATAAAGCAGAGCAGAGTGAGCTGCACAATCTGCTCCACCTCCAGGTTATAAAATGTGGATAAAATTCGTATTCAGTATCTTTTTACTGGGCACCAACATTAAGTTTACATGTGTATTGTCAAAAAAAATAGACTTGAAGTTTAAATGAAAGCCTAAGGCCATGTTTTCGCCTGTCAGGCGCAGCTGGGACGTGGACTGACGGAGCTGATGCAGACAGCTTAAAATGAGAGGTTTTGTGTCACGTGAGACCTGTGAGTGAAAAATGTATCTGACTTGCTTGTGGTTAAGACAGGGTGTGTATGATGGTCGAGAAAATGTAGCACTAAAATAAAGGGCTGTCTCTAAACATGACGTACACCTAAACTATTGCAGATATTTTTCTGGTAGGCCTTATACGTGAAATGTGGCTAAAACACGTTTTTCTGCTGACCCCATCTGCAAAAGTACAATACTGAGCTCCCATGCTGGGTCGTCCTTCTCGTCTGTCTACAAACTGAGATGGCGCTGACCGCCACCCCGTCACTACGGGAGACAACCTCAGCAGCCTACATGCTGAAAATGACGAGTTACTTTTTCTTATTTTTTCTTATTTAGCCATTTGGAGCTCGCCTCTCTACATGCAAATGTTCAACCACAACAAGTTCCCATGGCACTGTTTTGCAGGGACACTGTCGCTTGTAACTGATTGATTGTGGCTGCCATTTTACACTGCATGCAGTGTATCTGCTGTGTGTCTGTTGTGCAACATCCAGCAACCAGAATACGTTAATTGGAAAGGTAGTGAATCGCCTGTATTTACACCAGATGTGAAAGCAGCACGTTGCGGCTGCAGCAGGTTTGCAGCACGCAGCAAATATAAATAGAGTTCTATTTATGCTACATGCTGCAAGTCTGCTGCAACACACAAAATACTGTTTCAAAACATATTAAGTTGTGTCTCCTGTACTTTTCCTGGCCTAAAATAAGCATTAATATGAAACTTTCTTGTCTTGTTTTGTGGTTGAATTTGAAAATATATAACTGTCACACACTTGGTTGAATTGGGTCTGTGATATCATTCACGTTTAGTTGGCCAAGACTTTAGGATTCCCTCTTCAGGTTGTCCTCCATTTGTGCTGCTTAGGAACCACCCACAAACGTCCAAGCAACCAACTGCACCCTACTCACAGCACATCCTGCTTGTTGTCGTCCTGTAGTGTTTATTCAGTGTGAAATGGACGAGGACGGAGTCAGTTCTGTGGGTTCTGAACAGAGTCAGTGTAAAATGACATGCTGTGTGCAGACCGTTAGCAGGCGATGGAACCAGGCTCAGCAGCCTCACAGTGACCAAGACCAAACCAGGACTGAACACAGCATCTGAGACCAACAGGGAAGACAGTCATTCAAGGTCATTTATCTAAAAATAATGATTTGTTTGAAAAAAATGATCAGATCTGGTCTCATACAGTCCCAGAAACCCGGCCTCCTGTGTGAATGTCCTGTGTTTGACTCACCTCTTATGCAAACTTTCTTGCTCTTAAACTACGTTTGTCCTTATTAGTTTGAAAGTTCTGCTGACTGTCAGGAAAAAATGGACGATTCATGTTCATGAACACAAATCTATTGATTCAATTTCTTGACTGTTTCACAAAATGCCGTGATACTGGGTCGACAGAACAGATGAAAAAATGTGCCAGAAGCATTTTGAGGAAATCTGAGCTGCAGCGTAGAGCCTAAAAACTCTGGACGACCACAGAGAATCTAATCACAGCTGTCAGAGCAGCTAATATTAAAATATTTTATGGTCCAAACTATGATCTTCTGGCTCATTATTGTTGGGTATCAATCTGTCTTTATCTCCACACCTCCAAGGCATCAACACAACTGTTTCTCACATCACACTGAGCTGCTGAGGAGGAATAAAATAACTCCTGAATAAATTTATAAAAGCAGCATAATGGAGCAATGAGGAATAAATATTTGTAGAATGATTAAAATGTAAAAATAAAAGTATTGATCAGGTCAAGTCAGTTTGATCTTTCAAATCAGACACATACTGTGGAGGTCAGAGGTCAGAGCAGCCTGCAGTGATCATGAATGATGGAGCACAGTCTCAAAAAATAACCTTTACATCTCATTTTTCTTTTCACAGGAGGAGTTTTTTTTTTTTAAAAGAGGTTTCCTCCTGTGAGTTTGTGTCTGATCACCTTCACAGCTTCATGTCTCATCAGTGTTGAACAACAGGAGGAGGATTTGTCTCTAATCTTTATGAACAAAGTCGATTATCAGAGCAGAGGCTTCGGTCACTGTAAAGTCACTCCTGCACTCAGGCACTTTGAACACGTAAAGCCGCCGTGAAAAGAGCTCAGCATCATCCTGTTTGCAGCGTGACGCGCCGCGGGACAACGCCATCACCGCTGCCACCTCCTCCTCCCGCAGGACCGCAGACGCTCTGACAGTACAGACACCGCAGTGTGATCACAGGAAACTCACTTATTTATAACTTTACATTGTGGCTTCATGATGTCGTCAGACTGAAGAGAGTCACTGTCATTAATATCAGAATGATGCTCCATCAGCTGATGAGTCACATGACCTCTCCAGGCTGTTTACTGAGGATGTAATATTTTATCAAATATTGTAAAAAAAAAAAAAAAAGTCTCAATTTCAAACTGGACTGTGACAAAACATTATTTGGTTAATTTAACTTATTGTTTTTATTTTATAAAAGGACGTCTACTGCTTTGTTTTTGTTTTGCAGTTCGTACAGACAATTCAAGCATTTATCAGCAGAAAAAAACATTTTTGCATACTTCGGTCATGATCGACATCTTTTATTGTAGAGCTGCAATAATTAATTGACGAACAATCAATTTTTAAATGAATCGGCAACTATTTTGAAAATTGATTAATCAGTCTGAGTAATTTTTTTTAAAACAAAAAGGTAAAAATGATTCCAGCTTCTTAAATAGTCTGTTTGTTTGAGCCAGTGGTTAAGAAACTTTTTCTGACATACCCCCTTTCAGAAGCTAAAGAAAGTTTATGTCCCCCAAACCCCACAATTTTTATCAGTTATTGACAGTAACTACGGTTGGAACAGATAAAAAAAAAGGATTCATGTTGAATTTTATTGACTAAAGGTCAGCAGAATTTCCCTTAACAAGACGGAAACAATGAAACAAGATGAAAATAACATAAAAGACACAGTAAGACAAAAATAAGAAAAAAGACGTAACAAGACGAAAACAACGGAACGATATATGATGAAATACAAATATAAGACATAAACCATGTAACAATACAAAAAAGACGTAGGAGATGAAAATAGTGTAAAAGACGTAATAAGACTTTTTCGGGTTTTTTTCCGTCATAAAAGATGTAACAAGACATAATAATCTTTAATTAGATGAAAACAATGTAAAAGATGTCACAAGATGAAAATGATGTAAAAGATGGAATAAGATAAAACATAAGAAAACAAGATGTAACTAGAAAAAAAACGACAACAAGATAAAAACAATGTAAAAGGTGGAAACAACGTAACACATAAACAACATAACAAAACACAACAATATGTAACTAGTCAAACAAGACGTAAAAACAGTAACGATACATAACAAGCAAAAACAAAAACAAAACAGAAACAGACAGAGAGGGAGGCTGTGGTCAGTAGAAATGTCCTTCTGTGTCGTTCTTGCAGGAGCTGGATTTTGAAAATGTTTGGAAACTTTTGGTAAAAAAAAAATTTACATGACAAAGACCTTCAAATTATTACTGTTTAATAGAGCTGGAATATCACAGACATGTATGATTCTGCAGAACACTTCCAGGAGCAAACAAACTCTTCTTCTGTGGTTTTCTGCTCCAACCAGAGGGCAGAAGCAGCAGTGAGAGGTGGACTGAGGATAAACTCTTTTCTCTCCGTGAAACAAACTTTTCTAAATTTCCCCCAAAAACAAAGAGGAGGCAGAAATGAGTGAGGAGAGCGAGTTCGGTCCGTGCAGGATCCATGTGGCGCTGTGATGTAATATTGATGACCCTCCTCGTCTCCTGACGACCGCCGTTTGGTCGTCTCATGTTTTATCAAATATTCATGAAGCTCTGCGTCCCCTCGCCCTCCTCCCTCAGATCCCATAATGCATCTGTAATGTTCTGTCAGGTGAGGCATGATGGGAGAAGTCATGATGGAGTAAAGCTCCTGAAGGGATGGAGGATGATTATTTCTGATCACAGGAAGCTTTTTCTCTCTTTTCTTCTTTTCCTCTAAAACTATACGGCATCTAAAATGACAGGGGCCCAAAGTCAAAACCCTGAGGAACACCGAGCTCCATGTTTTCTTTCTCCATCTCTTTCTTTCTCACTCACAATCCCTCCGTTCTCTTTGTTTCCTCCGTTTCAAAGCTAACTTACTAACTAACAAACAGCAGTGTTCGCTAACAGTAGTGTCAGTTAAAAGTAGTTACAGGTGGTTCCAGCTAACAGTAGCTAACAATAGTGACTGCTAACAACAGTTAGCAGAAGTGTTGCTAATGCCAGTATCTGTGAGAAGTGAAGTTGTGTTTCCCAGAAGCAAACAGTAGTGTCAGCTAACAGTAGCCAATGGTAGTTTTAGCTAACAATAATGTTTGCTAACAATAGCTAACAGTAGTGTTCCTTGTGTCAGCTAACAGTAGCTAACGGCAGCGCTCACTAACAGTAGTGCCACTTAGCAGTACCTAATGGTAGTTTCAGCTAACATTTGTCAAAAGCAGTATTAGCTAACAGCAGCTAACAATAGTGTTTGCTAACAATAATTAAGTAATGTTGCTTGTGTCAGCTAACGATACTAATGGTAATGTTCACTAACAGCAGTGTCACTTAACAGTAGCTAATGGTAGTTTCAGCTAATTGTAGCTAACAGTAGCGTTAGCTAACTCATTTAAACCTTGTGGCTGCTCTTTTATTGATTATTTACAATATATGTCAGATAATGTCAGAGACTGTTATCAGTATGTTTGAATGATACAAAAAAAAAAAAAAAAAAACTACAGGTCCCTCATTGTTTAGCTCGGCGAGATGAGAAAAGTAGCACTGGTTGCTATGGTAACATAAAAGTTGATGTGTGATGTTGGATTGGGTATTTAGAATTTCCTGAGAGAAGACAGAATAGGATAATAAATTGGGAAAAATCCCGAGACTCTTCCTGTCTTAAGTGAAAACTTAAGATAAAAAGTTTTTAATATGTACATGTTACTATAATATAAAATATACATGTACAGCTGTTGGTCTAGCTCACTGAAATGATTGTCAGTTGTCTGCCTGAATCCATGTGAATGCAGCATTATCGTGAGACGTGCTGTGTTTGTTTGACTTTTAGCGTTTTATTAAAAATTCAGAGGTCTGTTCAGCATCGGCAGAGACCTGAATCGTCTTTTTCCTGATTTTCATCTCTCTGTCTTACTTTCTTCATCTTTTCATCAAACTCTTCTTCCTCTTTCTTGCTGCATCATCCCTTCTCTCTCTGTCTCTGCCTCCTGTTGTTTTCTTATTTATCACCATCACTAATATCTCTCACCTCTCTCCTCCTCGTCTTCCCCCTGAGCCTCACCTCCCTCCCTCCATCACCTGTTCTGCTCCTCTTTCACCTCCATGTTCCCTCGCCGTGTCTCCCTCCTCTTCCTTCCTCTTCCTCCCCTCATTAACACGGAGCCCTGATGGATGTCGAGGCGAGGCCCGGCTCGCCCTCAACATCGTTCTCGCCCCTGTTGCTCGGCGCAGGAAACCCCTCACCTCTCTGCAGGGGTGGCAGTCGAAGTGGCCGTTAGGTTCCCACCGGGGGCCGCCCGCCATCTGCCACCACCCTCAACCCACCTGCAGCAGCTCGCTGCCGCCGCGGGAGCCCGTTGACTCCCGCCACAGCTGGAAAACTGAGGTGATGATGGGAAGGAAGACCTGCTGCTGCATCCAGGACCCACAGGGAAGGTCGGCCATATGAGTTTCCAGTAAGAAAATATAAGATAATAAAAGAGAAAAGATGCTACAGACCCACCAAGCACCCAACATCATTTCAGTGTTGCATCTTGGGTAAAATCTGGTCAGTCCATCGTAGCCTTTTTTCAGCCCAAAACCAGACATTTAAACTTGGGCAGAATCTAGTATTTGATTTGGTCCAAATGTTACCCAAAAATAGACGTTGAACTTTTAACTTTGTTTGGTTTGAGCTTGTCCAAATGTTGTCAAAAAATAATGTTGAAATTGAGAAGTTTTTATTTTTAACAACCAAGTGTTTTTTTTTTTTTTTACAGAGTGAAAAAGTACAGAAAAAGGTCTGTTGGTATGTTTAGTGTGTCACATGATCACTGTGGTAATACATGCACCACGTTGTATGTCTGTGTTAGTTTGTCTAAGGTGGCGTTTAGTTTATCATATGTTTAGCATGTCGTATGTTCAGTCCGTCGTGTGTTAAGCGTGTTGTATGTTTAATCTGTGGTACGTTCAGTGTGTTAGCATGTTTAGCATGTCATCTGTTCTCCTGTGTTGTAAGTTCTCTTTGTTAGTATGTTTCGCGTGTCACATGATTATTGCGTGTTGGTATGTTCAGTGTGTTGTATGATCTCTGTGTTTGTATGTTAGTTTAACCTGTGTTGGTGTGTTATATATTTAGTGTGTTAGTACGTTCAGTGTGTTGTTATGTTCAGTGTGTGTTTTCTATGTTCCATGTGTCGGTATGCTTAGCGTGTCACATGTTTAGTGTGATATATGTTCAGAGTGTGTTGGTATGTTTAGCGTGTTTGTGTGTTTAAAGTGTTTCCAGGCTCGGCGTGCTCTCAGTGTTTGAGCTCATCGTGCTGCTGCTGATGATACTGATGATGATGATGATGATGATGCAGATGACCACACAGTCATTATCATTCACTACACTCCCACAATTCTCTGCTCCAACTCCAATTACCGTGTGATTGTATGCTTGGCATGGAAAACATAATTAACAACCTGCGTCTCTGCCAACCCAAGCAGCCAACACGCTGTTTGTGTAGAACGTCGATCTGAACGCAGGAAAGCAAACACAACAGCAGCAACAACAACAACAACACAAACACCGCCGTGTTTTCGGGTTCAGAGGCAGAGCGGCGGCTCCACGCTCCCGCGAGGCCGCCACGATTTGCCGTAATGGCGGCGGCGGCTCGCTGCTCTTCTCTCTGATGGACTGCAGGCTGCTGAGGGAGGACGCTTTGTGGTGTGGACAAGAGGAATTATGGGAGAGCACGCCAAGAGAGGCCCGCTGGAGGTGTGTATATGTGTGTGTGTGTGTGTGTATGTGTGTGTGTGTGTGTGTGTGTGTGTGTGTGTTATCAGGTCTGTGTTAAAACACACTGAAGAATATTTGTGCATCAGAAACAAAAATGTGCTTGTTAGAGGCTGTTAGAGTACATGAAGAGTTCGGGTGTAGATGGGTACATCACACACATGCTCACATACGTGTGTGTGTGTGTGTGTGTGTGTGTGTGTGTGTGTGTGTGTGTGTGTGTGTGGTCCAGACTGACATCCAGAAATGAACACTCTGTCTTTTGACTAAAAATATATTCCTGCAGCCACCATGACAACACTTGTTTTTGTAATACAGAACTTTTTTGTTACAACAACATACAGCCAGAAAGGTTTCCTGTGAAAACATGAGAAGTCGATATATCGTTATCATGAGAAGGCTAACTTGATTTAATGAGATGTTGATTTTGTGTGATGTGGTGATATCAAAGACGTGTCATTGATACTGTTTTGCTGTCATAATGACAGCAAAGCACAATAGTTGTGTCCATTTTCCTGTCAGTAATGTTGTTAAGAGTCCACAGTGTGTTTTTGCTATTTTGGCTGTTAAACTTAAATGTTCCCTAACCTGAATCATAACATTCTGTTAAACTTAAAGCTGCAGAAGGTAGAAAGCCAAAAAACATTTGATTGTTGAATCTCTTCTGAGTTAGGTTTCGTTTTCCACAAAGCAGATACCTGAAAGTACAAACAACAACGGGGGAGAGGAACTATATTTCAGATGTTCAGTTAGAAGGTAAAGGTACTGAGAGCTGAACATGAAGAGAAACATCTTTCTCTCTGCTCTCTGCTCTCCACACGAGCTCAGTGTCACAACACTCACTTGTTTGAGGGGAAGAAAAGGGGACTTGTCACGGGTTGGCTGCAGTTGGCGAGATGTGACTGCCGCTGCAGTTGGGCTCACTTTGTCCCCGCTCCAGTGTAGTTCCATTTCAAGTGCAGCTCAGTACAATGAAAGCAATAATAGAAATGCAAATCAGAAGCAACATGGTTTGACTCAGCGTGGCCAAAAACGCCAGTGTAAAAGTCCTATGTGTGTGTTTGTATGTCAGTACTGACAGCACTCACAGAGAAATCAGTTCTTTCCTTTACATCCCTCTTCTCTTAACTCTCACTTCATGACTTTCAAATACATTTCTCCTCCAATCAGTGGTCAAGGTGAACAGACAGACTAATTATCTTAATGTAAACAGCGTGGTCGGCTCCTCCGTGGTTGATGCTGCACAAAGGTCTACAAGCAAACGTGAAGAAAAATCCACTCTTCAAACCCAAAAATTTAAGAAAACAAACGCTGAGCTCTCGTCTGGTCTGCAGGTTTGCGAGTTTTCCGTGGATCAGTGCTGCAGAGGATTGAGGAACAGGAGTGAAAATAAATCTTCTTTTTAATCCCAAAAGTTTGAAACGTACACTGTGAGCTACCCTCCTGCCAATAAAGGAGTCGGCATCAGAGTGACTCCGATGTTTCTTCCTCCAGAACCTCCACTCTGCCACCGACCCTCTCCTGCAGAGCTCCCCGGCTCTGAGCAGCCGTCTGTCGGCTCTGTGTCTCAGCTACACCCAGTCCTCTCAGCTCTCAGTAAAGCCCTGTGATAGATGTGAATAAACTCAACTGAAAGTGAAGTCACAAGTAACTGAGTGAGCTGACAAACTCCTGGGCTGAGCATGTTGCTCACTAGACTCTTTTTAAGATTTCATTTTATCATAATTAGGTTTTATAGCAAATTTTCCAGCTGGAGGTTCTACCATTGAGTCAGGGTCTCACCAAAGGAATGTGCACATGCAGCTGCACTAGTAGAACAGCCAACAGGAACGCCCGGTCCGAGATGACCTGTGATTGGTTTAAGTCTACCGTCACGGGCCATTTTCCCTAAAGTCTGAAAACAGAGCCAAGAGGAGGTGCAGAAGTCTAGTTCTGTCTCAGACCACTTGATTTACAATATTCTGAAAGGTTATTATGGAATTAAAACAATGTTGCTTACCCTAGTTTTAAGTGTTAGCTAACCTAAACCAAAAGTGTTAGCTAACCAAGCACAGGTATTCCTCAATCCAAATCTGTCATTTGACAAAAAAAAGCCTGTTTCTGTAAAGAGGAGAAGAGAGTCTCATATTTTTTGTGGAGTATTTTCATGCCTGTTGAAAAGAAAAAAAGGCATTTATTTTTACAGCGGGTAGCGGGTTAAAGACATGTTGGTACAAACGGATGAATCTCTCAAACTCTCAGTGAAGTAGAAAAACAAAAATGTGTTCAGTCTGTTCAAACAGGGTCGGCTGTGGAAACACGTGTACATACAGCACTATTGTTTGCGTGACTGTATTTGTGAACGAATCCATCATATCTCAACAGCAGACCAAGGAAAACAGTGTACAAGTGTGAGAATGACTGCTGTGTGTGTGTGTGTGTGTGTGTGTGTGTGTGTGTGTGTGTGTGTGAGTGTGTGTGTGTGTGTGTGTGTGTGTGTGTGTGTGTTTATTGGTGTGTATCTTGTAGATTCAGCAGAAAGAGGCTGCAGCAGCTTCTTCTTCTCTTGTTATTTATCGGGTGGCAGCGAGTGGCTGCTGCTTATTTACAGCAGATTGTTTCTCCAGATGTTTTACAGGGAGAGAAATCCCCAAACACACACAGTCCTCTCTTTGTCCAGATGGAAGTCATTCTTTATAAGACTCCGTAATCCTTCTCTCTCTCCGTGAGAGGAAACAGAGGGAAGGTGGAAGTGAAGCGTCTCCTCCTCCTCCTCCTCCTCCTCGTGTCACTGATGTTCTCCAGTTGTGTCGACATGTTTTCAGTATAAAACTCTGACGTGTCGACATGTTTCGGCAGATCTGAAACATTTGCGTTGATTAACTAGAACACTTACAGGTAACAGAGCAAAAGAACACGTTCTCAGTCTGAGACTACCAGCTGTTTGAGGACAAAATCACTGTAGATCACGTGGAACAACAACAATTAATCGATTTCACGTCAACTATTAAATTAATCACTCCGTATTTTTATAATTGATTAAAGTTTTTGTCTTTTTTCATTTTTTTTAAAGCAAAAAGTCCAAATTGTCTGATTTAAAAACTGAAAAATTGAACATCTTTAGGTTGTGGACAAAACAAGACATTTGAGGACGTCATCTTAGACTTTGGGAAACACTGATCAACATTTTCTTCCATTTTCTGACATTTTATGGACCAAATGACCAATTGATTAAAGAGAAAAACAATCAACAGATTAACAGACAATGAAAATAAACGTTAGTTGCAGCTCTGAACTCAAAGTCCCCTTTTTTCTGGGACTTTTAACCACAGTTAGCAAACACTGGCTAATTCTCGCTAATGTCTTTTTTCCTGGTGTGTCTCCCCATATTAATGACACTATTTTGGATTTTCTGTGCATGTTGCCAAGCAGGTTTAAAAGTCCAACTTGAAATTAGTTTGCATTTTTGTCTACTACAGCTGCATACCTGTTCTGCAGACCACCTGCTGTGTTGTCTTTGTCAATTTTAAAAAACTGCTAAACTGAACCGTTAGCTTACCTGAACCAAACTCTTCCAACTGTTAGACTGAACCATAAGCTAACCTAACATGTTTTAACTCTTAAACTAAACCATTAGCTGACCTAAAACTGTTTTAACTGTTTAAATGAACCATCAGCTAATCTGAACCAAACTGTTACAACCCCTAGCCCATGGTTGTTACCAGTTGTAAATGGTAACATGAAGTTATTTATTTAGCACAATTTTGAAAATTTGACAAACGGAGAAAAAAGGGAGGCAAAACTGCAAAGAGAAAATGGCTGATTGTTCAACTGAACAAAAGAAATATGACAACAACAAACAAAAAGCTGTAAAACAAAGTCCTCTCTAACTTCTAGTAAAAACAGAAATATAAATGAGACAGCTCCCCTGTCACCTGATGTCTCTAGACAGACGACAGGAATCAGTCAGTCATGAATACCTGGCCTTTTTTACAACAATAATTAAAGTGCCTCTTTTTACACAAAAGTTATTTTCGTTGGTTTTCACCAAACAACAACATCAAGAGGCACAATTGGCGAGCTGAACGTCAGCCACCCAGACTGACGCTCTCGCCGAGTCCACACAGTGTCACTCCCAGGACCAGGACCAGGACTGCACCAATCGGTAGGCAGGACAGGACATGGAGTCCACGCCGTGACACAAACTGATTTAAACTGAACCGTTAGCTAACCTGAACTAAACACTGTGTAAAGTTTAATAATGTTCATATTAGTGTAAACCTGCTGCTGTAAAATTCCCAGCTGCTTGTTCGTAATTATTTCAGATTAGCAGATAAAATCAGTTGTTAGTTCAACAACATTTGTGTATTTTAGTGTGTCCTGAAACCCAGCAGTGTTTTAGTTTAAGTTGTCTGCTAAACTCTACTGACAGTCTGATTTTTGTTGTCAAACGGTGTTTTTTATCTTTATCATTATGGAGTGTTTTCTGCAGTGAACACTGACAGCGTGTGAAGATCTATTTTCTTAAACGGTTCCTCTGTTCAGACAACGAGTCATAACTTTGATTTCCACTTTGTGTAACGAAGAGAGAAATTAAAGA
Organism: Lutjanus erythropterus; assembly: GCF_056507025.1. Classification (NCBI taxonomy): domain Eukaryota; kingdom Metazoa; phylum Chordata; class Actinopteri; order Lutjaniformes; family Lutjanidae; genus Lutjanus; species Lutjanus erythropterus. Next base: position 1,271,534 of record NC_139321.1, on the reverse strand, counting down.
GGAACAAAACTTCACCGTGCATAACAAAGAGATTTCATAATATTCCCACAGCTTTTATTGGAAAAACATCCACCTCTGTGAAGTCCAAGTTTCCTGTGAGATTTCCTCCAAAACAAGAGCTGATTTTTAAACTGAACTACAATAAAAAAGCTTTGTTCTGTTGCTCTCAGTCAGAGTGGGCGAGAGGGAGAAAAATAACAACACCCTCCCAAAAAAAAAAAAAAAGGAAATGGCAGATTGATGAAAAGCCAAACTGGTCCCAGGACGACGCGTTCTTCTTCTCTCCACAATATTAAAAACTCCCACACGTTTCAGGAGGAGGGCAGAATTAGCCTTGCCGGGACGCAACTGTAAGCTGCCGTAATGACTCATTTGTTTCATCCTGATAGATGGCTCTCCGGATGGAAGAGGACCTCGTTTAAGAAAAAGCTGCAGACGGTGATGAAAGACGGCGGCGGGCGAAGGACGACGCGCCGATCACGGAGAAGGTCTTCAGAAGTGACTCGGACCGCCGGGGTCGCTCTCAGGAAAAAAATGAAATCCTCTCAACGAGGAGCCAACACACACAGACTTTGAAGTTAAAGAGCGTGCAGGAGGAAGGTGCAGGTGGTGCTGATGAATATTCAGACGGAGAGTCGACGCTCGGCTGCCAAACAAAACGCCTGTTTGCTTTCTGTCACCTTCCAACTTCTGATACATTTATTTTGTTTTGCTCCCAGGTGACTCAGATGAGAAGTTTGTGATCAGCAGAGTTTGTTTCCTTCAGTCAGGTGATCATCAGGTGACCCTCAGGTGGGCCACATCTCACCTGGGTTTGAACCACAGAGGTCTGGGGTTAAAGATATTAGACCCAATCCTAAAAAGACCTGTGGAAAACCCACACAAACCCAACATGTTAGCCTGTTATGTCCCATAAAGCAGTCATTCCCAAACACTGGGTCGTCACCCACAGGTGGGTCACGGGAGATTTAATCTGGGTCCCAAATAAATAAAAATCCAGAGGAAATTATGCAAACTGTTTTAACTGTTAAACTGAACTGTCAGCTAACCCTAAACTGTTTTAGCTGTTTAGATGAAACTGAACTGTTAGATAAATTTCTATCTGCACTACAGCTTTTATAAAGCATTTAAAAATGATGAAAATAAAAAACAAGAGCACGTCCCATTCTATCTAAATGCACTTATTTTATGTCACATATGAAGGACGCTCATGTTTTCCTGATAAGATGAAATAAAAACAGTGACATGGCCTGTTTACTCAGACTAAAAGATTTTATTTTTCATTTACAAAGTCTTAATGTGTGCATATGTTTTAAATACATCATTGAGATAATATAGTGCGGGAACAAGAGAAAACTGCACAAAAGTTGTATTTTTTAAATTCTCTTAATCTCTGTTTTTGTATAATTCATTAAAAATCAACTCAGTGTTCTATCTAAGCTCACCAAAACTGTTTTAGCTGTTAGTTAATCTGAATCAAACTGGTAAACAGTTTCAAGTTAGCTAACAGTTCATTTTACCTGCAAACAGAACCTTTTGTTAACCTGAAACCGTTTGACTGTTAAACTGAACCGTTAGCTCACCTAAAACAGTTTTACCTGATAACTGAACCATATTCTCACAGTTTACATAGAGTGAGTAGTGGTGTAATATAAAGTGATTCTGTAGTGGGAGCATTATTTAATAAAGGATATTGTTCTACTGAAATGCTGAGATCTTAAATCAAGATATTTTAATAGTATTGACAAATGCTCCCCGTATTCTTACAGTACGCTAAGCAATCTTTATAATCATAAAATAGAGACTTTGCTATTGATTCATGCTATGGTAGCATTTTCTGACAAGGCAGCATAAATGGACAGAACACCGGTTCTCTCAATCTGTAATATATCGTTCTAGGAGTAACTGACAATCGATAATCTGGTGTTTAGGTTTGAGGAAGTGTTGCGTATTTTGAGCGTAATTCATTTGCAAAAAAAAAAAAAGAGAGAGAGAAAATGCACAATAACCAAAGTTAAAGACAGGATTGGTATTAGCTCTGTCTCATGGTTGTAAATGTGACTTCAGCTGTTTATTTGGACGTGAAGTCTATTTTCTTAACAGTACACACGTGAACGTGAGGTTGGTGCACAAGAAAACATGTTTTATCCATATTTTGTAGCTTTTTTCAGTACAAAAGAGGATAAATAAATGAAAACTAAATTAAACTTTCCAACATGTGATAACGAAGCTGTAAACAGCTCAGTAGATTCTCATTACCTGTTCAAACATCCTCCCACAAACGCTCTCATCCAGATGAATCTCTGGCTGGTTTTTCCTCCTCAGGTTCGTCTCTCCTCTATTAAAAGTCTCCCAGGAGCCTCCTGATGGTCCTCAGAGAGTCTCTCTGCTTCCCACGTTCGAGCTCCGAGAGACCAGCTGCTGCTGCTGCTGCTGCAGGACGACCGGACGACACTGAACACAACAGGCCACCGTACTGACACCATCTGTGTCTGTACGGTCTGTATCTGAGGACAGACCGCCGCTGCGGAGAGGTGAACCGCTGCTGTTAAAGTGCAACGCAAATTAAACTGCATTTCTATCAATGTGCTCAGAAACCGAAAGGGAGATTATATTTGAGTAAAATAATCATGAGTAGGCTAACTAGGTTAACCACCGGCTAGGAGAAGATGGAACATTTTATGATCTTTTTCTCTCTTTCTTAGTTTTTTTTTTTGTGTGTGTGTTTTAACTAGCTAGTAAACAGCGTAATGTGTTCATTAATTTTTAGCTACTTAGCAAAATATGTATCTTTTTTCTTTTTATCCAGGGAGTCAACATAACTTATTTTTCTAGCTAGTTTGTGGAGGAATACAGATCAGCTGAAAGTTCTGTTTCTTCTATATATTATGTCCTGAAAGCACACAAATTAAATTTTAATTTATTTATTTTACTGATTAAATTCTGTTTAATTTCAGTTTGCATGGATTTACTAAACAGATTAGTGTTTTAACTGCAGCAGAGCTCTGCTTAATTTGAAATGTATTATTTGCTAAACTCTGATTAGAACTAGTCTTAGACTGGGTTGCACCAACAAAGATTCATTTAATCTAAGTGTTTTTATTTAATGAACAGCCTCGTCTCTGCTGTAATCTCAGACTGAGCTGCAGACAGAAACCCTCACAGCTGCTGAACATTAGCGTTGGTGGTTTATGGTGGGACTGTTAACATGCCGCGTGTTGTGGAGGTCCAGAATAATTCAGACTGACTGGTTTACAGTGAAGGTGACGGAGCGTGCACCGAGCATGTGGGCAGCAGATGATCCGGCTTCATTACAACCAGCATCACTTTCAGTCTGAACCCGAGTGTCAGTTTGAATCCCCGACGACTAAAATCACTAAATCACCTCGGCCTGCGAACGCGTCTGCGCTCGTTCTCTGAAACAAAGTGACATTTCTTGTTTTTTAAAAGCTTCTCCGGGACGATAAAAATGCTGATGTCACTTCCTGCAGCTGAGTGGAAACAGGTCTGGTTTTATTTAGTGTCGAACTGTCAAACATCAAATTAAGACACATTTCAGCTTCTCCCCTGATGATCGTATTTATTAAAAGACGAAGCAGAAAAGTTTAGGAAATCCATGTTTTACTGTTTCCACCTGTCAGAAATGACCTGTGTCAGAGGTGATGATGAATACCTGTTACTAAGCATATTTAGTTATAGTAAAAAACAAGAAATTTAGGAATACTTCCAGGATTTTATCTGATGTCTAATATTACATTATTGCAGGAAAGCTGGCGATGTAAAGTTTTGTATTTCCTCATGGAAAATGTGACACAGCAAATTAACAAACACGTTTCCCAGCACCTGATCTACAGATTTCTCCAAATTCTTTTTAGACTTCTGGAGTCACAGGAGTTAAATACGCTGTACAGTGTCAGAAACAAGTTGTGATGCATGTTTTAAAATTTATTAGGATATTGCTAATGTTATGAACTCTGAATGTACACAGAGTTTATAACTCACTGTGAGATCTGACAGGCTGCATCAAACAGGAAGCAGTTTTCAAAAATTTTATATTTTAATATTACTTTTTTCACATCAACATTATCAAAACTCAGAAATCTATTTGAGTCTTAACAACTTTTTCATTTTTACAGTGTAAACGTGCAGCTGCAATGATCAGTAGATTTATCAACTGACAGAAAACATCAGTTTAAACCCAAAGTAAAATTCACTGCCAACTGTTTCCTCTTCAGGGAGAGAGGGCTGATGGGAAATGTGGTTCTTGTTTGTAGAAACATGAGCGCTGTTAGGAACTCCACGAATCTGTGTGTGTGTGTGTGTGTGTGTGTGTGTGTGTGTGTTTAGGATTAAATGATGATAAAATAATAAATGATATTCAGCAGCAGTGGGCCTGTTTCCTTCATCGTGTCCACCTGGTTTGTGGTGGTCTCTGATAAATGGACCCTCAGCTGTCAGGACCTGAAACCTCCTCCAGCTGCGACCACTTATGATGTCACGCAGTACGCTGTTTATCTGCCTCGCCATCACCGCCGCTTTCCCGACACGAGTTCGACCTCTGGGCTGCAGGAACGGTCACATGTGCAGGACGGTGGAGGGACGAAATCTGATGTTTCTGCCAGAGGGAGGACGGGACGAAATTTATTTTGTGCCAGCGATGGAGTTATGAGTTGAAATTTATCACATGACTCTCTCGAGGCCATGTTGAATCTCTTTTTTACACAGAGATTTTATACAAGAATGGACACCATGAAAGCTCCCTTAAAGTGAAGCCAAAGCCTCTTCATCACCCTCTGGTGGCTGGTTGCAGTATAGGTCATAAGCCCCGCCCCATTCATGTCTGCAGATGGATCAAACTAAAATATCAAAGTCAGTTCGTTTTAATTAATTATTTGATTACATGAAAGGGGATTTCAGGCCGGATTTTGGAGGTCAAAGGTCACTGTGAAAAAAAAAGACATTTAAAAATTGGTCATAGTGAGCTGCAAACCTGATTTGTCATTATTTGGATGCCTAAAAAATTAAATGGTTGTAAGTGAAAAAATTAAAATGTTAACAAGTTTACACGATGATCTTTGAAATACCATTTTTAGGGATTCAAAAACTCAAAACTCAAAAAGTTTATCTAAGTTATTTTTCATTTTGTCACATCTTTTACATTGTTTTATGTCATTTTTGTTTACACATCCTTCGAGTTATTTTGGTTTTGTCACATTGTTTACATCATTTTTTGTCTTTTGGGTGATTTTTTTGTTTGCTATGTTTTTTTATGCTGTTTGTTTTTGTCTCATCACATCCTTTCAGTTACAGAGTCACTAAGTTTATATAACAAAGAAAAGTATATTATCTCAACAAAGATTAGTAGTTGGTAAAACCTTTTCAAAACTGGGCTCAAAAATGTATAGGAGTAAGTTACCTTGAAACTTTTCATTTTTTACAGTGTAAGTGTATTACAAAAACTAAGGGCAGAGATACAGTATAAGTATAAATTAGCTTAAAAGTGAAATACTCAAGTACAAATACCTAAAACTAAACATAACATATGAGTTCACCTCGAGCTGTAAAATCCCTAACTCTGTGTCAGACAGTGAACACACCGCGGACTCTAACAGAGATAAAATCCTGCAGGCGGATCCACTCGATCAGAACCAGATCTGAACCAGATCTCCGTGAGCGTGACGTCCAAACTCTCGGCGGGTTTCAGACGCTTGTTAATTAATTGTCTCTGCACTAACATCTGTCGTCTCTGGAGTCCCGACGCGCTGCTGCTGCGGCGGCGATTCAACATTTATACGTGAATCCTTACAGCAGCTTTTAATGATGAAGCATATGGAATACAGCCGAGCAGAAGAAGAAGAAGAACATTCAGCTGTGACACAAACAGATACATGTGGTGAAACCAGCTCAGATTTTTTTTTTAAAACTGCGGCGTCTCAGGCCTGAAATAAGTCCAACCTGCAGGACACAGAGAGAGACGCCGCCGGGGATGATGGGAACAGAAACCTGACTGTAAATGCTGCAGGATGTTCAGGATCAACACACCACAGACAGAAAACTGTTTCAACCTCAGACTTTAATACTGAGATTAAAAACATTTTAAAACAAATACAATTTTTTTACTTTGCTCTGATTTTAATGGCGTTGAGATTTGAAACAGTCGACAAAACTGTCATTTAGTGCAGAGGTCTGCAACATTTCCTCTCAAAAGAGCCAAAGAAAGAAAGAAAAATCTGTCTGGAACCACAATTATTTTTGTATTTTCCCTGAAGACTGCTTTTTTTTGGATTTTCCATCCATAGCTAGTCAAGACGTGCCACCGTTACCTTTTATTTATTTGTTTTATGGGCTCAAAAATGACAAAGGTGGTTCTTTTAAAACAATGAAAAGGCCTTTGTTGTCACGGTACGGTCATGTTAGACCTTTGAGTTAAGGTGTTAAGGTTTAACGTGATTGTGCTGTGACAATAAAGGTATTTTAATTGTTTTAAAAGAGAGAATCTTGGAGTTTTGTGTAATTTTTAAATAAACGAGTGTCCCTATCCAAAGAGAAGAGGCAGACATTTTTTGATTTGTACATTTTTTACAGTCAGGAAGTTTTTTTTTCCATTTTACATAATTTTTTGTCTTCTTATATATTTTAAATTATTTTTTGGTTTGTTATGTCGTTTACAACATTTTGTTTTTGTTTTGTTACATCTTCTAAGTTACTTTTTGGTTTGTCACGTCTTTTATGACTTTTTGTTTTTAAACTTTTGTAGTTGTTGGGTCCTCAACATTTCAACATGTTGCGATGTATTTAATGACCTCCCAGACCACTGCCGTCTACAACACTGCCTCCACTTTCGACTCTTCTTCTTCTGCTTCTTTGGAGTAACTTCTGACTCTGGGTGGTGCCCTCTGGTGGCTGTACTGCTGAACGTCCATATCAAAGTAAAGGACACATGTCAGTGTCTGGACAGTGACGGTTCATCGTACAACAGATGGATCCGTTTTCACTCGTAAAAGATGCGTTGAAACATGTCCAGACTCTGGAGGGAAACTTTAATAAAAGTAAAGAGATGTTTGTGTTCTCAGTCAGTCTGCAGGAGTGTGTGTGTGTGTGTGTGTGTGTGTGTTGGCTCACAGAGGAAGTGGCGGTCGTGATCGATCACTCTGAATTTCTAAGAACATGTGAACTCGTGTTCGTCCTACATCTGGTCTCCTGCAGGAGACGCCTGCAGAGACTCCACCAGAGGAAGAGATTCTTCCACCCACCTTCACTGGCAGCCAGGCCTGGCCCACATCCCTGTGTGTGTGTGTGTGTGTGTGTGTGTGTGTGTGTGTGTGTGTGTGTGTGTGTGTGAGTGTGAGAGAGAGAGAGAGTGTGTGTGACGTCCTGTGGTCTCATTATGTTTGCCCCGTTTCCCTTCAGCGAACATCAGATGTAACAAAACCAGAGGACAAAATAAGAGCATTACTTTTTAAAGATGTGTCCTGAAGACGGGAGACGGTGATGCGCGCTGACAGCGGCTGCTAATTGGAGTAAATTAATTTACCTCGGGCGCCGATGTTCGCACAAAGCGCCGCTCGCCGCGTGAATAAGTGATGATCGGCAGCGGCCGTATAAGCCCCGACTTTTTGAATCATTTAACGCCGCAATCTGCTAATTAGCAGGGAGAAAAGCCAGCTTTCAGCCACAATTAAGATAGGCCTCTGTCAGTCAGGGGGGTGGAGGGAAGGTGGTGAAGAGGGAGCGCTTCATTTATTCATCCTCTGAGCAGATGCTGAGTGCAGTGGGGGTTTGGATGGAGAGATGCAGGGATGGAGAGGCAGAGCTGAGGGATCTGAAGGGCTTGGATCGGGAGGAGGAGGAGGAGGAGGGTGGTGGTTGGCGTGTGGTTGTAGAAGAAGAAGTTTTCCAACCCCCACCCCCGCCTCACCCCCTCCACCGCCACCACCACCTCTCCCCTCTTTTCCTTCTTCCTCTTGTTGTGTGCGAGCCTCAGCGGAGGCGAGCAGCATGGAGGGCCCGCCACCAACCACAACAAAGCAAAACAAAAGACCTGATCTGTGAGGAGGAGGAGGAGGAGGGGGAGGAGGAGGAGGAGGAGGCTGGGGGTGTTAGAGGAAGGTGGTGTTAGCGCTTTAGCATCTAGAGGCAAACACACACACGCACACACACACAGGGAGGGTTCCTGTTTCACACACCGAGTGTTAAGCAGTTGTACAGCCCAAGGTCAAACATGGCTCTGCAGGTTCCCCGGGTCATAACACCAACCAGCAACCCCCCGCCCCCACCCTCCTCCACCCAGCAGCAGAGGCTCAGCCTGGCACCGATTCAAACTGAGCGCGCTCGTTCTGGATCCTCACTTTTAAGTGTAAAATCCCGGCGTCCCCCGGCTGAGCGACGGCTGCGATGCTCTTTGTTTTAATCTGCAGACGCTTCAGTCTGTTGGTCTGTTGGTTTTCAGGTCAAAAGGTGTCGAGAGTGACGATATTTCAGCGTCAAACAGCTCCTGACTTCACTTTAAATCAAATTAATCTCAGGTTTAAGCTGCTGTAGATGTCAGGTCAGTGCTGACTTGATTCTGTGACCCTCTCTGGAGAATTGGAACAAATAACGCAAAAAAAAAAAAAAGAAAGAAATGGTGAAAAATGAATCCTGTCACAATCTTGTAATTGAAAAATAGATCCAGACGTGAAAACAGGAGGAGTGCACGGACATCCATCCATGTTTTCACATGCTTGGAACTATTTTTCAACTAGTGATCAATGGCACAAATTTTTCCATTAATCAATCAGTTGTTTGGTCCATAAAATGTCAGAAGATTGTTGAAAAATGTTGATCAAAGTCCAAGAAGACATCCTCAAATGTCTTGATTTGTAGTGTATGTCCATATGCATACGTCCATATATATACACACAACATATATATATATGTATATATATATATATATATATATATATATATATATATATATATATATATATATATATGTATAATGAAAATGTTCCATCAGACTTTTACAAAAACATTTAATTTTAATCAGGCATAAAAAGGGTCAGCTATACCCTAAGGACCCCTGTCTCACTTTCTAGTTTAAAAAAGGCATGAATACTGCTCAAGCACTGATAAACTTTGTATTTTCTGACAAATTCATTCAATAATATTTCTATCAGATGTGTTTCAGCCATAACGTGTCGACTCTGTAGCCCTTCTAAATTAAAGATAAATAAGAATTATGTTTTAAAAATGTGTATTTTGATTAACATTAAGGGAATTCTGAACAACTTTAAAAAATAAAATGGCTGCTCACTACGACAACACTGTGAAATGAAAAAATTGAACATTTTGTCAACTCTGTCAGATTTTCCATCTGATATTGATTGTTGATTAAACACTGATTTTTTGACCAGCGACTTAATTTTGTGGACAGTGTTGTGTGCAATGTGGCATATGAATAAAGTAGAAGATGAAGTCACAAGTCGTCCTGTGCAGGTGTTCTGTGATGACTCTTGGTCCACTTTGACCTTTTAGCCCCTCCCTCTCTGGTCACATGACAAGAACCAGAGAGTAAAACACCTGGATACAGGTTCTGTTTTGTGATTTTGGACTAACATTGTAGAGAAAAAAATGACTGGACTGGAGTGTGCACCATGCTTCAGCAAACACGTGTTAGCTAGTTAGCTGGGGATGTAGCATGTAGCTCAGCAGCTAACAGCATTCTCATGAAATTCTCCACCTCATGATTTATGTTGTGTCCATGTTAATGATGCCGGCCAATCTGGTTGCCATGGATGCCATGGAATATTGACCACATCCTCATTCTCTGTTTGAGAGAGAACGTTCTCCTAAAAACATCAATTAACACTGGCTGGACTGTAAAATATCTCAGTATGTCAGACGATGTCCTGTAGTTTTTAATTGAATAATTTTATATTTTATATATTATTATATTATAACCTAAAACAGCTTTAACTGTTAACAGTTAATGCAAACTGTTAGCTAACCTGAAGCTGTTTTAACAGTTAGCCTGAACTGTTTTTGTATCATATTCTATAAACAGGTAACTCTGCAAACTGCAGTCACACTCTTTTAACCATGCTGGCTCAGATTTTTGGTGTCCTGTCAAAATATTTTCAAATCTCAATATTTCAAAAGATGTTCTGTAGTTTTACTTAATTAACTGAATTATTTGGGGGGAAAAAAATCACACAATATGAGTCTCGTGTATCACTTGAATGAGGTTTGTATTTATATTTAGGAGGTAATAATGATCATTTGAATACAATAAACACAGTAAAGTTTCTTTGAAGGAGGTCAGCAGTGTCGAATCACATCATGTTAAGGTGACGGAGTGATGTCAGGCTGATTTAGTGTCATGTGACCATCAGATCTGCTGCATTGAGACACAAACATAACATTTAAATACGAATGGAGGCAGTAAAGCTGCGAACGCGCTGCTGTAAATCAAACCTGTCTGTGACAAACATAAATCTGTGTGTGTGTACAGTGGATCACAGTCAGGGTTCAGGGATCTCCTCCCGACATCGTCTCGCTCTCATTACGACACGGAGCGCCGTCTCTTCGCCGCGACCCCGGTCAATTTATTCACGCTCAGGCCCGGGGAGTCCTGCCCCGGACATCCGGCGCCGAGCATTATCGCTGCTTAGCACCTCCGACTTGGAAATCAGCGACGGGCTGAAGGTAATGAATATGTTAACGGAGGAAGCCCTGAGGATTTATGTCCGACACTGAGCTGTGAATGTTGTGAATGTATGCATGTGAGGCTGATGTTTATGCAGAGGCGACCAAACTCACATGTTTGTTGACTGCTCATTATTTATTAGCTGAGGTGGGGCAAAGTATTCAGATTATTTAAGTAAAAATACTGATACCACGCTGTAAAAATAAATGTCCTGTTATGAAAATATTATTCAAGTAAAAGTATGCAAGTACAATGACATTAATGTAAAATCAGGATTTTACTGTTGTGGCTCATGAGGTGGACTATTGATTATTTTTCATTTCTGGAATAATCTCCTGATTCTTTTCTCTATTAATTGATTGTTTAAAAAATAGTCACAATGACCCAGAACCCAAACTGACGTCTTCACAGCGTTTGTTTTGTACACTCAACAGTCCAAATCTCAACATAACCATTTTAACTGAACTGCTAGCTAACCTGAAACTATTTTAACTTTTAGCTAACCCAAACCAAACTTTTAACTGATAAACTGAACTGCTAGCTAACTTAAACCAAACAGTTTTAACTTAATTGGTAGCTAACCCAAAACCAAACGTTTTTAACTGTTACACTGAACCATTTGCTGACCTGAAAATGATTTAACTATAAACAGACTGTTTAACAATTAAACTTAACTGTTAGCAAACCTAAAACTGTTTTAACTGTTAAGCCAAACTATTCACTAACCTGAAAATGTTCTAATTATTAAACTGAACCATTAACCATAAATAGTTTTACATGTTAACCAAACTGTTAGTTTACCCGATATTGTTTTAACTGTTACACCAAATCGTTTGCTAACCTGAAAATGTTAACTACTAAATGTAACTATTAGCTAACATGAAACAGTTTTAACTGTTATTATTAATTGTTAGCAAATTGTTTTAACTATAGCTACACTGAACTGTTAGCGTACCTGAACCAGTTTTACCTGTTATTAAAACACACCTTTAGCTAACCTGGAACTGTTTATGTTAAACAGAACCTTAAACTGTTTTACCAGTTAAACCTTGTTGTCAGCTAACCTTAAACTGTTGGACAACAAATTTTTGGTGTAACTTTGGTCACTGTGGTTCAGTGTTTCACTTCTTGAAATATCCGATTCACATCAAGTTCATTTTCCTCGTAGATACAAACATGTGGATGTAAATATATTTAATCAAACCATAATTTCCTTTTTTTTTTTTTTTTAAATTGTACTGACCTGCTTTTTACCTCCACATATCCCTGGTTGGGAGTTCGAGCTCAGGTCTCAACTAATCTGGTCCATTTAAAGGGACTTCTACCTCTGTGCAGTGATGCATTGTGGGACGTCAGTCTGTCACTCCGTTGTTGAACTCATCATGTCTTCAGACTAAGACAGAAACGTCTCTGGTCCTGCTGGGACTCAACTCTGAATTAAGTGGCACGACGCCATCTTAACTCCTGCTGAACTAACTCCTGATTGGCTGTGAGGTTCTGACTTGTGATTGGTTGGTGGAGGAGCTGATTAACAGACTCTGTGGACAGCAGAGACACTGTGGCGCATTCAGGGAACAAACAACAACAATATGTTTCTGTATCAGCAGTGACACCAACATGGTCTCCTTGACCCAGAGCCGGCGGACATCTCCTCCTCCCCCTGCCTCACCCGCCTCCTCCTCACCCCACACTCCCACCTTGGGGTGCGTTCGGGTCTTCAGGGCCTCTCAGACCTTGACTGACTGATTAATGGACTGGACGGCAGTCAGCTGGTGAGATTACAGAAACACCGCCTCCTCGTCTGGGGACGCCGCTGCAAAGAGAAACATCCAGCAGCCTCGGTGCCAACCAGCCCGTCCTCCCCCATCCCGACGCCCCCCACCACCACCCCCCACCTACCCTGGAATCTCAGACGTTGGGGAAATTAACGTTGGGATGGAGGAAGGGGGAGGAGGGAGGGGTAAAGGCAAACCGCTTGCCAAGCCATCTGAGATCTTCCTCCTCCTCTTTCTCCTCTTTTCGATTTTGTTTGTGCCCGCTGCCGATTCCCCGGCCGGAGTTTTTCGGCTCGGCGTCAAATCCCCGCCGTCCTCACGGATTCTCCAGATCTCATTACAGTCAATGAGGCTGCAAAGACTTTCAGATCAAAGTGAAAGACTTGAGCCTCTGAAGGAAGCACGAGGCCTTTTTTTATTTTTTTAATATCTGTGTGAGAACCATCCAGGAACATCAGGAACACTCTCACAAACATACATATATACATTCACTACAGTACTGTACTGAGATGCATGTTTTTACTGAAGTCTTTCTTTTCAGGGAACTTTATACTTTTGTATTTTTGTATCGTATTTAATGATGTTTGTTTATTTTATTTCTTTTTTAAAAAAAACATTTACCAACAAAAAGGCTGAAACAATTATTTGATTAATCAATCAACAGAAAATTAACTGGCAACGTTGATGTCTTTTTAGATGCATTTGAATGCACCACACTCTGTTCTGTTTGAATGCACTAGTCTCACTCTAACAATGGAGGTTTACATCAGAGCACTTGAACGCACCACTCTTGGTCCTTGTCAGAGCATTTAAATGCACCACATTTGGTTATTTTCAGAGCATCTGAACACACCACGCTTAGTTGCTGTCAGAACGTTTAAATGCACCACACAAAATGCACAGTTCTTATTGAAGCATTTGAATGCACCACACTTGTGTTAGGTGTTTGTTATGAAGTAACCGTTTACACAAAGAGATGGTGAAACAATTAACCAATCAACAGAAAAGTGACTGGAAACTACTTTGATGTCCAACTCATTTTAAATACAAAAATTCTAAACAGACAAACTCTTAACAAATAACAAATTTGATGAATTAAGGTTTTAAATCTTGTTATATATCACATGATTTGGTTCCAGCAGCCAGAATTTAACATCCCCTGAGTATTTGCAGCCTACTTCTAAAATTAGTTTGCAATTTTTTGCCACTATTTATAGAAAAGTGCACAGCTGAGTGAACCAGTTCTCCACATTAATACTCTTTCTAGTCTTTTTATATTTATTGTCACAGATGCAGTAACACACCACATGTAACAGGTTGCTGCTGACAGCAGATAAGTTTCAACTGTAAACTTAATGGATAAATCAAACATGCAGCTTCTGACTCCAAGTGACAAAAAAACCCTGACAGTTAAAGGACCATTAAGTCAAAAATCATTTTGTTTGTATATTTAACATCTACATGTCAGAATGCTCAGCTTCTGATGAAGCATTTCACTGCATCACGCTCTAATTAAAAAATGGAGTCCAGGTTTATGGGGACCTTAGACCTGACTTTACACCTGCACATGAGGACACTGATGTCTAAAGGGGACATGAGGTCATAAACCCTTTATAAACACATATACATAAGTGAAAATATATGAGTAAATAAAAATTCACAGTTGCTGTCAGAACATTTGAACGCACTACACTTGGTTCTTGTTGGAGTATGCGAACACACCACTAACTTCTAAGGGAGCATTTGAACGCACCATAGTCCTCCACGTGTCACACAGTAATAATGGAGGTTCCTGTCAGAGAATTTGAATGTGCCACACTTAGTTGTTGTTGAAGCATTTAATGCACCACACTCAGTGCTTGTTAAAGCATTTGAACGCACCACGCTGGGTTCTTGACGGAGTAGTTCAACACACCATGCATAGTTCCATGGGAGCATTTGAACGCTCCAACAGGCCTTTGCACCACAGTGCTCCACATGTTGCACAGTAATAATGGAGGTTCTTGTCTGAATATTTGAAGGCACCATGTTGGAGATCGTTGGAGCATTTGAACGCACCACACTCAGTTTGTGTCAGAGCATTTGATAACACTACACTCAGTTTTTGTTGAAGCATTTGAACACACCACACTTTGCTCTTGTAGGAGCATTTGAACACACCACAGTGCTCCATTGCTCCTCAGTGATTGTGGTGTTGGCGTTATGGCGCCTTCACGCCACCGTCACTAAATAAACTCATCAGCTGTCGTCCTGAGTGTGTTCTGATTTCATGCTGCAGTTTTTCATTTCTTATTAACGAGCGTGTAAATAATGAGGGAGGTGTGGGGGGGTAAATAATCCGACCCTGAGGTCTCCGGCTGAATTATTGTGATTGTTTTTTTTGGCTCTTCGGGGGTCTGAAGCTGCTCAGAGACCTCCGACCTCACAGCATCCTCCTGACCTTCATCCTCTCTCTCTCTCTCTGTCTGTGTCTGTGAAGCTCGCTCCACCCTGACATGTTTTCATTTCTCATATCCGTGAGTAACAAACACACCTGAAGCTCACCTGCTCGTACTTTAACTTTTACTTTAATATTTAAAGTACATTTCACTGTTAATACTTTTGCGCTTTGTATGCAGGACTTCAACTTGTAACAGTATTTCTACAGAGCAGTATTAATACTTTAACTTAAGTAAAAGACCTGAGTACTTCCTACACCTCTGTGAGTTTTAATTCTGGGAAACAATATTCCCAGGAATGTCCATTTCCTGTTTCCTAGGAAATATAATGGCAGGAAAATTTTGTTTTTGTATGTTTTTTAAAGCATTTAGAAGATATGGGAATATTTAGCAAATATTTATGCCTGGTTCGCTTTCTTAAAACATATTCAACAGCTGTGTGCGTGGAAAGCTTTAATTAATAAACACAAAGCACCATGAATTCAAACTCTTCTGACTGTTCATGCAGGTAGTACAGTAACCTGTGACTCCATCTACAAACAAAACAAAACAAACAACATGATTTCCAGTGTTGAGCTGGTTCACACTTAAAAAGAGTGAGCTCAGAGTTCACTTCACAGACATTAAAATGAATTCATGAAGAAAAGTGCTGCAAAAAAAGAAGTATTGGGGAGGAAAAGTCTGAAAAGAATTTATGAAAAAATCAAATACTCTTCAAGGACGGGTCCAAAAATAAGATAAAAATAAAACAAACACTGACTGTCCAAGTTACTGATGATAAATGATACATTTAAAAATACTTTATTTAATTATGGATGATGCCTCTTAATTTGTAAGAACACTGTTCCAGGTGAAGAACACTGTTTTTGTGAAGCTGGAAGTTATTTATTCCTGTGTTTTAAGAGTTGTGTGAGGTTTTATTGTACTGACACAAATAAACAAAAATGTTCAGTCTCCTGCTGGTTGTTCTGATACTTTGTGGCTCAAAAATATGAATTCAAAAAATAAAATTAATATAGAAGTGCAACAACCAGTCAAGTAATGAACTGACAACTACCGGTCAACTAGGAAAATTTTTAGCTACAGACCTCACAGTACCAGTGTTGAACGCTCCAAAAGAGTAGTGTTCATTGATTGTGCTTGTTTATTTGGTGAACGGTGAACTGAGCCGATCAGTTTGCAATCAGTGAACATGAATGTGAGCGTGTGGATATGGACAGAAATGTGGAAGTGATGTAAAAACTTTTTGTGATCATGTAGCATGAAGTGTGTGAACTACACTGCAGACTGGAGTCTCTGTTACAGAGAGAAAAGGACAGACAGATGTGCATCTTGTTAGAGTATTTGAATGCACCACACTGGGTTCTTGTCCAAGCACCTGAACGCAGCACACTTGGGTCTTGTTGTTGCATGTGAATGCACCGCACTGGGTCCTTGTCAAGGCACCAGCACATTCCAAGATCTAGTTTCCAGGTCTTCAATCTGACCTGACAACCTGCACATGTGACCCCTGTGATGTATCCTGTGACCTCTCAGAGGGACCTCAGACCTCAGGTTGAGCAGTAGAGTTGTAAACAGGAGAAGAAGATGGATTCAGGTGGTTCAAACCTCTGTGTGTGTGTGTGTGCGTGTGTGTGTGTGTGTGCAGTTTAATTAAAACAGTGTATGAGTAGGAGAGGTCATTAGCGCAGAACAGATGGGGCCCTGGTTGCCATGGAGACGCTCCTCATTGTTTACAGCTCCTCTCTTTGTTTGGCTGCTCCTCTAAATGAGCAGCGGCACATTTCCCTGCAGCCGCCGCCGCTCTGCCGCCGACGTGGGACGCCGCAGAGTTCGCCACCGCCGCTTTTGTTTCTCTAAATGTTCATTCAGTCCAACATCTGCACACACACACACACACACACACACACACACAAACACACACACACACACACACACACACGTCAGAGGGCTTTATGTTAACTACCTGCTCCCCTTTGATGAGGAGATAACGGAGTCGGTGGGTCACGTCTCTGCCGGGTCGGAACACTGTTGAGCCCCGCAGCCACACGCTGCTCTCGCTTTTACGATGCTGCGTTCGGATGCCGCAGGACAAAAAAGGATGCGGCAGAGAAACACCAGAGGTGAATATTTAAGAGGTCAGAGACGGAGTCAACCGGCCTGTTTCCTCCTCCTCCTCCTCCTACACGCTCCCCTCCGACATCCATCTTTAATGTAAAAACCTCCGACAGAACAATGGCTCCTCCCCTGACGAGGGCCCCGCTCGCTAATAATTAGCCAGGGGTCATCATTTTTTGATAAAGCGGAGCAGCAGAGAGACGGAGACAGACAGAGGGACACATTTCATTTGCATCATCACATGTTAATGCAGGCGCAGGTCAGCCCGGCGCCACCATCGCCGGCAAGGTAATTAGCTCGAATCCCCGTCGCATCGTCTGAAATATTGAACATCGGCGGGCCGAGCGAGGCAGCCGCAGCAAGCCGAGGTGAACGCTCCCCAACAGACAACAGCAGAGACTTTTACTGCAGCCGGACGATGAGGAGGAGGAGGAGGAGGAGGAGGAGGAGGAAGAAAAGAGAAGACGAGTGTTTGTTTGTGTGTTTGAGCCTCAGCAGGCTGATCTGTGCAGAAACAGTTGGAGCCTCGGGGTGATTCTGCAGCGTTTCAGCTGAATGTGAATCACAGTTTTTACTTCAGACTCAACAGAAACTTCTGTCTAAATAAAACCACAGAAGAAGACAGAGGAGGACGGACAGCAGACAGAAAAATTTTAGGACAATCCCGACATCATGTTTCAGAGGATCTGAGATTTTTCTCCTCTAAACTTCTCTCACATTCTTTTGTCTTTCATTTCAACAGAGGTGGGAAGTAACTAAGTACAAATACTTTGTTACTGTGCTTAAGTAGATTTTATTTTTCTGACAAGTTTTTACTTGTACTCTATTTTTACTACATACATAAACAAATATCTGAACCTTCTCATCCTCGCATTTTAAAAACAGGCTCGTTACTTTAGTTTTAATGACTTTGAAGGGAATTATTGATTATTTTCATAACTTCAGGACTGATTTCAACCTAAATGGATGGAACAAACAACAAATAAAACACAAAGATGATTCACTGGTGGATCAGTGACAAAAAAGCGACATTACAAACACAAAAAGACAAACAAGACAAATAAAAACTGAAAAAAAAACAAAAAACAAGGTAAAACCACATGATGTGACGAAAAAAGACAAACCCTGCATAAAAAAACAAGACAAACAAGATGATAACAAGGTAAAAGACACAACAAGACGAAGATCATGTAACAAGACAAAAATAAACAATAAGAACGATGTAACAAATCCAATAAGACAAAGACATGACAAGACGAAAAGTGACGAAAAACAAGATAAAAGACGTAACGACAAAAACAACATAAAAAACACAACAACACAAAAGACACATAACAAGATGAAAATAAAATAATTAATAAAACAAAATGAAATACTAATGAAAAAGATGTAAAAACACTAAATAACTTGTGATCTCATCAAGATCAAAAAGACGACTGAGCTGTGAGACTCAGTCAGTCTGTGAGCTCACTGTCAGTAAATGTATCTTATTATTACTGATTGATCGATTGTTAGCAGAATTATTGGTTAAGGAAAATGCAGATAATTTGCAACCCTAGTATTCACCAACATTCAGACCTGTAATATTGTTGAAATATTGATATTGAGGGATTTTGTTTACCCAGCGACAATAAAACAAACTTAATTTTAAAGCTGCAACTATTGATTATGTTCATTGTTGAAGGTCCAAACATGTTCTTCAAGTCTTTTATGTTACGATTATTTTCATTATCAATTAATCAGTTATTAAAAATATTGATCAAAGTCCTACATGGCATCCTCAAAAAACAGAAAATATTCACATTTCAGAAGCTAGAATCTGATCGTTTTTTTGATTAATCGTTGCAGCTTTACTTCTTTTATCACCTCAGCTGCTTCCACCCTTTGAAGCACACATGTCATCAGTCACGACCTGTATGATCAATAATTAGCAATATTGATTGATATGAAACTTAAATGAACAATATGAATATTTTACAAAAGGTTTTCTAAGATCTTTGAAGAAATGTTGCCTTTTTCTTTAACACTTTACTGGGAAAACTTGAAAACTGGACAGACTTTGTCGTAAATCAGGAGAAAAAGGGAAGAACTGCGACGCTGAGAGGAAACGAGGAGACGAAGATGAAAAGTGTCTGAGGAAGATCAGGAGTTTTGGTCTCATGTCAGAGGTGAGCTGGACTAAACCAGCTGACTGTGAAGAAAGTAGTTCAAAGTGTAACAGAATTAACAATCTCCTCCTCCTCCTCTTCCTCCTCCTCCTCCTCCTCCTCCTCTTCCTCCTCTTCCTCCTCCTCCTCCTCCTCTTCCTCCTCTTCCTCCTCCTCCTCCTCCTCTTCCTCCTCTTCCTCCTCCTCCTCCTCCTCTTCCTCCTCCTCCTCTTCCTCCTCCTCTGTGTATGAAGAGTGGAGGTTGAATTTTTCATGCTGTTTTCTCCCTCGGCGTCGGTCCGTTTCTACAGAAACAAAGAAGAAGAAGAAGAGCTGCAGGTAAACTATCATCTGACTGTAAATCAGTACACAAACATCCTGTGTGGACAAAAGTCTGTGGACACCCTTCATATGTAAAACCTGAGGCTCAGGACGTCACAGAGAGAAGAAGAAGAAATATTAAACTTTAATCCATCTGACTTTTTCCTGATACATTTGCAGGCATCTACAAGATCAAATAAAACTTTTATGTTTATGTTTATTACATGTTGTTTTTTTCTTAATTTATTTTTAGTTTTAATTCAGTTTGAATTTAGTTTAACTCAGTTAGATTTGACTGTTGTAAAAACAGTTCCTACGAAGGAAGTTATTAATTAAACCCAAAAGATCTTTATGACGTCCTGTTGGCAGGACGGTTTATGTCCACCTGGAGTACACTGTTTAACTAATTAATTAATTAATTATACAATAAGTATTAAAAAATTAAAACCTTAACTCTGAATTTTTTGATAAATAGGAACTTTAACTTTTTTTTTTACAGTACAGAACTGATTAACTTGGAGAAAACTCATAATTTCAAGGCAACTGCATTCAATAGATTATAGAGTTTTGATTCAAGCTCAGATTCTCAAAACTCAAAATTTTGAAATAAACTAAACAAAGTTTTGTGACCTTTAATCTTTTGTTGAGAAAATTTACTTCTTTAGATAAAATTGAAACTTTAATTGAAACTTTAAATTCTAAACCGGGCGGCACGGTGGTTCAGTGGTCAGGACTGCCGCCTCACAGCAAGAAGGTCCTGAGTTCAAATCCCTCAGCTGGATCAGGGTCTTTCTGTGTGGAGTTTGCATGTTCTCCCTGTGTCTGCGTGGGTTCTCTCCAGGTTCTCCGGCTTCCTCCCACAATCCAAAGACATGCATGCAGGTTAACTGGTGACTCTAAATTGTCCGTAGGTGTGAATGTGAGTGGTCGTCTGTCTCTGTGTGTCAGTCCTGTGATGAACTGGCGACTTGTCCAGGGTGAACCCCGCCTCTCGCCCAATGTCAGCTGGGATAGACTCCACCCCCCGTGACCCTTTGGGAATAAGCGGTTACAGAAAATGGATGGATGGAATTCTAAACCTGATTTGTCTTTATTTGGATGCTTCAGAGTTAGTTACAAGTGGAAATATTAAATTATTAACAATTATTCACTTTTTAAAAGGCACATTTTTGGGTTCTAAAACTCAAAGTTTATCTACAGAAGAAAAGTAAACAAAACATTATTAGTTGGTAAAACTTTTTCAAAACTTAAGAGTTTAGGTTGGGCTCAGAACTCAACAATCTTTTGAAGACTTATTTGGGTTGACAGTGCAGATCATTGACAGGCAGTCATGTCCTGAATGTTTCTGCAGGGAACTTTCATGTTGTGTTGTTTTGGAGCCCCCAGTGGACAAAAGTGGTAATGTTTCCTTCACCGTATCCACAAAATATAACGATAACAATAATCCAAAATAAAATTATCTAAAGAATCTTATCATAGATGGTCTCATTTGTTTCTGGAGGACATATAAAGACATCAGAATTAAGCTGAAACTGTTTCATAACCAGTTAAAACCAGTTTTTCCCAGTTTGACAGGTTTGACCTCAAGCTCACCGCCAGCCAACTGAGTCAGACCCGATCTGATCCGACTGCAGCAGGTTCAAACACATCTCTGCACCGCTGATCATAAACATCTTCTTCATATTAAAAATCAGATAATAACTCCCAGAAAGCTCTTTTATTAGATTAAAACAGTTCATATAGAAACTTGTTGTCTGCGCTGCGAGCTGCTGCATTATGTGATGAATATTAATTTATAGATGGACAGCAGGCAGGATGGAGACAGGGGAGCCGTGGTGGAAAACAAATTATTTGGAGGCAGCGATTACAGCGTGTTAGTCCCCCGAGTGAAGCAGATAATATTAAAGTATTAAAGCCAACACGCTCCCATCGAGGACGATGATGGACGTCTAAATTAGTCCAACAGAAGAAGAAGAGAACAGGAAGGAAGCTGTCAGAGCGTAACACCCAGAGTTCATTATGAAGCTGCTCTCATCAAGAGTTCAGGTTCTGTCAGCTGGAAACATGTCCGACAGCAGCTGTTTAAAGAGGGGGATTATGGGTAATTAGATCCTGAGGTTTGTTTCATCACAAATACATATTTTTTTTTTTTTTTCCTCTGAATTCAGGGGTTCAGTCAGGGTGAGGAGGAGAGGAAACACGTAAAGGGTTCGAAACCCTGAAAGAATCCAACACCAGGGGCTCGATCAAACACTGATCTAAAGCACAAGTGGAAAGCCCTCTTTCATTTGTCGTCTTGTTCCAGGGGTGCAGGGACATCCTGACCTGTCCCAGCCAGCAGCACCAGCAGCGCACAGCAGGATACACCTATCAGCTGTGCACAAGTGCCCCGATTAATTCATGGGTGAGTTTAAGCCGAACATGCAATGAACCAGTCAGAAAGTCAGCTCTCATCACCTTTAAGAAGCAGGTGCACCAGGAGCACAAGTGTTGGCAGCATGATGGGAGGAAGAAACAAAAATAAATGACTTTCAAGTGAGGAGAAAGATCTGCTGAAATGTACGGAGACCGCAGGACGTCTGCAAACACCTTCATATTTAAATAGTTTATTTTACATTAACGCCTGCAAAAAGTAATACAATACATGAACCATAAAAGTCACACAGATATGTAACTGGATATAAAGAGGGAGATGAGTGAGGAGCAGAGGAGAGGAGAGACTGGCCAAGACAGCTGCTCCTCAATCTGACTGAACGCCCACCTGAGCCGGACTGAAGCGCAGCTTCAACCCCTTCACAAAGTGACTCACAGGTTATCCACCCAGCATCAGGCTCTGACAGAAGAACACATAACGTACGTTCCCCGGGTCCGACTGGTCTCATGATCAGGTAACGATATAAGATCATAATGGTTTAATCCTTGTTTTTCTGAAACCCAATGAACACACAGACACAAGCTCTCCAGCTGCTCCAGCTGTCAAGTGACTGATCTGTTAAAGAGGATGTGACTGCTGGGATCCCGTCCTCTGTTCACTTTGCAGGTCTATTCACATTTATTAGGCGTTAAAATTCCAATAATTATTCATTATTCCTTAGTAGTGAGATCAACTTTAAAGACACACACGTCTGTTTAACATAAATGAAAGGTGTTTTTTGATTGTGGAGACGTGTGTGTGCCTCAGCCGAGCACAAAACACACACATGCATGCTTTTAACTTCAGCATTTACACTTTATTGCTGATAGAAAATTTGTTCAAATGACACTTTATGAATCCTCACTCCTGTGTGGGGAAAAGACTGAACATAAATGAAGGTGTTTTGTGATTGTGGAGATGTGTGTGTGTGCCTCAGCCTCACAGACTTCGTACTTTGACCGGGTTTTAGCAGGTCTAAGATGGAAGTGGTTTTGACTCCAGATAGCAACCATGCCTTTGTTTTGCCTTCATTTTTAGACCTCAGACAAGACGTAAGTTCATTTGCTATCTTACAGATGCGGTGAAAGTGGCAACACTCAGCGCAAACCCAGGTGTAAGATGGGGCCCCATGAGTTCAAACCCAGAAACAGCTCAACGGCAGGTGTTTGAAACCCAAAGAGCCCATTGCCATGGCAACCAACAAGTTCCAACACTGAGTGTTTTGGTCACAATATTCTACTTCTGTAGTTACTGATCTACTGTACTTTACATCAAAGTTCAGTCAGCAACAGGTGACATGAGATTATTCAGGATAAATTAAAGTAAAAATTGACTGAAAGTTTTGTGAAACCACCTCATGTCTCTCAAACTGGGGCTCATGGGTAATGTAGTATTTTTTTTAACAGTGAAGCAGGAGTCAGAAAAATGTTGTTTCCTCTCAGTAATTTTTAACCTTTAAAATGTTCAAACTTCATAATCGGACTCCTTCTGGGAAATAAAGTGAAGCAGGAAACGTTTCAGCTCCATAAAGTTGCAGGAATTTCTAAGAAAAGTCCGTTCAGAGAGCTGACTGACTGACTGACTCAGTGTTTTCCACCTTTCCCACACCTTCTGTGGTTGAGCTGCAGGCCTCCTGCTGCCTCCTCTGATGAAGTCAGTAAATTATTGGCCTCCAGCTGCAGCGTTATGGATTAGCACGCTCCATTCACTCTGTGATTTACAGCGCCAGCAGAAATATATGATCGTTTTAACACAAACCTCCAAAACCTGCCGCTGGACTTCAACTTGGCTCCCAACCAAACTCCATTTCACCTAATTAGATGTGATTGCACAATCAAGTGGCACCAAATGGGTCCGGGTCGGCCTGAAGCCGTTTTTCAGAGCGGGACAAAGACGTCTGTCTGCGGGCCAGCGGAGCGCCGAATCAGAGACGACTTCACTAAACCTCCATCACAAACATTCACACCATCAAGAAAAATAGAGCAAGAGCGTTTGGATTCACGTCAGGAAAAACA
The DNA here is from genome assembly GCF_056507025.1 of Lutjanus erythropterus. Taxonomy (NCBI): domain Eukaryota; kingdom Metazoa; phylum Chordata; class Actinopteri; order Lutjaniformes; family Lutjanidae; genus Lutjanus; species Lutjanus erythropterus. The sequence goes on along the minus strand of NC_139321.1, from coordinate 1,247,620 downwards.
TCGTCAATCAGCTGTGGGATGTTCTTAGAGAGGCGTCACTCTGAAACATTATCGTGCACCAGAACAGAGCTGCAGGGAACTGATGGAAAACACAAAGGTCATTTATTATTTTGTAATGATTTAATTTGAACAACTGAACAGAAATGCTGCATATTTCTAAAGATGTTTGAACCAAAGGGAAGGGAAATTTTAGTTCAACCAAGAATGATAAATGTAGAAAATGGAACAGCAGAATTACAGACAGGAACTTTTCATCTAGCGCCATCATCAGGTCAACGTTTGAACGTGTCTCATACTGTGATTTATGATCAAATACATGCAGAACTAAAGTCATCAACTTCAAAGGTTAGCATGCTAACAGCTGAACATGGTAAACATTATACCTGCTAAACATCAACATGTCATTGTGAGCATGTTAGCATGCTGATGTTAGCATAACCAAAAGTTGAAGTTCTAAACTTTTCTTGTACAAATCAGGAATCAGAAAATGCACACTAAAGAATAAAAAGGTCTGAATCCTTTTTTTTTAAGAACTCTTCAGAACAGTTCAGTCAGAGGACCGATGTCATGTGACCTTCACACCTGTGATGGTGTGGGGGGGTGGTCATGTGACTGACAGCAGCTCTGTGCTTTTTTAGCAGACCTCCTTCTCTCTGACAGGTGACTCAGACGTCTTTAACACTCTGCGGTGGTTTTTGTCCCCGCTGGCTCTCCGTCCTCCCTCGTGTCTCTGGGTGTGAAGTGATCATCAGTCCTGCAGATGGGGCCTTAATTAACACAGAGACTGCCCCAGCTTGACCGGGCGTCGCCATGGAAACACACCACAGACCCTCAACCTGATGGTCAGGAAGTGATACTCAGCATCCAAACTTGATGAGAAGGACAGAGTGACCCGATGACTGAGATTTAATTTTTTTTTTTTTTTTTTTTTTTTATCAGCATTTTAAATGTTATTTTCATTCATAGTGAGACATCTGTCTGTAGAGATCAGCCTCTAACTCAGACTGTAAACACTGACCTGCCCACAGAGGACGAAGTCTTGGCCCGGACATCTGTAATCTGGATGTTCACTTCTGAAACACTGACTGTTGTCATCAGATTGACCGAATGTTTATTTCTCGAGTGTGTTTTCATCGAACAACACGGATTCACCACAGTTGAACTCTGATGTTTTAATGCTACTTTTTCGAACTTTGTTTCAACTGATACCAATCTGATGCCAGGGTGTTCAGATATATTTTAATATTGTTATCTTTTATTTATATTTTTGCAGTAAAAATGTGTATATAATTGTGTGCATATAGGACTCTGCTGGGAAGCAGCGGGGTCTCATATAAATTATGGGGTAAAGGGTCGACACACAGACTCACTGATGTCCAGTCCAGCATGTCAGAGGCATTTCCAACACTGATATGAACCTGAGTTATTCTGATTTGACAGGGTGACAGTTTATGGATTATGGATTATGAACAGTGTTCGGTTCTGTCCTGTTTTCTGGTGTGCATCACTTCTACAACATATGACATGCAGTTACAGACAGTTAATACCGTCAGTAACATTTCATAGAGGCTAACTTACCAGATCATAAGGTTCCTGTTTCAAAATTAAAGAATGCATTAATCATAAGTGACACAGGCGACATTCTGCTTCAATCAATAAACTGATCTGTGAAGAGTTCCTCAATCAGATATCGATTTTTGATTAAATATTGAAATCGTGACACCCCTGTTAGTCACAGTGACGTATGGGATGACCTCTCAGTGACGGTGTCTGACCCCTCACAGTGATGGCGTCTGACGGCTGAGCCGGGTGGAGGCGTGAGGTGATTTCCGCCCATTTGTATGTCGACAGCTGGGCAGAATTCAGGATTGCCATTTGGCCCGGAGTGGAGGAGTGGCGGGGAGGAGATGCCACATGTTCTATTAAAATGTGATGATCCTGGCTCCCGCCGCGCCGCCGCCGCCTCCACCCGGTTTGATGTCCTGCTCTTTAGGGCCTTAATGGGAGAAGCCGTGCCGCCGTGTCACGCCGTGCTCTCACAGTTCAGGACGGTTATTTACGCCGCCGACTTGGCTTCCTGTTTTATGTTGGAGCGGCTGCGTGTTTGCGACACCGTTGTTTGTGTCCAGATGTTCGTGGTCGGGGTCGCTGCGGGACGAGAAACTGTCAGCCATTTTGTTTTATTTAAGAGGTGTGAGAGCGAGACACGCCGCCGAGAACGAGTTAACAGGAAGAAGGTGATTTAGGTTATTTAAAGATGAGGAGGAGAGCAGCGCTGACATGTTTGATTCTGTCAGTTAAAGACAGGAGACGAGACGCACGTCAGGACGTGTCAGCGTCCATGTTGGAGGAGGAGGAGGAGGAGGAGGAGGAGGAAGAGGAGGAGGAAGAGGAGGAAGAGGAGGAAGAGGAGGTGCAGATGGTGTTTAAAATGGAAGATTTGTCTGAGATGTCGACTCACTTATACGTCTAAATGTGTCATCAGTTTGTTTCACATCACAGCAGTGATGAAGACTCAGACAGCGACTGATGAAGAACACAAACACCTGCAGACACACTGGAACAAGTTAAAAATTTAAAACTGTAGTAATAACCAATAACTTTAACTTTTGATCTCATAATAAAAAGAAAAAAAATCTCTTAACTTGTCAAAAGCAGGAAAACTGACTTTCAGCACCTTTACTTTATTTTACACTGTAAAATGTCATCAGATATAATAAATAGTCGAGTCAAAGTTTTATTAACGCTTAATATCAAAGAAAAATAAATTATATAAAGAAAATAATTAGAGGTCTGAAAAAGTTTGAGAAAGTTTTGAAACTGTTTGGTTTCTTCAAATGTTTTTTTGTTTTTTTACAGGACAGAACTGATTAATTTAAAGAATAAAAAACAAGGGTCAGCTGTCCTGCGCTCTGGTGAAGCGTCTGACGGCGCGTCAGCTGCGCTCCGTTTCTATCACTCTTCTCTGCTTCCATCACTGTTAGTTTTGTGTTTTGTGGTGATTTAGAGACTCGGTTTGTAAAGTTTACAGTCTGTCATGATGTTGCATTGATCTGTGGACAATGATGCAGGTAAAAAATGATGTGTATTCATCATGCACCTTTGGATACGTAACTGTTCAGTAATAAGCTTCCTGTCTGTGTATTTTCAAATAAATAAAACCTTCCATTATTTGCAAACATTGAGAGAAGTGACTCCAACACTTTGGAACTTTCTGTCTGTCCTCTGATGGATCCACCAGTCAATCGTCTTTTTTATGTCTTATTGTTGAAATCAGTCTTGATGGTGGGAGGCGGAGCACAATGATGCAAAATAACAATAATCAATAATTCACCTCAAAGTCATTAAAACTAAAGAGTCTGTTTAGAAAATGTGAGGAGGAGAAAGTTCAGATATTTGTGTTCAGATGTCAGAAAAATAAAAACTCCAGTAGATTTTTCAGGTATACTTTACTGGAGCACAGTAACTAAGTATTTGTACTTGAGTCAATGATTGTAACCAGAGGTAGAAGTAACTGAGAACTTTTTCATTCAGACTTCTGAACTTTGAGCAGAACTGTTCCACTCTGTTTTGAACATGTTTGTTCTGTGAACCTGCAGGAACGTTAAATATTCTCCTGCTGAAACTCCTTCAATTAATACTTTTATTACACCTGCAGCGTCTCGCCTCGCTGCACCTGAACTACAAACACCTGAACTCTGGTTCTCCAGAGGACACTTCACCTCCCATCAGTCCACAGCGGCGTGCTTTGGCTCCAAACAGCAGGTTTGTGCTCAGGTTAGCGGCGGCAGTGTGGCGGCGGCGTGCTCCTCCCTCAGGGCCTCAGATTATCACAACGAGAATAAAAGTGCGCTCGCCGCAGCAGAAAAACGCCGCTTCACTGAGTTCAGGTAAACAGACGCTCTGAGAGGAGCCCTAAATACCTCGGACGGCCACGCCCTGCTGCTCGGCCTCCATCATCTTCATCATCATCAGCAGAGCTCGCTAACGGTGCAGCCTCCCTCCTCCTCCTCCTCCTCCTCCTCCTCCTCCTCTCTTTGATTTCCTCTCCTCCTCTCTGTTTTATTTCCCTCTGGCTGCTCGCTCTCTTTACAAAGCCCCGGAGCATTATCACTGCATTACAGCGCGCAGCATGTGTTTGATTAAAAAAGTGTAAAGTTACAAATTAGTTAATAAAATCATTTAGGCCGATCGCTGCAAATGGTGATAAATGTCTTCCATATGTTCCCAATAAAACAGCAAAGTGCCATGTGCCCGTCCCCTCTGTCTTCGCCATAAACAAATAAATTAAAACAATTACGGCGCCGAGCGCCTTCCGTCTTTAATGAGAGCGCGGCCGCGTGAAATATGTGACAGCTCTCGTTTGCCCAGAACGGCGTCTGTCTCTATCGAGAGGCTGTCGGCCATCTTTCAGATAAATCGCTGCTGCGCTCTCGGATCAGAGCTGCATCTGAGCTGGTGCTGGTTTTATCTCCTGAATCACCTGAGATCAGGTGTCACAGCTGCTGTGACCCTCAACATGTGGTCAGAGGGCTCCCAGGAGGTCCCTGAGGGGCCAGCAGGGTCCACAGGATCCTCAAATCAACACGTGAAGGGTCACTCACTTTAAATCTGTTTACTGGTCCTGGTCAGTTCTTTTAAAAGTGTTCTCGGCAGATCCACTGATGGAGATGATGAAGATGAAGATGATGAAGATGATGAAGATGAAGATGATGAAGACCATGTGAAACAGCTGAAAGTTCTGGAAGAAGCTGCTGACTTTGGAGTGGTTTGTCAAAGTAAGTTAAAGTAAGTTTGTTCTTGTCCTTTTTCTTGCAGTTTAATAACGTCTGTGTTTCTGGGGGGAGAACATAACCCCAGTGACATCATAGTGATGTCACAGTGATGTCACCGGGGTTTTCTCAGAATACAAACAGTAACATACAGTCTGTGGTACAAACTGGATTTGTGGAGTTTAAGATGAGGGGTTTGAATGAAAAATCATTTCACTCGATACTTTTTTCTGTTTTACTGTAATTTTGGAATAATCTTATATAAGAATGTACAAATAAATAGAATTACAAATATAAAATATAAGAATAATATGAATGTAAGCATAGAAATATAAACATGAAATATCAAGATCTTCCATGATATAAATAGATCATATAAATATACAGTAAGAGCTGTAAGTAGGTATAAAAATCTGTCCACAAAAAAAAGATGAATCAGTCAGTTGGTTGATTGATTCCCAAATATTCTGAATTTTGTTTTGCTTAAATTCAGCGTTTGTTTATTTTCATTCTGCTCAGTTCCTTTTCCTCGGTGTCCCATGAGTCTCCACAGCAGAGAACATTTGTATCATCTGTGAATCTCATCTTCACATATATCATTAATGTACGATATAAATAATAACAGACCAGAAACTGATCCCTGCACTACGACAAACCCAACCTGCAGGTTAGTCCTGATTTGAAGTTTTTGTGTTTCATCATATTTGTGGTCTTTATTCTGAAGATAACTGGATGAATCAACTGTTGTCAAACAAGCAAAGAAAAGATCACTGAACTAAAATTAAAAAAAAAAAAACTTTCTTTTTTTGATGAAACGACTCGCTTTGACGTTCTAGCAAATTAAAGGGGCAGTCCGTCAGTTTAGTCTCACAGATCATCCAGTTTCCAGAAGCAGCTGATGGAAACTCAGCTGATTATTTAAAGTTCGCTTTGTGTTAAACATCTTTTCTTCTGTTGTTTTGTTTGTTCCATCTTTAATGACCTCCTGTTGTAGTCTGATAATCCCACCTGCAGGAATTATTGATTTCATCTCCACTTTTTAATCTTTGTATTTAATCAGAGTGTTTTTCATAATTAACCTAAAAAGTGTCTGAGTTGGGAGCTTCGATGTGATTTTCTCTGAAGTTTCTCATGTTTTTGTCTCATCTTTGCTTCATTTAAAGACACTCAGAGTTTCTGTCTTCTGTTGGACGTCAGTTAAAATTCAGAACTGATGAAGATTCTGATCTCAGACTCACCTGCTCAGGTGATCTGGAGTCAGTGGTTTCAGACGTGTTCAGATCCTTTACTTCAAAGTAAAAGTACTAATACCACAATGTGAAAATACTCATTACAAGTAAAAGTCCTGCATTTAAAACCTTATCATGAGCAAACTGTACTCAAAGTACTCAAAGTAAAAGTACTCATGTTGCAGTAAAATGCTCCCTTTCAGTTTTTTTTATTATTATATCTACCAAAATAAAAGACTTTTCAGAGCGATATATTTGTAATCTGTAACTGAGACATTGAAACCAGAATGATCCATCAGGAGCTGCTGCTCACTGCTTCACTTTAACTTGTGAACATGGAGATTTAAACTCGTCTTTAAACGCGCAGCAGATCAGAAGTGAAGTGTTTTAAAATGTCCGACAGAGGTTTCACATCTGGAATCAGGTGTTTAATAATCCGACACATCTGGACTCTTTTATCAGTGTGATCAGAAACAGCTCGTCCTCATCTGCTCTTTTATTTCTTTTTTTTTTTTCTCTCTCGTCTGGTTCTGATCTGCAGAAACTGAAACTGGTCTGATTCATCTGAACAGAAATAATAAAACACTTCATTTGAATTTAATTGAAGAATTCAGAAGGATTTATTTTTACTTTCATCTTCGACACTGATTGTAAAATTTCTGTAGTTTTTGTTTGATGCTGAAATTTTTTCACTTGATGAGATGATAACCCCCCCCCCCACCCAGTGCCCCCCATAATCTCCCCATAATCTCCACGTTCTTTCTGTCTGACAGAAGTTAAAATAAAAACAAACTTGTGTTAAAAATAAAGACGGTGATTCTGTTTTCACCTCTGAAGGTCTGTTCAGAGGTGGGGGGGTGGAGGGGGGGTCTGGGGTCTTTATGAGGATTTGGGACAAAGCCACAGATTTAATGGGACTCAGGTAATGGTCCTTACACTGACCGGGGGAGGAGGGGGGACGGTCCAGGTTTGTGTCCACTGACCTTCACAGAGCCGCTCTGATCTGATCTGGACTCAGCAGATAAAAAACATATAAAACAGAAGCAGCTGAGAGCAAATGAGCCTTTTAATGACGCGTTTATTAAAGTAGAAGAAGAAGAAAGAGGCGGGGGGGCTGGTGAGGGGGTCACATGAGGTCAAGTTCACGAGAACGTTGAGAACGACGAGGTTTAATGTGATGAAATGAAGCTGCAGATATTTTATTTATTCACATCTGTCTTTTATTTTCAAAATATATAAAAATAAAAGTAGAAACAAGTAGTTTCTAAAATATTTTTACTTTTATTTTACTTTTACTTTAACTTTATTGATAAATGTTGAAGCTTGTGATTTCTCGTTCTTATGGGTAAGTGAGTTTTTTAAGATAAACTTTATTGATCCACAACGGAGAAATTCACATCTCAGAGCAGCTCAAATAGTACAGATAGAAAAAAGGGGTGAGTGACAATAGAATACTTATAAGATAAAAATAAAATAGAATATATATATATAACAGAATTAAAAGATATAAAATATAAAACACTAAATTCGTCAAAACTATACATTCAGTAGCCATCATTAATGCAATTTTCTCTGTAAAGTCCAATTCCAAAAAAAGTTGGGACACTAAAATACCTGAATAAAACAGACTGCAGCGATTTGTAAATCCTTTTTGACGTCTGTTTAGTTGAATACAGAATAAAATCCTGTGGAGGAACAGAATGTGTTGCTGCAGACAGACGTCTGTTTGACCGTCTGACCTCAGATCAGAGGGAGGAAATGAATGGAAGGATTTTTTTTTTAATAATAAACTGCTTCATCTTCATTTTTCCTTCAGAGCAGATAAATTTAGTCAGCAGCAGCTCCAGGAGCCGAGGCAGGATCATCACGACGTCAGTCACAATAATATCACATAATGTCTCAAGAAAGAAGTGAAAGCATGCCGCTGTAAAACGACGGGTAAAAGTGAAATGCTCCGTGCAGCCGACACCAAAATGAAATGATTACAATAAAATCAGACTACTTTGATGTAGAGGAGGAGTCAATGAGGACAAGACGATAACAGACTCACCTACTGGACAAAAACAGATACAAATATACTCTGTGATGACGCACCGTCACATTAACCACATTAATGTCTGTCAGATCATTCAGCTGCCCTGTCGGTGCCTGCTTTTTGAGTCCAGGCCTGGTTAGTGACTGACTGCAGCCGCTGCCGATCAATGCTGCCGATCACTGCTGCCGATCAGTGCTACTGATCACTGCTGCCAATCGCTGCTACTGATCAATGCAGCTGATCACTGCTGCCAATCGCTGCTACTGATCACTGCTGCTGATCACTGCTGCTGATCACTGCTGCTCATATCTACCATTAATGACAAAGTAGCTTATAGAAAGTATACAGAGAAATATCTGATCAAAGAACAAGACGGAGCACAAACTCTACATGCATTTATATTTATATTTATATCTGAATGTTATTTTTTAGTGTTTTTGTTCGGTCAGGTTACTTTAGTTTTACTTTAATCTGTACATCAGTCTGTATTTTCTATAATGTGTATTTATTATAACTTCACTCATCTGTTTTTATATTTTAACTGTAATTTCATTTATTTGTGTATGTCTGTATTGTGTTTCTATGTTCAGGACGCCTGGAGGACGAGAGACACGTCCATGTTCTTCTGATGGGGATCTTTAATAAACATGATCATAAACATAAAGACGAGGTTCTGCTGATGACCTTTTTATCGTCTCCTCCTCCTGTGGACGGATTTAATCCAGTTTGATCTGTTGAACTCAATGTTCTGGGATTTTAAGCCACTTTGTCTTTCTGGGACACAAAATCATAAAATCACATATAAAGATTCTTATTACTGTATTTGTACTTTATGTATTTATATGAACTGAGAGAAGTGAGGATTTAAAGGAACCATTTATTAGAACTTTTCTCCTCACAGGTTTTATAAAACATGAACACACACACCCTCAGTGTCGCTCAGTTGATCAGCTTCTGATGAAGGATCACACACCTCCACAAGGTTTCTCCCTGAGAGGAGCTGCTTCAAGGAGTGTGTGTGTGTGTGTTTCACTCTATTTCACTAGGTTTCTGTGTGTGTGTGTGTGTGTGTGTGTGTGTGTGTGTGTGTCTCAGTGGGAGCCGGCGGGGGGGGGGGGAGTGACTGGGAGAGAACGGCCTCTTGTCTTTTCCAGTTTGGGGCGTCCAGATGGGAAGTCATTTTTTATTCGTCTTGCGGCGTCTCTTCACATCTGTCGGCCCAGATGTCTAATGAATACGGAAGCAGGCCGTGCTGTCGCCTCATTAATACTGCACTCGCGCGGGGAGCCCGGCCGGCCCGGCTGCGTCGTACCGCCGCCGCCCACCGCGTCCCGGCGCGGCGCTGGAGCAGAACGCGGCACTGCGGTGGCGTTCCTCTGGGCCCGGCGCCGGCAGCTGGCGCCTCGCAGGAACAAAGCTGCCGCACTTTGTCGGCCTAATGCCTCTCTGTGTTGTCACTTAAGGTCTTTATTGGTATTAATTGATACGATCGGTGCAACTTCGCCTCCCCGTCTCCCAAAACATCATCACCCCTCCTCACCCACCTCTCCTCGCACTAAGGCTGCCAACAGGTGGACCATCTGAAGGCAGCGAGGCTCCGCCCACTGCTGCAGGTGAACTGATGGATGTCTTTTTATACTTTTTATACCTGAATAAAAAATTTTTTAGATAAACAGTTTTTGTCTATAAAGAGCTGAAGGTCCCAAGACTGTCTGCAGATAAATTAAAACTGATCTGAAATCAGTGTTTTTATGAAACGTCAAACCTGCAGACAGAAACCTGGGTTTAATAACCCACAGTCACATTTAATTCATTCATCCTAACAAGATATGTAATGTTCAAATATAAATAATCAGGGACGTTTCTGAGAAAGACGTCGTCTGGATGGCAGCATATGTTGCTCCAAAACCTGTATGTACCTTTCAGCATTAATGGGACAGTTTCAGATGTGACAGTTACCCATGATGCCATGGGCACTAACAGTGCTGGTAACAGTCTGGATGGTCCTTTTCCTCTTTGCGTCCGTCCATCTCAGATGAGCTCTGGTCCAGAGACGTCTGCAGTGTCTCTGGATGTTGTTGATATATGTCTTTCTCTCTGCATGGTAGAGTCTGAACTTACATTTGTAGATGCAGAGACAAACTGTGTTTACTGACAACGGTTTTCCAAAGTGTTCCTGAGTCCATGTAGTGTCCTTTATACAATGATGTGAGTTTTTAATGCAGTGCTGCCTGAGGGGTCAAAGGTCACAGACAGTCAGTGTTGGTTTTCAGAGATTTCTCTGGATTCTCTGAATCTTTTAATGATATTATGGATTGTAGATGATGAAATCTATAAATTCCTGCAGTTTTGTGTTGACAAATGTTCTTAAACTGTTTTCACAAAGTGGTGAACCTCACTCCATCCATGCTGTGAACCTCCACGACGTCCCATTAATACCCAATCATGATCCTGTCACCTGTTACCAGCTCACCTGTTCACCTGTGGAACGTTTCAAACAGCTGGTTTTGGAGCGTTCCGCAACTTTCAGTCTTTTGTTGCTCTTGAACCAACAGAATGAGTGAATATTTACAAAAGACAATAAAGTTTATCAGTTTGAACATTAACAGGCTCTGAATTTTCACATAAAATTCTGACTTTGACTGTTTAAATTTTATTCTACAGGTAACGGATTCAGCAGACTGAATGTTTCTCTCTGACCATCAGCAAGCTTCCATTTGATCAGCACATTTTTACAGCATGAGAATCCTGCAGACAGTTAATGTGATGATTTAAAGTCATAAAGGGTTTCTGACCTTCAGACTTCACTGAACCTCCTCCGACATTCAACCTCACAGTGGTGGAGAGTAAAGTACATTTACTCAAATACTACACTTACTTACAAATTTAAGGTTCTTTATGCAACTTTTTACTTCTACTGCTGCTGTAAAATCTTAGCATCATATTTTAAAAAATGTTAAAATTCATGTTTTCCCATCATGCATATGTATCTAACATCTATTCGAGGACGAACCGTGAAACTGGACGTTAAAGTGTAAAGTCAGTGTCATGTCCCTTTAATTCTGTTTGCTCTGTGTGTACTTCACTGACCGTCGGTCACTGGGGGACTCTCTCTAATGAATCAGTGCAGCAGCAATCAGCTGATTTCACAGGTCGTTTGTCCCTCATAAACATATTGATACAGTCATTTAAAGGACACTTCCGCTCCGCTTTGTGCACACGCTCGTCCTCGCAGTCTGATTTCCCCGACTGGCTGACCCGCGGGGGGGGGGGGGGGGGGGGGTGTTACAGTGAGATAAATAGAGGGCAGTCATGATGATGTGGTTCAGCAGCGTCCCTGCAGGTTCACGTCCTCACAGGAGGTCTTCAATGTCAACTGTGTCTCTAAATGTGTGGAACTGAGGCTGTTTAGAGCTGATTAGACTGTAAGTGAGACTGAACTCTGTCTGTCTAACGTGGACATTTTCACTGTCTCCTCCTTCAGACCGCAGACTTATCACAGTCAGGACGAGTCTGGTTTCAAGTTCTTTTTCTGTTAAAGGTCCAGTACGTCAGATTTAGGTGGATTTACCTTCAGAATATGTCAGAAAGGTAATATAACATTCATCAGTGTGTTTTCATTTGTGTAAAATCACCTGAAAATATTAATTGTTGTATTTTTATTATCTTGGAATGAACCTTTATATCTACAGCTGGAACAACTCAGCATGTTTCTACGACAGACAAACCAAATGCTGGTCTGAGATACCGACCACCATGCTTTTTTTTTTTCAGGTGTTCAGCGGTGAGTGAGACAAGGTGTTTGCAATCTGCAAGCACACCACTAGATGTCATTAAATCCCACACACTGGACCTTTAAAATGTTTCTAAACTTTTCTATTTTCTTAAGTGTTTCTGCATTTTATCTAAAATGTATGTTTTGTATCTTTTGCTTTTTTTGTCATCACATTTTCTAAAACTTTGTCGTTTTTTTAAAGTTTGTGTTCCAGTCTGTTTTTGCTTTTTTCTGAATTATTGTTGCAGTTGAGTTCTGATGATCCTGCACGTCTTTTCTTTCTACAATGTTCTGGTGTCTTTTGCTTTGTGTTTAATTTGACCAGAACTTGTTTGTCTGTGGACACACAGGCTTGTGTATAACAGTGTTTCCTAAATCTTTTGTCTGTGGACCCAGTTTTTAAAAATGTCATGACTCAATTTAGGTCCTGAGAATAAATCTGTGGAAGAGTTCATTTGTGTATTAATAAACATTCTTTGTCTGCCCTTTTTAAACTCTATTTTTAAAAGGTGCTATTTAGATGAAGTTTTAATCATTAAGTTTTTGCATTTTTGTAAAATGTTGTTGTGTTTCTGAATTCTGAATGTTTAGAGTATTTGAAAGTCTTTTGCCCCATCCTAAAGGTAGTTTTTTCTGTATTTTTCTATTTTTTTTAGAGTTTTTCAAACTACTGCCGCTCTTTCTGAGGATTTTCTTTTTATTTTTTTGCCTTTGTTTTGATTGTGACAGCAGAGATACAGGCAGGACATGCAGGCAGAGAAAACAGAGGTCCTCGACTGGAATCAAACAGATGATCCACAGAGCGACTGACTGTTTCTGAACTGTTGTGCCCTAAATTATTTCTGCATTTTCAGAAACTTGGTTCTGTTTTGTACCTCAGGGCCACCGTACGTTAAAATCTTCCCTCCTGAAGTCCAGCTGAGTTTTAAAGGCTGCTGACGTCGACTGAACTGTGGTTTAAATGAACAAAGGAAACAAAAAATCTGTGGCCTTGAAGGAAAGCAAAGGCTGAAATCTTCAAACAAACTTCAGACACGATGAGAGAAAAGTGTCATTCAGTTGTTCAACAGGAACTGAATCAGTCCTCAAACTCTGAAATTTGTTTTTCTTTTTGTCAGTTGAGCAACAAGCTGAGAAGAAACAGTCTCAGAAACCTCGAGGCTCGAGACTGAAACTTCTTCCTGGTTTTTATCCTGAGAGCTCCCTGATTGGTCATTTCCCACAGGTGCTCTGCATCAACCAATCACAGCCAGCAGGTGAAACTGTCAGTCATTTAAAACCAGTAGAAATTACAATTAAAATATCTATTTCACATCAAATCTTCTTGATAAACATTAAAGATTAAAAACTTTAATTAACACCACAGTGAATGTGTCATCATCAAATATTTTTATTTCTTTAATCAAACGTGCAGCAGAGTAAACGCTGATTTGTGCAATTTACAGTGAATTTATTAATCTAAAATTGTCATTATGTACATTAATACATGTAAATTTCTTGGATTACAGAGAGCAGGAGGTAATTTTCACTGTGAATTCGTCAGAAACACGTCTGACACGTCAATCTGTCAGAAAGTTTTAATTAACAAAGAGCAGAAATAACCTGGAGTCACTCATTTAAGAAGAATGAGCGTTAAACTGATTTTAAAAAAAGAACAAAAACTCCTTTATTCACTCAGAAACATCTTTAAAATGTTTCCTCTCTGGTTTTCTTTGTTCACTTCTGTTCACTTTGTGCTGCTGCAGCTTTAAATACCAACATACTTTTACCACTTTAGGAAAGAAAGATGCATCTTTCCTGAACATTAATTTAGAGTTTTGCAACGTTGAAACAGCCTTAAGAAATATGATGCAGTTGCTCAAAAACAGAAACTCAAAACACTGTTTTTTTTGTTTTTTTTTAAATTAAATGTTAAAAATATTATATAAATGTTACAATTCTAACATTTTCAATTACAACTATTTCATTTTTAAGGCACTAAATAAATAAATAAATAAAGAAACAAACAAAGAAAGAAATAATCAGGTTCACAGCTCACTGTTACCAATGTTTGATTTTTTTTTTCGGTTTCTAAAACTCAAAGTGTCGCAGTGAGCTGGAACCTGATTTGACTTTTTCATAGTGCCTGAAAAATTAAGCAGTTTTATTTAAAAATATTGAAACTTCATTGCAGCAAGTTGACTTGAAACTTTGAATCGTCTCAACTTTTTTTACAGTGTGTGTTGTATCTGCAGTGTGTGTGTGTGTGTGTGTGTGTGTGTGTGTGTGTGTGTGTGTGTGTGTGTGTGTGTCGTAGAGTGTGACTCTAATGCCTTCAGACAGACGTGTGTGTGTAACACACAGCATCACTTAACGCTGACACGCCAGCACTCAGTCAGACAGAAACCTCTCAGCCCTGTGGTCACATGACTGAACACAGATCAGTGAGTGACGGTTGTTCAGCGTCGAGAAGACACATGAACTGAACACAAACTGTCCCGAGATCAGATCATATCAATAATACAGACCTGCAGACAGAAGATCTGCTGTGATCCCAGCGGAGACTGAAACTCAGAGAGACGCCATCAGCTTAATAAAACAGTCGGTTCAATAATAAATATTCAGTCTATAATGTTTTTAGTCACGCTGTCTGTCTGTGTGTCTGTCTGTCTGTGTCTCCGTCTGTGCGTCTGTGCATCTGTCTGTCTGTCTGTCTGTCTGTGTGTCTGTCTGCCTGTCTGTCTGTGTGTCTGTCTGTCTGTGTCTCCGTCTGTGTGTCTGTCTGTCTGTGCATCTGTCTGTCTGTGTGTCTGTCTGTGCGTCCGTCTGTCTGTCTGTCTGTCTGTGCGTCTGTGCGTCCGTCTGTCTGTCTGTCTGTCTGTGTGTCTGTGCGTCCGTCTGTCTGTCTGTCTGTCTGTGTGTCTGTGCGTCTGTCTGTCTGTGTGTCTGCCTGTGTGTCTGTCTGTGTGTCTGTCTTTGCGTCTGTGCATCTGTCTGTCTGTGCGTCTGTCTGTGTGTCTGTGCATCTGTCTGTCTGTCTGTGACTCTGTCTGCCTATCTGTCTGCCTGTCTGTCTGTCTGTCCGTCTGTCTGCCTGTCTTTCTGTGTGTCTGTCTGTGTGTCTGTGCATCTGTCTGTCTGTGTGTCCGTCTGTCTGTGCGTCTGTGCATCTGTCTGTCTGTGCGTCTGTCTGTCTGTGTGTCTGTCTGTCTGTCTGTGCGTCTGTCTGTGTGTCTGTGCATCTGTCTGTCTGTCTGTGACTCTGTCTGCCTATCTGTCTGCCTGTCTGACTGTCTGTCCGTCTGTCTGTGTGTCTGTCTGTGTGTCTGTCTGTGCGTCTGTGCATCTGTCTGTCTGTGCGTCTGTCTGTGTGTCTGTCTGCCTGTCTGTCTGCCTGTCTGTCTGTCTGTCTGTCTGCCTGTCCATCTGTCTGTCTGTCTGTGACTCTGTGATGAGATTCAGTTCAAACCTTCATGTTCTCATCAGGATGAATCCTGTTGACTTTAAAGCTCTAAAACACTTTTTGGACCCTTCACTGAATCTGAACTGATCTTTTAAAACACTGAAGTCACACCGTAACACAAACAGAGTGATATTTATATAACTTCAGCTTCCTCTCAGACAAATATGCCTGACAGTGAGGTGAACTGTCAGAAACCGCTGCTTTGTGAGCCAAGTATCACTCAAACTAACCAAACTCCATTGACAAAATCACTATTTTTACCTCAGCGAACACAGGAGTCACTGGTTTATTGCTGCCTCCTCTTGTTAGTTTGTTTGTGTTATTGTGTTTCTCCTGGGTTTTACAGAGTTAGTTCAGCTTCACACAAGTCACACATAACACAAACAAACTAACAAAGCCAGGCAGCAGTAGACCAACAACCTGTGTTCTCTGAGGTAAAATTAGTTATTTTTTCAATGGAGTTCGGTTGAACTGAAGAGAGCGATATTTGGCTTTTATAACTTCAGTTTCCTGTCATAAAGGTATATCTGACAGCATGGCAAACAGGTGAAAATGACAGGAAACCACTGCTTTACAAGCCAAATATCACCCTCCAAACCAATTAAACTCCATTGGCAAAATTACTAACCTTACCTCATAGAAGACAGGAGTTGTTGGTCTACTGCTGCCTCGATCTGTTGGATCCTTTGTGTTATTGTGAGACTTCTGGGTTTTAAAGGGTTAGTTCAGCTTCACAGAAGTCACACAACAACACAAACAAACGAACAGATGGAGGCAGCAACAGGACAACAACGCCTGTCTTCTATGAGCTAAAATTATTGATTTTTTCAGTGAAGTTTGGTTGGTTTGTAGAGTGTGATATTTGTCTCATATAAATTCAGTTTTCTGTTAGTAGAGTCTGTCTGACAAAATGAAGTGGTGAAAATATTCTAAATATAGTGTACACTTAAACAGACCATGGATAAGAACCACATAGAACCCCATTCAAATAATATGAACTGTCCCTTTAAGAGTCAGCGTGAACTTCTGTTTCAAAGGTGAATGAATGTTTCCATCCACAACTGTCGGAGCTAATTATCCAGCCAGGTGCCATTAAAACACCACAGAAGAAGAACAGATATGGAGAAGAAATAGTAATAATACATTTAAGAAACAAAATGAGAAGTCTGTGATTTATTTAAATAAAAATATCGTCTTTAAACTCTGATGTGATGTGTTCAAAGACTTCAGGTGTTTTCCTCTCATTGTAGTTGGTGTCTGTGCATTAATATTCAGGGTGGGGGGGGGTTTGTGGTGACGGGTGTAGCCGGTGGTCAGGTGCATTAATATTCAGGGTGGGGGGGTTTGTGGTGACGGGTGTAGCCGGTGGTCGGGGTGATGTGGGAGCTGAAGGGCAGCTCGGTGGCAGCTGCTCGGCGGTGTGTCGGTGTGTTGGAGGAAAAGGTCACCTTATCTAAAGGCTCTCAGACAGGTGGCTCCGCCTGCTGCTCCAGATGTTTTTTTGTCCTCTTCAGCTTCCCGTAGATGTAGTCCGTGTTGACACGCGGTGACCTCAGCAGGAGGCGGAGGTCTGATCTTCAGCTCCAAACACATGTTCCTTCCTCCGTCCTTTTTTACACTCATTCAACTTTTCTGCAGAATTATTCTGCACTTTTTTATTCAGAAAAGATGAAAAGTTTTTACTGATGATGTGAACAAGGGGTGAACAAAATAACAGAAACACCTCAACAATATGAGGACATAATCCTAATATAATACTACATATTTAATGAAAGTGTTCCCAAGTTTTGTTAATTTGGTATTTTTTTGACCAGAAAATGTATCTTGGTGTCTCTTTCTTCTCTTTAATCTCCAGTAATTCAGTCATTGTCGTGTGAATTGTGATGCTGCATGAATTCTCAGATAAATCACATCAGCAGATATGATTTATCTGCTGATGAAACATTAAGGCATCAAAGCTACAACAGAGAATATTATTTTATTATAATTTTAGTTGACATAACTGACCATTGCTTTTCACTAACAATATTTAATTGAAGGTTGTGTCTGTGAGCGCCTGCCACTTTGCATTTCATCTGATATGAATCAAACAACCAATCAGGGTCATCCAGCACATAACTAGCCAATCACAGCCACTCTGAGTGTCTTTGTGTCTTTCGTGTCTCTGAGTCAGACATACCTTTAACTGGCTGAGTAGGATGTTAGTTTGCTTCAAGCTGAGCAAAACGCCTGTTCATGATTGGTGCGTCATTTGGTGGGCGGGGCTTAGCAGAGTGATACAAGGCTGCAGAAAGACGCAGAAGTTTTAGTTTTGTTCAAACCGCCTGCTGCAGCTTGAAGACATGAGGGTTTTAAATATTTCACAGGAGATCATTATCATTATTACTACAAACCAGATAATACGGGTCGTAACAGCATGTTCAAATGTTTTAAATAATTATATTTATAGTAATGATAAAGTAACAGTGTCCACTGAAAATTATTATGCAGGAGAGAAGCACCAACCATTTACTGAATGAAATCAAATATCTGCCTGATTATTTTCTCCTGAAGAAGCAGATCTTTATTTTACTGTCAAATCCAGAACGTTATGAAGCCCGCCACAAACATAATATTTTAATAAAGTGTTTGTTGTTATTATGTCTTTTCTTATGAATTAAGTCTTCTTTTATTACAAACTGAATCACAGAATCTTTCTGAACATAGTATTTTTTCTGTAATTATCAAAACAAAACAAAAGTGCTTCAAGACCAAATTATTTAAAATGATGTTGTTATATTTTCAGTGATTGCACCTTTGGATGTGATGTCACTGTGTTATATGATCAGATAAAAAAGATGATGTCACTAAAAAACAAAAAAGACATGTGATGAAACAACCCCCCCCCCCCCCCCCCCCCCCCCATCGTCTCGTGTCTCATCTATAAATGATGCGTGTAAAATAAATAAGTCATCCTGACATGTATGACAGATGAATAATGAAAACACTGTTTTTCTTGACTTTCCTTTGTCTCTGAAGTTGACCTGAAGGCTTTTCAAATTAAAACTCCTCTCTGTTCTCACATCACACACTCTCCGTCTCTCCGTCTCTCCGTCTCTCCGTCTCTCTGTTCACACATGAACTCTGCGTCCATCACTGCTTTTATTTGTCTGTGTAGCTTCGGGGGAATCACAGCTTCACACACACAAACAAACAAACAAGAATGAACGCAAACCTGAGAGTCAACAGGATGGAAATTTACTGTAAATGAGACAGAAATTAGTTCAGAACTCCTCAGACTTTAATCTCCAAATATTATCAAGAAAATAAGGACATTTCAAGTGTGGACATCTGAAGAAAGCAGGGACATTTGTGTAAAATGGAGACATTTTTACAGAGTGAGAACATTTGTGCAAAGTGGACACATTTATAAAAAGTGAGGACATTTGGACATTTATGTAAATCAGGGACATGATAGATTAGAGAGACAGAGAGGCTGTTGGTGTGTGAAGATTACAGTGTGGCTGCAGTAGTTAATTATAAAATAAAAACAGAATATGTTGGACATGAGGACATGATGGTTTTGTTTTTTTTATGGCTGCATCACTTCATCAAATAAAGATTTTATATCTTTGGGTTTCCACAAGAAGTTAAAGGCCTCAGACATGGATTCCTTCAGTAAAATCAGTTTTGGTTCCTGTATTTGTGTATTTATCTGCTCCTCAGTGGGGGCGGAGTCAGTCGTTTGTGGAGTCTGTTGTTGTTTCTCTGCAGCAGGTGGAGGACAGACGTGTTGGACTGATTGATTTGCAGAAACACTCTGAGGTTTTGTCGTCTCCACATGTGGAGCGGCTGATGTTTCTGTGATGGCAACATCTGACCACTGGGGGGCAGAAAACTTGTGCACTCACACACACATGCACACGTGCACACACACACACACACACACACACACACACACACACACACACACACTGATGCTTTGCTCTGAGAGGCAGCAGCACAAACAAACAGTCTGCTGCTGCAGGAACATGTTCTGTCTGTCGTCACTTCTTCAGATTTCTGTTCGGAGGTTTTCACCCCGTTTACACCTGATATTAAAATGTGATCTATATCCGGATCAGTTATCTGGATCAGGAAGGTGTAAACGCTACATGATGAGAATGTGATCGGTTCTGCCTGATCACATGTTGAGACAGTCTGACTTGCTTTGTGTTTGGATCTTCAGAAGGTGTAAACCCAACCTGTACAACAATCTAGATCATTTATCCACATGCAGATTTTAATACCAGGTGTAAATGAGGTTTTAGACTCAGTTTTAGGTTCAAGTTAAGATCAGGATGAACGTGTCCCGTCACTAAGGGTCCTGACAGGTGTACAGCTGGGGAAAAACATCTTTGTACGCACGTCATTGTTTGCACAAATATTCTTACTTTACACAAATGTCCCCATTTTAAAACATGTCCTCACTTTGCTCAAATGTCTTAACTTTGCACAAATGTTCTCATTTTACAAAAAAGTCCTCAGTTTGCACAAATGTCTTCACTCTGTATAAATGTTCTCACGTTGCACAAATGTCCCTGCTTTCCTCAAATGTCTTCACTTAAAATGTCTTTATTTCCTAAAAATGTTTTTCCAAAGAAAAGTCTCTAAGCGTGTCCTCACTAAAATGTCTTGGCTTTAGTAAAATGTCCTCACCTTTCTGAACGGTCCTGTGTGAATTTAAGAAAAAGTACACCTCTGAGGACGGTCGTTTTGTCATCATGAGGTCACAGTCTGAGGTTAAAAGTTGCTGCTTTCATCCTTTTCACTGTAAATCACGTCAGTCTCTCTCATATCTTAAACTGAAAATAACCAAAATCTCTTAAAATGTTTAAATGACATTTTTTAATAAAGTTTTTGTAATAATGTCTTCATCATTTTGTATCCTTCAACTGTGACGTGCGCTGGAATTCTTTACTGATTTTCTCAGTCGTTTTGGTTCATTTTTCAAAACTTTAAGTGCATCTGTTTCCTGGAACATCACAACTTTACTGTATCTTTATAAAAGATCAGAACATTTCATTCATGTTTCAAAATCTAATTTTTCTGTCAGTAAACTGGCCGGTGTCACCTAAATGAAAACTTGTTTTATCACCGTGAGTCGTACTGTTGAAAATGTTTAGCTGATTTTTCACCTTGACGGTCAAACCTGCAAATGTTTTCTCTTTTTTTTTTTGTGACTACTGGTTGTTTACTGTCCTGTGAAAGAATGTCAGTTTTGTCTCACTGATGTCCATCATTTCCAGTTCTAGAAGGAAACACAGTAAAGATAAAATGTCTCTACTGTCTTTTGTTTCTGTGCACATTTTATTTTGTTTTCATTTGTTATTGTTATTTCTTTTGTACTTTGAAGGTTGTAAATGCATCTGAATGTAAAAAACAACCTTTTTGAGTTTTAGACCTGAAATATCTCCACTTTTGTATATTTGCAGTTTTGTCCAGCAGAAATTGTTTTGAGGTAATTTCAGGAATATTTTTTATTCTCCAGCAGCTCCTCCTCCTCCTCCATCCTCCTCCTCCTCGTGTCTCTCAGTGAATATTTAACCCTGCGACTTGTTAAAGAGGTGTCGCCCCTCCACGCCGCCGGCGTTGCTTTGATAACACTCTGGGTCGCTGGCAGACACAGCGAAGGGCTAATTAACCCCTTGATTGCTCCAATTAACCCTGACACATTAGAGCTCATCAGAGCAGAGTGATGAGTTTTCCTCCTGAGCCTGAACGCAACACAACGACGTGTCAGAGAGTCTCTGCAGGCCGCACAGGCAGGAAGTGATGTCACAGCTGCTCGCAGCTCATCACAGGTCTGATGGAGTGAAAACTTTGTGAACACGACCACAACATTCTGAAGAGCCAATCAGAGCACAGCACAGGCAGGTGTTTGTCCTCATCAACATCCAGGTGTGAAAATAGAGTCAAATCCTCATTTATTTAAAGTGTAGCAAAAAATAATAATGTCATCTTCTTGTTTTTTAAGCAGGATAAATTAACAAACTGAAATTAAACAAAAAAAATAAATAAAAGATAAATTCATCAATAAATATACTGCAAAACTAAGTTGCGATGAAGCAGCAGATAAGAGCTGGGGATCAAAATGTGAGTTTTGTTGCTCAGATTTATTCTTCATGCAGGAGGAAAATGACAGGAACAGAGGATGAAATGCACTCGTTCAAACTACAGCAGTGAGTTTTTAACTGGTTATGAAACACTGAATGAGCGTTAAAGCTAAAGCTGAGCTAAAAAGAAGTGTTTCTGACACACTGTAAAACCAAATGCTCACATTAATGATTTGTAATAAGCAGCAAAAACTTAAAACTTGACGACATAAACCTAAGGAACCAATCCCCATATCATTAGCAGCGATGCTCCGCCCACAGGAGATGCTGGATGTAGCTAGTTTCTTTAGCTAGATTAGCTAGCAAACCAGAGGAGAGGCCAGGCTGGTGGTGTGTGTGTGTGTGTGTGTGTGTGTGTGTGTGTGTGTGTGTGTGTGTGTGTGTGTGTGTGTGTGTGTGTGTGTGTGTGTGTGGAGAGGGCGGGGCCTATTGGCATATTCAGGAATTTTGAAGATGAAATGAAGGCAAGCTGTAGAGTTATATGTAAAACAATTGAACAAGATATTTGAAATTATTTTGGAAAAAAAAACATATCAGATACAATTTATTACCAGAACATTTTATATTGTTTAAAACATGACTGGAGGTTCATCAACTTAATTTATTACAATTAAAAATAAATAACAAATGATGGTTCCACCCAAGATGCACAGTGTTAAATTACTAACTAAACACTGCTAATAACATGCTATAAAGAATAAAATGCTACTCAGGCCTGCTAAAGATAATATGAAAATAGTTAAAGCTGCAGAAAGTCTAGAAAACGAGCTGATTGTTGAGTTTACCTGCTGACAGAGAAAAAAGCTCCGGCGTGTCCTCGGCTCTCAGCAGCTCTCCGTCTCCTCTGCCTCACTTCTCTCCACACAACACTCAACAAAAGCTCTGCGATAAACACAAATGATCACAACTGAAGGTAGATAAAAGTAACCAGGTGAGCTGACGTCCACCTGGGCCGATGTTGCTCATTAGCTCGACTCTTTTTAAGATCTGTCTTCCTTTTTTGAGTTGTTTTGTTGTTTGTTGTCAGCGCCGTGATACAACAGGAGTTTCAATCATTGATTCAGGCTGCACTAATATAACAGCCAATAGGAAGGCCTGCTCTCTGAGATGACCTGTGATTGGTTTAAACCTACCATGAAAACATAAATAAATTATGATACAAGGATATTTTTCCCCTCTCCTATTACATGTACAGCGTATAGGTGGAGGTGATCCAACTATCCATTAAATTATGAACATATTTCTTAAACAAAATGACAAAAAAATAAATAAAACATGTTAAAAATCACATTACATCACAGGATGTGTGTAAATGAACTGCACTCATCAAAGGTTGTTTGTCTTTGGACTCACTTCAGCTCAGACTGAAGAAAAGAAGGGAAATGTTGAAATCTCAGGAGGTTTGTTTCAAAGACATCTTCCTCCTCCTCCTCCTCCTCCTCCTCTTCCTCCTCCTCCTCCTCCTCCTCCTCCTCCTCTTCCTCCTCCTCCTCCTCCTCCTCCTCCTCCTCCTCGTCTGTCTGCTCAGGGTCACACATGATCTGTAGGTGGGAAATAACAAGAACACAAATAATAAAAGACTCATTTCAATTAACAGATAAATTTAAATCCAGTAAAGAGATTATAATAAGTCTGATGTGAGTGAAATGTTGTAAACTCGAGGGACGATCAGACGTTCTGTTGTTGAGGACATGAAGCCGCTCATGTTTTTATAATCCTGTTAAGATTTTATTAGTGAGAAGGTGAACTTTAATAAATCTGCTTCAGCTGGAACATCAACTGTTAATTAATTTAACCCTCTCACTGCTTTGTTTCAGTGTCTTAACATGAAAACTCTGAAATGAAACACACATGGATTCATTTTGTCGACGGTGTTCCACAGGGATCAACACTCGGACCACGTTTGTTCTGTTTTTATTACGTACGTTCTGCCACAGTGTAAATTATTTATTAAATGATGACCCCTCACAGGCTTATGAACTAGAGGAAGGTCACAGTCACATGTTTCAAAAATCTTATTTCTCTGAGCTTCAGGTTTCTTCTTCTTCTTGTTGTTGTTGTGTTATATTTTTTAACTTCTTGTGTGTTGGTTGTTTAAATTGAACCAGTCAAATGTACAGAAACGTCCAAAAAAAGAAAAGTAAATTATGTCAACAAAGAATTAGAGCTCAGCCAAACTTAGTTTTAAGCTTTCACTGCTTATTGCAATTAATTAATGTGAGCTTTTGGTTTTATATCTTTAAATATTACAGAATCTCCCACTAACCTTTCAGAAATTAGACATGTATGTTCATATAATTCAAGTATAGTTGCAGGGTCTGAAACTGAAATTTACAACGTTAACAGTGATTTTATTTGCAGATGACAAACAGCTGTTTTGCTATGACAAGAATATATAACAAGTTTTTCAAACAGTGGAACTGAAATATTGATTTAACAATATTGATTTAACTATCATACCTTCAGTGGCTGGAAACAAAATTCACAAAACAAAATTAAGCTTTTCTCGTTTGAAATGATGGTAAAGTGATAATAAATAATCACTTGTGCAGAAAACAAAACATGAGTCAGACCAAAACAGTTAGAATGTCATAGAAATCTAATGGTTTCATAAATCAGGCTTCACGTTTCCATCGTCACATTTTTATTCACGTTATGTTTTATTCACATTAGAAGAACATTTGAAAGAAAGGTTCCAGGCTCTCTTAAGGTGGTGGATAAAGTGAGATGGAAACACGTTCTGAATAAGTTCTGACGTGGAAAACATTTTAAGTCACATGACTGATCAGTTGTTTCCTCATGGCTCTCATGGTTCCACACAGATCCGATGGAACCTTCCTCACATTAAAACTAACAAACATCTGATTTACACCGTTTTCTATCTGTTTGATGGTTTTCTGACGGGAGAAGTGGCGCCACCTTCTTCTTAAGATTTACTTGAATTGCAGATAAAAACAAATAAAGGTTTTACTTGAGCTGTAGTTTTGGCTGTTTGTCAGTTTGTCAGTTAAAATACATGTTTGACTTCAGTTCATCCTCTGATCCTCGTGATGAAAAAGAACGTTTATTAAATCATGTTTCAGGTTTGATGTTCTCGCCGCTCGTCTTGTTCTGTCTTCAGGCTGCAGTTTGACTGATCAGCATGTTGGAGCTCATCTGACTGTTAATGACACGCAGGAGGAAACGCACACACACACACACACACACACACACACACACACGTTAAGAACACCATCAACACTGAGAGGAAACCTGCTGCAGTCTGTGTGTGTGTGTGTGTGTGTGTGTGTGTGTGTGTGTGTGTCAGCAGTGTGATTTTCTCACCTGATTTAAACAACATGAACATCAGGAGCTGCTGACAGGTCGGACCTTCAGGAAACATCAGCGGCTTCAGGTTTTATTTTCCGCCTTAACGTCAGAGAACATCACGTCTCTGCTGCATTTTATAATATTATATTATATATTATCACCCAATGACAGAAAATACAGTGCTTTTCAAAATAAAATACAACACTTTTCAAAATAAAATAGAATGTTTTTCTACATGGATTCATTCACTGGGGAAAAATAAAAACCGTCCATGACGTCGTAGGCTTTGTGGGGATTGTTTTCACCCAAAATGCCTGATTTCATAGCAAATGATCTAAAGAACTGTGATGTATGTCTGGGCATGTTTTGCAATGAAATGGCAGCGTGAGTGAAAAATGCAAAGAAAGTTTTTTTGTTTGTTTGTTTTTTAATAAATCAAAGGTAACCTGTTCCAGAGAGAATAAAATCACAATCTATTCTTAACAAAAAGCCCAGGATTATAAACTTCTAGCAAAATATGCTTTGTTTGTAAATGATGATGGATAGAAAGTTAGAACCTCAGCCCTTCAGGAAGAACCCTTTTTGGAACCCTTATTTCTCAGAGTGTACAGCCCAGATTTGTTCTGGCTGTTGTATAGACATTTAGGATGCGGCTGAGTTCCATTCGACTCCATCAGACAGGAAGTGTAAGTCTGACCCCCAGTCATCAGCGGAGAGGATCTGAATTCAGGCAGCGTTCACACTGTGAACAGAGAGGTCTCACTCTGAGCAGGATTTCACGTCTCTGTGATGAGAATATTAAAGCGCGTTCAGTTCGTGTGGATGGGAACCGTTCCGACTGACCCCAGTCTGAGCTGAGATCCAGACTGACGAGCTCACGGGTTCATTAGCGGTGACTTCTCCTTCTGTCATTAAGAAAAGCCAAACATTAAACAAGGATTACCTCCGGCTTCATTCCCACATCAGCCGCTGAGCCCGGTGAACTCGGCTTCGTTAATTACAGAGACGCCCTTCAGCTGCAGACAGAGTTTCATTAAACAGAGATCAACACTCTGATTGGCTCTCACATGATGTCACAACCATGTTTGACTCATAATTTACATGTCAGGAGTTTTAATTAATTCAGACTGTTTCTACAACATGTTGAGAAATACATTTATTCTCTCTGTCTGTGAGAGTAAGAGTCTGTTCACACCTGATCTCACTTCATGTCTTTATCTACTGATAAACACGCAGCTTCATCAGGACAGTTTGGGACAAAACAACAAAAGGTTTTTACATAAAGAAATAAATAACTACATGTGGAACATTTGTCGAATTTACAGGAAGGCTCAAATAATCAAGAATTTGTCATAGACAACATTTCACAAAGTGTATAAAGTTTCTCTTCACTCAAAAACTCTCAAAACTGTGATTTTCTGAAAGAGTTTAGTGATTTTCTCCACAGGCAGCAAAGAAGCAGCCTGCCTGGTTTTTCATTCATCATTGTTGCAGGTCTAAAGTGATTCTGCAACTGTAAAAAGTTGAGAAAACCTCAAGGCAAAATTCAAAGCAACTCTCTTCAGTAGATTTTTAACCAAACTCAAACTCTCAAGATCTGAAATAAACTCATAATGTTTTCTTCAGATAATTTACTTTTCTTCTTTAGATGAATTTGAATATTTCAGAATTTGTGATTTGTCATTATTTGGGCGCTTGAAAATTAAATGGCTGCTATCTAACCCTTATTTCATCAAAAACTGTATTATTATTTACGAATATTACTTATTTATTCATTTACTTTCATTTCAGTGAGGTTACTTTATAATTTTTAAAATACATTTTTTGGAAATGGAGTGAGTTCTAAAATGCAAAGTAAATTAAATCAACAAAACATTTTTTAAAATTCAGCTGAGGTTTTATGACCCGCAGTTTGTTACAGTGATCTGTGTGTCACTCGTGTGTAAAAACTGAAATGCAGAGAAAACACACAGGACGCAAACTTGGGTTAAGAAAAATGCAACATCTGTATTAACAGTCCAAAAAGTCATTGACAGGCAGTCCGTCCAAAAGAGACAGACGATGCAGACAGAGAGGAGACAACAAGACTTAGATCAGGGAAACTAGGAAAGTTCAGAACAGATCGCTAGAAGACTCAACACACCAGGTAACAAAGAGTCTGACAGGAGGAATGAGGAACAGGTGAGTATTTATGCACATGGAGCAGGTGAGTCACTGGCAGCAGGTGTAGCTGATGAAAAGCAGGAAAACACAGGAAACTGCAATAACAAGAGAGGTGAGTACTACAAAACAAAACAGGACATGTACAGGACACCATCCAGAACGAGGACGTGTGTGAAATCAATGGAGCTGAGAATCGATTTCAGGAGGGTTAAAGGTCAAAAAAACAAATCTGACTGGGAACAACAACAATCAAAATGTTTCAAGTAAACAAGAGAAAACAAGAAACAACACACAGCTTTGCAGCACTGCCGCCATCTTGGCTCCTTATACAGTTATGTTGCATCAGAGAGGAGCCAATCACGTGCAGGTAACGGCAGCCGGTGAACGAATCACCTCTGTGCATCGTTCCAAACCCTGATTTTATTTACATCTACCACCTGATATCTGTAAAAAAAAAAAATAAAACATGTTAAACTGTGACTGTGAGAAGAAGCTGTGTCAGATCTTCTTCTTCATGTGTGTTAATGTGAGCGGTGTGACTGCTGGAGGAGCAGCAGGAGCAACAATGAGACACACTGAGATGTGATTTGGTCGGCTGCAGCAGGCAGATGCCTCTGACATCTGGGTGATGTCAGCATGTTGTCAACACATTGTTAGCGCCGCGAATGTGCAAACAGATTAACAGGCAGAGAGCAGAGCAGCCGTATATATACAGTAGACACACGGCTCAGACTGCTGCTGCTGCTGAGGGTGAGAACAGAGCTGAGAGCTGAACGTACCTGTCAGTCAGTACTGAGGGAGAGAAAGAGATCACATGTCTGCTGTGAAAAGACTTTTATCATCACGTGATTTAAATTAACCCTGGAAAAACTTATCAAACATGATTTAATGAGAGAAGAATCATCAGACTCATCCTTTCAAAATAAAACACATCCATATATTCATATCATATGAAGAGACCCATCAAACTTTTTTAATGTATAAATATGTTATAAATGTATTGTTTCATAATTATGAAAACAATTTCGTAATACAGTTATATATGAATATTATTGTAGAAACAGCTTTTGGTGTGTTCTTCCTCCACTATTACAAAAGTCACATTAATTCATTTATTTCAACATTAGGAAACTGTTCATATCATGAACCGAATCCACAGCCTTTTTATTATGAGCTGCTCTGTTTGAAGAGGGAGGAACTTTTACCACCACACTTATTGATCAAATCTGATTTTTCTCAAGAAAATGTTGTAAATAAATAACAAAATGTAGTAAAGAAAAAAAAGAAGTGTAAAAATGTAAATAAAGAAGTAAATGTTGTAAATACTGAACAACATGTTGTAAAAAAAAGAAGAAAAGTTTCTGAGCTGCAGAGAGTGTTCTCCAGGCATCAACCTTAGCCTGAGAACAGAAGAACAGAGGAACAGAAGAACGGATGAACTGACCCTCTGGATGTTTGAACTGACCCTCTGGATGTCGGCGTGTTGGTGAAGTTGACTCAGACCTTCAGGACGTTGATGAGCAGCTCTGTGAGGAAGTCAAAGTCCCTGCGGACGTCAGTCGGTGGGATCCCGGGCCGACGGTTTCCTCGACACCCACGTCGCAGCGCCGCGCCCCAGGCCGCCGGACAATACGCCACAGTGTGTTTTAACCAGCCGGGACATGGCTGAGTGGGCCGGCGTGGACGTCGGCCAGACCTGCCCTGAATATTCCCAACAGCTGATGAGCAGAGAGGGAGCGGGAGAGTCCCGGCCGCTCCCTGAGTCTGGCAGATATCAGCGGGACTCGTCCCACGACGGGTTTAATTCAAACGTAAAGCAAACAGACAACACAAAGAGCTGCTGTGACCCCACACTCCCTCCACCGCACACACTGAAGAAAGTTGTGTAATCTTTCCTTCAGACTTTAGTTCCTCTGGTTGGTCTGCCAGGCCTCGCCTCGGCTAATTCTCCGTCCGGCTAATCACCGCCAACGTGGACTCACTGCAGCCCGGCGCCTCGTTAATCACCTCCAAACACGTTTGTTCTGTGAAACTGAACCAGAGAGCTGCAGCGTTCTGCAAGGCCACGGCGGAGAACGTTTAAGACCTGAGAGAGCGGCAAAGTTTAAAACAAAGTTCATCTCCTCAACTCGTGTCCTTCAGTCCACTTCAGAGCTTCCGATTCTTCACTGCAGATTTATAGAAACTTAAAGTCCGCCGTGTTTATCTGACGACTGCGGAGATCCATGTTTTAACACGAGACAAACTCTCTGTCTTTATTACTTATTTATTTTCTTTCATTCTGATCTGAAAGCATGAAAATCATGAAAACTGGGCCTGAAATCAGTTTCTCTCTCTTCTGCTGTGTTCCTTATTTTTATCTACTGCAGAGATTCTCAAACTTTTTCATGTCCAGAACTTTTTGACCACAAACCCAGCTTTGAGGAGATTCTGTCGTCAGGAACAACAGGAACAACAGGAACCTGAGTTCTCCTTTTTCTTTTTAAGTTTAAAGATACAAACAAAACTTGATGATAAATCAATGATCAATCCAGGATCATCTGATTTACAAAATCTTAAAAGTTTAAAATTTACCAAACAACCCTTCAATAAAAGTTTTATTTCCATGACAACATGTTCCACGTTCTCTGACAGCATTACACACACCTTTACAAATAAAGCTGCTGGAGCCATATAGGGTTCTTCAGCTTGTACCCAGAGGAGAACAAATTTTGGTTCCTGTTAGAACTTTTTATAAGAGTTGGACACCTTTCAGAGTTCTGCCTAGAACCCAACATATATACTGTATATATATATATATATATATATAAAGGTTCTCAGTAGGACCCCCTGGGTGTGGTCTAGATAAAACTGTTGTAATATAAAAATGTTCTCAGTAGAACCCCCAGTTGGATTCTTGTCAGCACCCCTAGAAAGGTAGAAAGGTTCTGGATAGATCCTCCAGAGAGGGTTCTAAATATAACCCTTTATGTTGGGTTCTAGGTAGAACTCTTTGAAAGGGTTTCAAGTGAACCCCTGGTTCTAATAAGAACCAAAAATGGTTCTCCTATGGAGACAAGCTGAGGAACCCTATATGGTTCTAGTTAGCAGCTTTATTTCTGTCAGAGAACGTGGAACATGTTGCCGTGGAAACAAAGCTTTGATTGAGGTGGTAAATGCAACATTTTTAATATTTTTGTAAATATGTGTAATCAATGAATTGATGGATTAAAGGACGAGCTGATGGTTTTCAATTCTTTTTTGTGGCTCAGTGAGTTTTCAGATCGACTGTCTAACTGGACAATCCTCGCTGAGTCCTGCTTTTCTCTTTGTCTTTTCTTCCGTCTCTGCTTCCTTTTTTTCTTCCAATCTAAAAGCAGGAAAAGTTTGAGAATCGTCTTGTGAACTTTTTGTCTATTTTCTTGTAATTATGTCTTTGTATTTTGCTGTTGGTAAGTTCTGCTTCCGCAGACTCTCTTGGACACGACGTCGACTCTCTGCACAACTTTTCTAACTTACGAGTGAATTTTCAGACGGAGCGGAGAACCTGCTTCACTTCATGTCACCATGAATATTCATGTTCCCTCCCCGGAAATGATTCCAGCTGAATACCAATTGTTGACTCTTCTTCTTCTCCGTCTTCTTCTTCTCTTTCTTTTTCTTTTTTTCCTTGTGTCTCACTGAAGTCTCCGCTCCTCCTGCAGGATAATTACATCTTATTTTGAAATGTATATCTGCTCTAGCTGCTGCTGCTGCTGCTGCTGGATGCTGGCGGATGCCGGCGGATCCCGGCGTTCGTTTTTTTTAATTGTGAGGAAACACATGAAGATTTTAAGAAAGTGTCTCGGCCAGATGTGATGGAGGAGAGCGAGCGGCTGATTTGCATTTCATTTCCAGGCTGTCGGCAGATTCCTCACAAAACCCCCCCAACCTGTTAGGTGTTTTTGTTGAGTTGTAGGTATTTCCTGTCTGCTGACAGAGGAAGGTGAGCCTGTGTGTGTGTGTGTGTGTGTGTGTGTGTGTGTGTGTGTGTGTGTGTGTGTGTGTGTGTGTGTGTGAACAGGGGATATATGAAATGGCTCCTCCTATAGTAATTAGCAGCGGAGGTTGTAATTGGGCAGAATCAGTCTTACTAAGTGATTTCCTGACTGTCAAACGAGCCAAATTAATTTGAGTGATACTTTTCATTTAGTTAGCATCAAACAGCCCCTCCACTCGGCCTCCATATGGGCGTCTGATGCAACGTTCGCCATTAAACCGCCGCAGCCAGATGTTCCCCCCGCAGCCCCGCCATTATCAATGCAAATTTATTCATTAAACAATTTAATTGTGTCAATGATTGACAGGCGGCAGCGTGATGACGGAGGAATGTTATGAAGCTAATAATCTGTTAGTCTTATTAACTCCCTGTGTCAGCAATATGGCTGTCAACATTTATGTGGATTAACCCTTCTAATGTTGCACCACATGCACACACACACGCACATCAGCTGCTCACCATGACAACAGACGGGCTCACTGATTGGTTGGCACAAAACACACCGCCGTCACCATGGTCACCGCCTCCCAAACCTGAGAAAGACAGAGTGATGGAGGATGGGGTCAGGTGATGGTGAGTTTGTGTGTGCTGACACCTCACAGCCTTCAGTGAAGTTTAAAACCTCATTTACACTGAAGAAAAAACACACTAACATTTGTCTTTAGTCTTCAGTGTGAAAAGGT
Organism: Lutjanus erythropterus; assembly: GCF_056507025.1. NCBI lineage: Eukaryota > Metazoa > Chordata > Actinopteri > Lutjaniformes > Lutjanidae > Lutjanus > Lutjanus erythropterus. Next base: position 1,216,060 of record NC_139321.1, on the reverse strand, counting down.
CCAATCAGCATTCAGTTCCTGAGTCACATGACTGTGCGGCAGTCACAGGTTTTTATCGGGTCGAGCTCAGATCAGCAGTGACAGAAACATCCCACCCTGGTGGACGATGCTTTGTCTCCTTTGTTGGAAACTTCTGTGGCTCTTTGTCGTCTCAGCAACAAATTTCATCCGTCTCTTCCAGCAGCTCGAACGTTGTTTTTTATTTTTTATACACAAATCTGTGATTCTACATCCTCTAGAGCAGCCTCAGACTGTGCATACACACACGAGCAGGGCCCGACTGTCTTATAAAATGTTGAAACATACCTTTAAACTCAGTGCAGAGCATCAAAACCACATTCATTAAAAAAAGACTTTAATAAGATGTTCTTGAAGTCTTTTTATGGTTGTTTCTTGCCCTCCAAAATAAACAAAAATATCAAATTTAAGTAAATATTCACATTTCCAGTCACTTAGAAAGTTCCAAAAATGTCCCCACTTTTTAAAAATATCTCAAATGTATCATTTTCATAATTTGATAATATTAGAAACTTCCTCATTTTCAAAAACTTTCCAAAAATGTCCCCATTTTCTAAAAATCTCCTCACTTTACAAAACACTCCAAACAAAATATTCTCACGTCCTCACGTTCACCACAAACCTACCAAACATGTCTTTACTTTCCATTATTTTCCTTAAACTGTCCTCACTGTGAAAAAAATGTCCTCACTTATCAAATGTCCAAAGCTGCCTTTCCTTCAAAATAAAGATCCAAACTTTCCAAAACATCTCCCTACTTTCCCGAAACTGTCCTCATTTTCCAAAAATGTCCCCAAATTCAAAACATTTTCCAAAATGTCCTCAGACTTTGGGGACGTGCTGTGGACATGTTGACTTGGTTACAGTCACATTATCAGATTTACTGTCCCGAGTCTTTGTAGAATAAAACAAATCACAACATAAAATCAATAAAACTGATCAATAAAACAAAGAACAAACATCGACTCAGAGTCTCTGTGAGACTGAAAATCATGAAATCCTTCAGATTAAAATTAAACTTGTCAGATTAGTACGGTCGTCACGGAGACAGACACGCAGCCCGGCAGCTGTGACGGGGCGAGGTAACGAGTCATTGACCTGCTGGTGTCCATCACAGACAGAGAGCATCGTCCAATCAGAGGGGAGCCTTCGTGACACCTGCTCCTCTTCTTCCTCTGTGGTGTCTCTGACAGTCCAAGGCTGATCACCGTGTCTTATTCATGCAGGTCTGACAGGAGGCTCTCAGGACGCCGCAGACCGCCTGCAGGACGCCGCCACAGCCGCCATGGTCTGAATCAGGATCAGAAAGTGTTTGTTGTCTCTGTGAATGATGGAACCAAACGGAACGTTCTAACAGTGGAGCTTCATTTGATTTTTCTTCTCTAGTTATGCTGGAAAATATATTTTTGACTATGAAACCTTGTAACGAGACAAACGTCCTATGATTAAATGTTCCATTTTTAATTTCACAGTGTAGTCAGATTGTCTTAATGCTAATCAAAATACACATTTAAACCACAATTCTTATTTAGCTTGTAAACTATTAACAAGCTTGTCATCTTCAGTTATCAAACTAAAACTTTAGCTAGTAAGCTAATTAGCTGGTGCACTTTAGCTCATAAAGGAATTAGCTTGTAAAACGATTAGCTTGTTGACATGTTATAGTTGAGACACATCTGATATCAGTATTATTTAATTCAAAAATTAATTAAATTAATTAATTTAAAAATAGAAAGTTAACCGGTGCTTGAGCCGTATTCCTTCACAGAACACAAAGAGAGAAGGTGGAGGGAATGCTAATCAGAAGAACATGCTAGCTAACAGCAAGCTAATGTGAAATGAAAACTTCTGGTTTAAAAACAAAAGATCAGATCATGTAAAGCCAAATAATTCAGAAATATCTTTAAAAAAAAAATCGGTTGCCACAATTTTTTTGAGTAAATACAGTTAAAAGTTGGTTAGTGTTACATGTACTCTTTGAACAAGAATTTTTATGCAACAAATTAACACTGTAAAAACCAAAACGTTGAGAAAACTAAAGATTTCAAGGCAATTTTATCAATAAATTTGCCCAACTCAAGTTTTTTTTTTTTAAATTTTTTTACCTAAGTTTTTGTGGAGATATTTTTTTATTTAATTGTCAATCATCCAAATAAAGACAAACCAGATTCATAGTTCACTTTTAAAATATGATTTTGGGGTGTTTTTTTTTAAACACAAGAAAAGAAAGAAAAGTAAATTATCTCAACAAAATATTATAGGTCAGTAAAACTTTGTTCAGTTTATTTCAAAACTTCAAACTTGAAATGATGAGGTTTTATCTCTTTTTTTTGTTTACAGGACAGAACTGATTAATTTTTTTAAAAATATATTATTTCATGTTATATTTCACTTAATGAATCTCAACAATAAAGTTACAAACACAAAGCAAAGCCTGAGTGTGATGTGGATGAGACCATTCAGTGCTGTCTAGGAATTTAGAAAAGATGGAGACAAATAACTGGTGCAAACTCAGTCGTGGAGGATTAACTCTGATCAGCAATAATCAATTTATAATCAAGTTTCTGTGTCAGTTCACAGTTGTGATGAGAGACTGAAGAATTCAGATTTCTTCCTCCTGTATAGACAGAAGAACCTCCGTCTCATCCTCCTCTGACGGAACGTTCTCCTTCAGACTCACATCGACCATAAAACTCTAATTTCATCTCCATCTGTCTGCAGAGTCTCATCCACCTGAAGAACATTTCCCCCAAACTGACGGCTCTTCATCAGCCTCTTAGACCCACTGTCTTCATAATGGTACACCAGATATTATCCATTTTGTGATAATATGATTTTGTGTTAAATTATGGCACCCTGCTCGCAGTTCTTTCAGACCTGTGTCTGTGTTAAATGTTTCAGCAGAGATGTGGTGGAGGGTAGAAACCCTGAGATTCAGTTTTGCTCTGTTTTTATTGGTAATAAACATTTTATGCTGATATACAGTAAATTCTTATGATCTCAAATTACGGTGCACAACATAAACTGATCTAACTGACAGATTAATGCTATAAAGAACCTTTATTTAAAGTAAAATAGATGTGAATATTCTGATTTTTTCTTCATAATCTGTCAGATTAGCACAAAAACTGGGAGCAACAGAGAGCTGTTAGCACAGCAGCATCAAGAGACTCATTGATGCGCCTGAAGTGATCATGTCAATTAATGTGCACCGTCCCTTCTTAAATAAAATAACCATAAACACAGAGTTCAAAGTGAGAAATTCTGCTCAAAATGTATTTATCATCAGCCACTCAGATCATAAAGAGCGATGATGGAGGGAATGCTAAACAGAATAACATGCTGATGTAAACTTAAGTACACCTAATTTTAGCGATTGTTAAAACACTTTCTAATCCACCCCCCAGTCTCTAAACCACAGAATTTATTTTCTAAGATTCATCAGTGAAGGGCAGGCATTATATGTAGCTCTCACATTAGCATGTTAGCTAACCAGCAATGGGATATAAGAAACATTTTTAACATTTTATAAATCTCTTCATCTATCTTTGAGCCAGCAAACTTTAGCTTACAGACTTATTAGCTTGCAAATTGTGAGCCTATACACTAGCTTGTAAGCAATTAGCAAGCAAACTTTGCTTTGTATTTATTAGCTTGTTATCATGAAACTTTAGCTAGTACTCTGATAAACTTGTTAGCTAATAAACTTTTGTCCCATAACTGTAGGCTAGCTGGTAAACTATATCTAGTTAACTTATTAGTGTAAAAAAATCATTAAAAAAAATCATTTGTTAGTAATCACATCAGTTAACAAAGTAAACCTGTTGTAACTTGGTGAAGTAATTAGCTCATTAACCGCTATGTGCTAACTTTGGGTCTGTCTTCAGTGTTTTGTCTGGGTGCTGCTGTTTGCTGCAGCTGACATGTTCATTGGGATCAGTTGAAAAAAAGATGCCGGCACTCAGGGCTGCGCCCAGCATCTTTTCAGGACATCAGAGTTTTTAACATAATACCTTTCTACAGTACAAACCAAGTAGTCTAGAAACTTTCAATGCATTAAAAGGGTTACTGTAGTTCAAATGCAAATACAGCATTAACAAGATCATACGGACCGTGGACTTGACTTTGCACCTGCATATAAGGACATCATCAAATCATTTAGTGATTTACTTGTTTGCTCACTAACTAAAAAGTTAAAAATGCATTATAATGTTTGCTTGCTGGCTAAAAAGTAGTTAAAATAGTTCAAAACTGAACAAAACATTGCATTGTTTGTTGGTTTGCTGTCTTGGCAGAGCAGCTCTAACTTGATTGTTTTTCTCAGTCCACCTCAAAAAGGCAGCTATTTTAAAAGTTAAACCTCCTCATCTGTCAGTTTACACCTAATATACAGTTTAAATTAGAGTTTAAAGTGTAACAGAATTAAATTTAATCTAAGTTTAACATGAAAAACTAAATTTAGGTTTAAATTTAATCTTTGTTCATTTTAAGATAATGCAAAAGTTTGGTGCAAAGTAATTTTAAATTAAACCATGATTTAATCTGGTTTAAAAATGAATTCTTGTCAGTTCAACTCACTCTTAGGTATTTTTTTTTGTTTTTTTTATGATCACTATGGTTGAGAATAAACATTTTTCAGTATAGTTGCTTCCTGCTTCAAGTCTTTGTGCTAAGCTACACATCCTGACAAAATATGATGTTTGTTTTAGCTTGATATTTCTACACCTTTTCAGTAAAGAACACGTGTCTGTAAATCAAACAGACTTTGAGTTGTTAGAAAGAGGATTTTTTTCTTCATTTAGCATGCATGCTAACATGTGAAGCTCCACACCTGATGTTTTCTGTGTAGTTTCTTCGTTCAGTAACTTCAGGCTCTGATCGCGAGGCATCTCGGTCTCAAACCGATCTGGAGTGAGGATGGAGGAGAGGGTCTGTATCCCAGAATCCCTCTGAGGGGGCGACTCGTGTCCCCGGCGGTGTTTGTGTTTTTGTGGAAATCATTAGTGCGGCGGTGTTGGAGGCTGAAGGAGGCGGCGGTGAGGTGAGGCGAAGCGAGGCCGTCAGGTGGAGGGGAAACGCTCTGCATGTGTTTACGGTGGATCAGATTCGGTTGCTGACATGTTTCTGTGTTTCATTATTGACGAGGAGACGACTGCAAACATCCAAACTCCCCGAGCTTCTCCTCCATCCTGCAGAACTGCCGGAGGTCTCTGAACGGCTCACCTCCACCTCACTAATGTTTATTTCATCACACGCAGCAGAGTTTATTCTGCACTTAGCTGCTTACTGCAGCTTTTATTACACTTTATTTATTACACCAGAACAGATCTTTTCATTTCACAGATAGTTCAACTCAGAATCTTCTTGTTTTAATCATTGCATCCTAAAGATCTGATTTTCTTATTATCTTTTTGTTGTGTGCTCCTTATTTTTACCATATACTTACTGTTTTTTAATGTTTTAATTCTTCTTATTGTTATTGCTGAAATGACGTAGTTATATTTTTATTTGTATAAGTTACTCTACTTGTTACTTACTAAAAACAGGTTTTAAAAAGACTCATTAATCAATCAATTGAGTTATACATAAGCTAAAAATATTTTATTTCAGTGAACATAAATACCAAAATAAAGATGATTTTAAAAAAGATAAAAAGTCAAGAAGCTACACGCGGCGTATTGAGTTATTAAGGCAGAGAAATGGAAAATTAAGACGAATTTTTGCAGTGAAAGCTGATGTATGGACATAAATCAAATGATGGTGTTAGTTGATATTTAAAGATTAGTTGACAAGATGAAACTAATAACAGCAACATGTTCGTCCGTCTCTCAAAACTGTCTGACTTCCTGCCTTTGACTCTCAACTCCAAACCCATTGGTTCTTACTGAGGATGAAAATCTTTTCTAAAACAGCTGCTCACTGTAGTTTTTATCAAACAAACGTGCAAATACGTTAAGTACGATTTTCACTGGTGGATTGATTCACATTTGGTGCTTGAGTTAGTATTTGGTGTAGCAAAACAGTGTGTGTGGGACTGAGTCAATTGGCCTAGAAAACAAATTAGCTAGTAATTAGCTAATAAACCTTTTATGTAGCAAACTTTAACTAATAAACTATTAGCAAGGAAACTGTAAACTTACAATCCAGAGTATTTGCTGATCAACTAATTAGCTCATAAATCAATTAGTTCAGTATACATAAGCAACTAAACTATAAACTAATAAGTAATTAATAGCTAGACGTTTATTAGCTTGTAAACTGTAACTATCAAAATTATGTTAACACACCTATAAACATTTAGCTGGTAAATTAATTTACTCATGAATCAAGTAGCTAATAAACTGGTGTTAACTACAAACTTTGCTTAGTAATCTTATCAGTCAGAAAACTTTAGGTAGTTAAAGTATTTCCCAGTGAACTAATTAGCTAGTTAACTGCAAGAATTAAGTTTTAGTTCATTTATTAGCTAGTGAACAAAAGCTTGTAAACCAATTTGCTTAGTAAACTTATGCTAGCACACTAGTAGCTAGTAAGTTAGCTTGTAAACTTTATGCTAGTTAGGTAGTAAACTAAAGCTTATCAGTGTCATTAAGATAACATTAGCTAAAGTTAGCTCACCTCTGTGGTTTGGTGTGTTTTTAAGACAACAGTTGAGCTCTATGACACAGAAAAAAAAAAAGATTTATCAGGCTCTGATACACAAACACGTTTGTACACTTGGTTCACACATGAAGTAAAATACAAACTATTGGCAGCTTTACCCTTTTAAAAGGTCGGAGAAGACAGGAAAAGTGGTATTTAATGTTAAGCACAGGAGTTTAAGGGTGTTAAATGACAGCAGATGGCAGGAAGGATCAGTGCATTCTGGGAGTTGAAGTTCAGGAGTGTGAGTCCCTCGTGAGGCCTCAAATCCAGAAAGAAACAATGGTGTTTTTTTTATTTTTTTATTCCAAGATAGACGACGTGAGACCAGCGACGGTTCACTGAGAGGAAAATAAAAGATGAAGGAGACGAGCAACGAGGGAACGTAGAACAACGAGGACACAGTTTTGGAAACGAGCATCTTGAATCCTTTAAACTCATTATTCAGCCAACAATTAGACCGAGCCCCGGAGCGTGTTCCAGGTCAGGCCGAGAGTTTCACACGAATTAAACAACAAGAGAAGAAGAAGACTGATCTGAATACAAACACACACACACACACACACACACACACACACACACACACACAGAGAACGTGTGTGTGTTGAAGGATGTTGGAGGTTTGTTCTTCACTGAGGGAACATGATTGGGTGTGTTTTCCCTGGGTCAAGCCTTGCAGGCAGGACTCTGTGTGTGTATGTGTGTGTGTGTGTGTAGGTGTGTGTGTGTGTGTTTGTGTTTGTGTGTGTTATGACCTCAGGCAGGTCCGACCCTCGGGACACAGTTCTGTTTTGTTTTTGTTTTTTGCAGGGAGGAGGACCGCTGCAGGAAATCTGCAGCTCAATGAAGCGTTCATCACCGACACATTCAGAACTCCATCCACATTTCTCCTCGTTTTAGTCGCACAACATAAATATAACAACACTGTCTGAATTTATTAATTATTAATAATTTTGATCCAGTTCCTCTCTGAAATTATTAACAGGTTATTTACTTTGATATTCAGTCTTTAAGGAATTAATATCGGAGGAAATTGAGTAGGATTAAATAGCGAGGCTGTGTTTAAAAAAATATGCACTTTATTTGAATGTAGTTTTGCACAGTTCAGGATTTTTAACTGATCATTATTATGTTAAACAGCGACGATGCTCATTGATCAACGGAAAGACAAAACACTGCAAACGAGCCGGTGTTACCACCCAAAGGCAAGTTTTCATCTGCTGTCCCTCGCTACATGTTAAAAAGGCAGCGTGGAAACAAAATAAAACAGTTTCAGGACACGTTCGCCAACACGCGGCAATTTACTAACGATCAATACTAAGTGAGGACAAATGAAAATATAAGAAAAGAATTAGAGGAATGATCGTACTGAATATTAACGAAGTACAGCTCGAAGATACAAGACAAGAGAAAAAAAAAACATCAGCTGCTGACAGAATAAAGAAAATGATAAAAACGTTGCAGTAATGAGCTCTGGGATTTTACTTTCTCCTCCACAAAGATCATGAACCCTTAAAATAAAAACTACTCACTGAGAAATGTAAAAATTATTGTGCTTTTATCCAGATATGGCTCATTTCGTCCAATATGGCGACACCACTGACAGATCACAGCAACAGGACAAAGCGGAATCAATAAATATCTGCAGTTACAACTAGCAACTAGCTAACAGTTATTTGTAAGCTAACAACTATCCACACACTATCCTAAGTTAACAGCTATCAAGCTAACAAAGCTGACAACTAGTCTGTCCATGAGCTAACGACTATCCATTAGCTAACAGGTATCCATAATCTAACAATCATCAATACGATAACAACTATTCATAAGCTAAAAGCTTTGTATAAACTATTTGTCCATGAAGTAACAGATGTCCATAAACTAACAACTAACCATAGGCTATAAATTAAGTTAACATACCCATAAGCTAACAAATATCCATAAGAGACCAATTGTTCATAGGCCAACAGCTATATATAAATTTGTTAGCCATAGGTTAGCAGCTATCCATAAAAAATAGCTATCTTTTGAGCTAAGCTAACAATTATCTACAAGCTAAAAACTATCCATAAGTTACGAGCTATCCATAAGCTAAGCTAACAATTGTCTACAAGCTAATAATTATCTATAACTTAGCTGAACTAAACCAGACAAATAGATGAGACAGAAGTTTTTAGAGGAGACAGGTAGAGACAGACAGATAGACAGATATTCTTATTCTAATTCAAAATCAAATGAAGGATGTTGGGTAAGAACAGAAATCAAACACTTCAGAATGAAACAGGTGAAACAGATTAAAGTAATAATATCAGAGATAATTTAAGTCAAATGAAACAGAATGAAAGAAAATCCAAACGAGTCTGAAGCTCCTGACAGTGAAAAAACTAAAAATCAAAGTGTGGACCAGAGGTGAAGATCAGTTTGTTCTGTTTCTCTGTTCTCCGCCCTGTTCCACCTGGATCGTAACGCTCTGTGACGGCTCAGCCTTTGAGAACGTGTTCCTGTGAGGAGACAACAAACTGAACGTGCAGCTCGCTCAGGTTTACAGGAGCAGGAACAGCGTGTCGGCGTTCAGGCCCCATTAGAGCCGACAGAGAAGCAACCGTCCAATCAGGCGTCAGTGCTTACAGCATGAGTGGGAACTGACAGCAGCGCTCCCCCGAGAAAGAACCCTCCTCCTCCTCCTCCTCTTCCTCTCTGTTATTACTCTGACACCTGTCTCTAACATGTGGAACTTAATGTCTTTTCATTTGCCATTTGTTTCCTTTTAAACAAGGTGCATCGTGGGTCCACAGCGGCTTCGTCTTCTGGGAGATCAACACCAGCTGGAGGTTTACAGACGGGACCCCCCCAAAACACACACACACACACACACACACACACACACAGCATCATATAGTGCTTTACCCCCCCCGGCCATTTCCTGTTTTATTTTGTAGTTCTTGCCTCCTCCCTTATTTCTGTCTTAACTTCCTGTCTTTGTCTGTTTTCCCGCCCTTTTGATCATTGGTTGTTTCCACCTGTCCCTCCTCTACTCTTGTGTGTGTATTTAGTCAGTTTGACTAGACTAATAGCAAAATAGTAACCAGCTAGCTAATCTACAGCTATCATTGGCTTGCTAGTTGGTTGTTGGTTTGCAATAGTTGTTAGCTTATGATAACTGTGAGCCTATGAAAGCTGTTATGTTATCATAGTTGTCATTTTATGAGAGTTGTTAGATGAAGACAGTTGTTAGCTCATGATATTTGATAGCTTAAGATAGTTATTAGCTTATGATAGCTGTTAGCTTATGGATAGCTGTCAGCTAATGTTAGCTAAACTCTTCTTGCTGTAACCATAGACATATATGAAGACGCCATATTGACAGCGTTGGCCTGTTGCTGTGAGACATCACTGCCATACTGGACGGCTCAGGACTGGCTTGTGAACAAATACATTTAAACTGTGGAGCTGTGTTTGTTTCTGGATAACAAAGTTTGTCAGTCTACAACAAATTCTTAACTGTTTGTCCTCTTTTGTAAATATCTGAATATCTGTCTTCATTTCATTTTCCTTTTGGCAGCATCAGACTAATGTTCACGTTTTAGTGGCATCATCATATCACACTTTAGCAGCACAGTGGCTGATTGGACAGTTACTGAAGCACCTGTGCCAATCAGATCCAGCCACATGAGTTAAACCAACAATCGCTTTAAAAAATATCCACGTTGTTCTAACGAGACGGAGCTGAGACAAAGTGAGACGTTCGTCCTCCATCATTTAATGTGGAGTCTTTGTGAGTGCAGATCATGAACTTCTCATCACACATTATTAAACACTCTGAAACTATCAGTGAATTTAATTTCCATGAGTAGACGAGTTAATTCACTTCTCCCTTTTTCTGCCTTTTTTCTCTCTTTTAATTTGAGCTGTGAGGTCAGAGGTTAACGAGGACGTCTCAGCCTGTTTAATATCACATGAGGTGATGATCAGAGTGCAGCCGGCTCAAACTCGCAGTAATGACTCTCAGTTTAATCACACACGACTTTAAAGACACAAGAACAGATCTGCAGGAGAACTTTCTGTTGTTACAGGATGTGAAAGTTAACAAGAGGAAGAGAAGAAGAACGAAGTACTCCATTAAGTAAAAGTACAGAAGTATCTGCATCAGAATGTACGTAAAGTATCAAAAGTATGATATTATTATCAATATATCATCTTTTTTTTTTTACAATAAAGTTTGGTAGTGTAGTTCAGTGGGTCCCAACTTAGGGGTCGGGCCCCTTCTAAGGGTCACTAGATAAATCTGAGGGGTCGTCACATTATCAAAGAAGAAAAAACAAAGTTCTGATACAAAAATACACTTTTATCTACCTGATTTTTTCACTCTACTTTTATCTTTTTGTAATTTTTTCCTTTATGGGGACTCAAACACACTGTAAAAATGGAAAAAAGTTGAGAAAACTCAAATATTTCAAGGCAACAGACTGCAGTAGATTTTTGAGTTTTGAGCTCAACTCAAACTCTTAAGTTCTGAAAAAGTTTTAGCAACTACTGTAAGCCAGAGGTGGAAGTAACTAATTACAAATACTCAAATTACTGTAATTAAGTAGTTTTCAGGGGTACTTGTATTTTTATGAGTGGATTTTCAAGTGTGTACTTTTACTCATACTTAAGTATGTAAAATCACTGGTGTTAGAAATATACTGAAGTAAAAGTACAAAGTATCTGTCACAAAAACTACTAAGAGTATTAGTTACTTTTAACCTGTTGATGTCACCATCAACTCTCCAAACTACGACTGCAAATTTTGTGCATTTTCCTAACGACAGTTGAAAATGCTAACAATCAATCAATCAATCATTAATAATCTATAAGATACAAAACAGGAAGTACAGTCTTTTAAACTGAAAGTGTTCAGAGTGAATGTTATAAAACTTACTAACTAGTAACACAGCTGACACAGATTAAATACCCCTGCAGACTGACCAGGTGCTCCCTGTTGCACAGATTGACTCCGCCCACCAGAACCTCCTGAAGCAGGTGAGCGTCACATATCATAATGAGATCATTCTGCAGCATTTCAAGTCGTGCAAATTCACTCAAAAGTCCATCAGAGGGGAAATATTCAACACATCCGTAAACTTCATCCTGTAAACTTCATGTTTAAATAAAGTTGTGTGAGTTTGAATGAGCATCAGGAGTGTGTGTGTTACTGTTAGTGTGTGTTGGTGTGTGTTGGTGTGTGTTGGTGTGTGTTGTTGCAGAGTGATGACAGTGACAGTGAGACGAGGCTGAGACCCTGCAGAGGGATAAAAATGATAAACTCTGCAGCTCTTCAGCTCGACCTGCTCACGTCTCCTGCTGGTGATTCAGCCGCAGGTTCAAATCCCTCAACACACACACACACACACACACACACACACACACACACATATACACACAGTAATGACCCCTGGCTCCTCCCAGCATGCACTGCTGCTGTGTTTTATGTTTATTTATGGGTTCCTGTGGGGGAGGCGGGCCGGACTGACATGTTTATTGTGGCCCTCGGATCAGGAGCCGCCGGGGGCCACAGGTGCAGAGTTTTACATGAGGAGAGATTTACTGTATGGTCGCCATGGAGAGGGGAGAGTCAGGAGGGAGGGGGGCAGATGGGGGGTAGACGGGGGAGACGGGGGAGACGGGGGACTGTGTTACACTCCAGGATGAGTTGGTGCAGATCGTCTCTGGAGCAGCTGAGACACTGAACGTTTGTATTTTTACATGATTTTGTTCTGAAGTGTTTGTTGTTTTGTTTATTTTGGATTTCCCTTTTCTTTTACTTTCTGTTTCTTTTCATTTCTTTTCGTTTCCTTTAATTTTTTCTTTTACTGTATTTTACGTTTTGTTTCTTTTTGTTTTTTTCATCTTTTAGTTTCTTTTCCTTGTCTTTTACTCGTCTTTTTTAGTTTCTTTTTGTTTCTTTTACTTTTTGTCTCCTTTTATTTCTGATACTTTCACTTTTGTTTTACTTTTAATTTCTTTTACTTTTCTTTTACTTCTCATTTCTTTTAGTTTCTCTTCATTTCATTTCCTTTTCTCTTCCTTTTAATTTCTTTTACTTTTCTTTCTCAAATTCAAAATATTCAAAAGTCATCATTGAATAAACAGGTTCATTCTTATTTTTCAACACAAAAGAATCAAATTCTTCTCTGTTAACCTGATTTTGAAACTATTTCCCTCCCAAAATTCAGTTTATTTATATATATTTTAAAGTTGATTTCAACACATCCTTCCTAAAGTTCATATTATTCACAGAAATGTCTGAAAAGTGGAGCTGAAGAGCAGATCTTTTCCACAGACAGTGAATACTGAACATGTGTCTGCTGGTGTCTTTTAACTTCACTTTTCCAAAAAAAAAATAGCAAATGAATCATTTAGAGCTTCAACAAGAAACCAGAGGAGCTCATGTGAGAGTTTGGTTGAATTCTCAGTTACAGTTCACACATTTTTACACCCAAACAAAGAAAAACTGAAACAACAGACACGCTGAAATGTGTATTCTGGTTCTGTTGAGTTCAAGTTCTCTTGTTAAGTTCAGTTTCATGTTTTTTCTCTGTTTGTGAGCTCAGTTTTGGTTTTACTCCTGTTGGTCGTCTCCTGTCTGTCACCTGATCTGTTTCCTGTCATAACAGCAGAGTGAATCTTTTTCCTCCAGACGACTCAGCAGCAATAAAACGGCAGAAAAACATTTCTTCTTCTTCTTCCATCTGAGCTGTAAAGTGTGTCACAGTGAAACGTGAACTACACCTGGATAAAGACATCAGCAGGTGAAGTCGTCTCTCAGGTTCCTCTGAATGGAAACTGCAGCTGGGAGATAAACTCAGCACATTATAACATCTCAGCTGAGTGAACATGGAAGGAAAAATGATCAGCAGCAATATTTCTGCCTTTAAAAAGTATAAATAATATGACAAAACGGTCCTGGAACAGAACTCTGACCAGACACAAACCTGTGAATAACAATAAATATTTAGTAACTTTTAAACAGTGATATGAACATACAGCTGAGCAACTCAGTCAACAAACGGAGATGATGTCATCTGATCAAAAGCTCCAGAACGACCTCTAAATGGATCTTATGGTGAGTTTGTTTTCACTATAATTTAAATATGAGTCTTGTAATTGAGTTAGTTAGTTAGTTAGTTAGTTAGTTAGTTAGTTAGTTAGTTGTAGTTTAGGCTGTAGTCATGTGGTTTGTTTTGATCATATACTTTATCACTTACTGATTATTCTGATCAGCTGAGGTTCTCGTCTAAACTCTAGAACAATTAAAAAGACATTCTCACCAGAAAAACATATTTATTGTTAGGAGGTGACCTCAGTTACATTCACATTGTACTTTACATTCACACTGTACTTTACATTCACACTGTACAACATGAACATATCTTTTGTTTCATGTTGGCATTATTTTCTTTAAATACAGGAAGTGGCCAATCAGACTGTACCAAGTGCCAGCACATCATGGGGGACATGGGATTTGTAGTTCAGTTGGATTTCTTTAGAATATATTTGGTTTTGTTTTGGTCACTTGTTAACATATTTGAATGTTTCTTATGTTTCCTCTTTTGTTTCTGGTTACACATCATACATGTCATCTTATATACAGTGTGTTCTCTTTATGTTCCTCCCATCCCTCCATCTTTCTCATCTCTTTTTTCATTTTTTTTCACACCTCTGTTATTTGACTCTTTAGATTTGTCCTCACTAATCTCCCCCTTCCATCCTCCTCCTCCTCCTCCTCCCTTCCTCCATTTCTTCCCATCCCACCCCTCTCTTCTTCTCTTTCCTCCAATCCTCGCTCTCTCCTCTCTCCTTTTCCTTCACCTCCATCCTCCACCCAATCATTTCTTTTTTTCCTTCCTCACATTTTTCAGTTTCCTCACATCCTCACATTTATATTTTTCCACTCCCCCTCTTCTCTCTCTTCTTCTTCACACCTCTGTTATATGCCCCTTTAGATTTCTCCTTCCTAATCCCCTCCTTCCTCTTTCTCCTCCTCCCATCGCTTCTTTTGTCTTTCCTCTTATGTTGTTATTTTTCACACTTTTCTCTATTTTCCTCTCCTTCCCTGTTTTATTTTTTGCACATTTCCTCCCTCCTCTCTCTTCTCTCCCCATCCCTCCTCACATTTATATTTTTCCTCCTCCTCCCCCTCCTCCTCTCCTCCCTCCCTCCCTGGCTCTTCACAAACACGCCTGTAACCATGCCCTTTCCCTCTTCAAACTAATTACCTCGGCTACCTTGTACCCGCCGCCCCGCGGGACTCCAACAACTGTCAGACCAGTATTATTTTTGAAATTTAAACAATCATCTTACGTGCGCTGCTGCTAAGATCCTGGCCTTTTCGGCAGCTTCGACCTTCAGTAATTAATACCCCAGGGCCCATTATTGGCAAAGCCTTTATCCTCTGGGCCAAGAAGCCTCTAACCCGCTAATTACGGCCAAGCAGCTAATCTTCCAGCCGCCTGATTGACAGCTACACCTATTCTACTAATTGCCTGTTGCAGACAACACCTGGTGAACCGCAGCGCCGGGGGAGAGCGCCGCGCTCCGACAACGCCTATGGGTCCTGAGGGAGGCCAAACAAGTGAGTGTGTGTGTGTGTGTGTGTGAGAGAGAAGGGGGGGGGGGTTGTATTGTCTTTATGTGCAGGCAGGGGGAGGTGAGAGTGTGTGTGTGTGAGAGATGGAGAGGAAACTGTTTAGTTTGTGCATTTTTTATTGTACGTATGGAACTGTGTGTGTGTGTGTGTGTGTGTGTGTGTGTGTGTGCAACATGTTGCTTATTGAACGTACAGAAAATAAAACACAACATGTAAAAAAATACACTGCGGTGGGATGTGTTCCATTATTGTCTTTACAGACACACCTGAGGGTTCGTTTTGTCTCTTTGAGGACACCTGAGAGTCAATAAGTGTCTCTCTCTGTCTTTGTGGACAGCTGGGAGTCAGTCTGTGTTTAAACTATTGATCTGATTGTTGTTTCTGTCTCTGTGTGGACACGTGAAAGACTTGGACACGTGATGTCAATTTCTGTCTCTTCATGGAGTTCAGGGAGTCCAGTATCGTCTCTTTCTGGACAGGTTTGAGTCCCCTGTCTCTGTTGTCTCTGTGTGGATCCCTGGGTCTCAATTGGACATCCACCAATCAATTATTGATTCCATATGGACACATTGGAATCGTCTAATATTGTCTCTTTGTCCATTCTGTCTCCTATACACTCTTAGAAATAAAAGTTCTGACTAGAACCATGAAGGTCTCTTTGACTTGTCTCTATAGGAGAACCCTTTTTGGTTCCTTTTATGAAGGCTCCACTCAGAACCCCATCAAAGAGTTCTACCTGGAACCTAATATAGAGGGTTATACCAGAACATCTGTGAAAGGTTTCACCCCCCCAAAACCCTGATATGATGTAGTGGTTTCCCCCAAACTCCTGCCTGGGGGTTCTACCCAGAACCGTCTCACCCTCTAAAAGTGCTTACAAGAACCCACCCAGGGAGCTCTACTGAGAACCTTCTAAAATCTCAAGGGTTGTATCTAGAACCCAGCCAGGGGGTTGTACCAAGAACCAACTTATGCTCCACAAGTTTTATCTACCTTCTTGGAAAGTTCTACTGAGAACCCTTTAATAATTTAAGAGATTCGTCTAGAACCCACTTGTGGGGATTCTAATGAGAACCCTTTTCATAATACAAGGGTTTCATCTAGATGCCACCCGGGGGTTCCACAAAGAACTCTTTTATATTACAATTGTTTTATCTAGAACCATCCTAGGGGGTTCTACTGAGAACCTGTGAAAATTATGGTAAAAAGAATCACTGACCAAATAGTTCTTCTAGGTTCTAAACAATCCTTCTTTGAATGAAAATGGTCCTTAATGGAACCCTTAGTCTAATAAAGAACCTTTGACTTTCTTTATAAAGGGTTCTTCAGAAGCAAATGGTTCTGAGTAGAACCTCAGCCCTTCAGGAAGAACCCTTTTAGAACCCTAAGAGTGTAACACACTCCTATAACATACGTCCAAAAGAGTCCATTAGTGTCCCAGTGTTGACACATCATCAGTGTCTCTGCATGGACAACATGATGTGGACACCTGAGAGTCCAGTATTGTCTCTAATGTCCTGTTTCCACTGCATGACGCGGACGAAGGTTCCCTCAAACTATTTTCTCTGTTGATTAAAAGGAAATTTAAGTCACATGACATGACTAAAACGCTCAGGAAACTAAAATCAGATTGACGGTGTTTTCGTCTCAGAGCGAACAGGATCACAGCGTCTGTGGGGAGATGAGTTACGGAGCTAATGTTAGCGCTGCTAGCAGCAGCAGCAGTCCGGTGGTTAAATGTCAGTTCGTTCTGCCTTCAGACAACCTGACATCAAAATACTGACGGACCAAAGCTGCTTTTATCGCTTTATATCTGGACATTACCACCTGCTGCAGCACCAACTAGTGGAGGGAGGCTGTGTAACATCTTCAACATAACAGTTAACTGACATTACATTATTAAAATAATAATAATTACTTTAAACAACTAATATTTCTGGGTTCTCCTCGTGAGGGTTCCAACGTTAGAGTTATTTTGTGGATGTGTGAAAAGGTTTTGTGCACACGGGGTGTGAATTCTGATCTAATCAAAGTTCGGATTCGTAAATCATGTCTTGTTGCTTTGTAACTTCAGGGTCACATAAAAAGATAGGAAATTTGTGTGTCCATGGCTCTGACTTTGTGTAACCTCACTGTTTAAAATATTTCTTCACAAATTTAAATACAGTAGTGCACATTTGCAAATGATATCTGTGGACAAAACTTTTTCACACATGCACAAAATAATTCTACAGCTACAGAACTTTTTTTTTACATGTGCACAGAATATTTCAACAGCTGAAAAACTTAATTAAACATTCAAAAACGTGTATATATGCATGATATTTCTTTTTGCACGTGCACACAAAAAGTGATACACAACTGCAGGCTGTGAAAATATTTGTGAACATCGTTTAACAAGCTCAGAATCTTTATGACCTTGATTTGTCTCCATAAAAAAGCCTGTTTGTGTCGGTACACATGGGTCGTGACCCAGCTCTATTATAACTTGTAGAAGCATTGTCGATGTTTTTAGACTTTCATCATGAAATAGCCCTCTGAATAAAGGCTTTTTAACTTTTTGCCAGAAGAGTGCCTTTGGTCTTCTTTCTTTTTGAACTTTTGTGCTCCTCACCAAAGAGCAACTTCATTATACTTGTTTGAACTTCTGAACACTCCAGACTTTTTCTTTTTTGAAGAGTTTGACTGATCCAGCCTGATGTTATGAGACGGACTGTGAGGCTGCAGCATCAATAATCTCTGTCCATCAGCTCACCATGACCAACTAAACCCAAAACCACGAAAAGCAAAATAATAGTGCACACATCAGTCCTGAACATAGATTGCTCTTGTGCAAAACATGCATGCAAATTTTTCACATTTTCACAAATTCAGTTCAGCAGTTATGAAGCTACAACCACAATTCCAAAAGAAGTTTAAATCAGCATTGATGTCTCTGAAAAAGATGCTGCTTTTGTCAGCAGCTCCAAAGACCCAAAGACCATCACAGCTGCTGACTTCTGAAGTTTGTGAATTCCTGCAGTTTTGTGTTGACAAACCTTCTTAAACTGTTGGACTGTTTGCAGTTTTTCACAAAGTGGTGATCCTCACCCCATCCATGCTGGTGAACCACTGAGTCTTTCCAGGACGCCCCTTTAATACCTGATCATGATCCTGTCACCTGTTACCAGCTCACCTGTTTACTGTGGATCGTTCCAAATAGGTGTTTTTGGAACTGTTTTGTTTTTGAAACTTTCACAGTCTTCTGATGATCCTGTCGCAACTTTTTTCAAAATGTGTCGCAGAATGAACGAATATTGACAATAAACAACAAAGTTTATCAGTTTGAACATTAAATGTCTTGTTTTCGTGCTGCTAAAAAAATAAGGGAATCAACTTAAATCATCGGGCACAAACCCACTCCCAGGACACAGCAGACAGGACGGGGGGAGACCACCACCAAAACACCAGCACGCCGCCACCGGCCTCCGGCAACTGGAAAGGGGGGATATAAAACAAATTAGTGGAAGTCGTAACAAAAAACAGGAAATCAATTAAATCAAAATCTAACAAAAATTATAATTAATAGGCAGGTCACAAGATCAAACTTAAAGAAATACTTCAAACAATAACTGCCCAGTTAGAATAATTTAAACAAATGTAAACAAAAAGAACAAGGCTAAAGCAAAGAAAACAGAACCCAAACCGTCACCAGATTACCTTCAGAGGAACCCTCAAATTAACCTAATTAACAAAGAAATTATACCAGCAGACAAAATCAAATATACAAATAAACTCATACAAATAATCCAAACATTAACCGAATATAACCCACGCCTTCACACCCTCGTTCAGTTCATGTAAAAAGAAGGGGACCAGGCCCCGGTTAAAAGTATCGTGCCCTGGCCCGTGGTGGGCGGCCAAGCGACCGTCACACCCGGTACGTGGAGACAGAGCAATGGAAGAGTCTATTTAGTGGAGGTACAACTGCGAAATGTCTTTGAGCCTTTGAGCCTTTGAGTCTTTGAGGCTGCAGTGTGACGCCGTGCTGTGAGAGCAAAGCGACAGCGAGGCAAACAGCAGCAGAGACAAAACAGCAGCAGAGACAAAACAGCAACGGAGACAAAACAGCAACGGAGACAAAACAGCAGCGGAGACAAAACAGCAACGGAGACAAAACAGCAGCGGCCCCAGTGAGCTGGTTATAGTAGCACCTAATCAAGAAAGGTACGATCAGTAACGCTAAATACACTAAACAAATGATGCGGTGCACGCTACGATATAAATACATACTTCATTAGCAGTACGGACACAAACACACACACTCGCATGAGATGGGGGAGGGAGAGAGAGCTCCAGGCAGCCGCCAGCATTTACCTGCGACCACACTAGCATTAGCCACCTGATAGCATCAACCATGCCGCAAAGAGAGAGGACACTCACCACAGCCAAACAAACGCAGCAGCACATACAGGAAGCACAGAGTCGCACACGAGCAGCTGCCCTACAACACAACAACAATTGTAAGCACACTGACAAAACACAAGCAGCGAGGTGAAGCAGCGTGCAGCCATACCTGTCGGGCCAAACGACCTCTGACCCGGAAGTGACGCGCCGGTGATGACGGGGGCGCAAAAGGAAGACCTGGTGGAAAGACTTTTACTTTTATATCGGCCCACCTCATCCCACAGAGGATGAACGCCTCTGTGCTGCTACGTAACGTTATGATGTATGTTTCTCCTTCAGCCTTAAAAGTTCTCTGAGTTCAGAAGAAAAAAAACAGTTTATATAAAGTGTTGATTCCTGTCTGATATTCAGTCTCTGCTTGTTCCAACATTCAATTGAAAGTGAAGGTCGCTGCATCATCAGGTCTTGAGCATCATTTTGATTTTAGTCAACATTCATCCCGTCAGATCTGCTATCTGTGGATCTGGAGTTTAAATAAAGTCCTGTGTCCGTTTGAACAAAACGGCCCTGGAGTCTGACAGAGTTCAAACGGCTTTTTACACGCATGTTAAAGGTTATCTTGTGACCAAAAAGACGCCCTTATTTACCATGTTTTTGTGCTAATTTTACAGTAAAGGTCAGCGCGGCTGTTTGCTCCTCACTCCTGACTCTCAGTTGTACCACAGCGGCTTTTTAATCGGCGTGTTGGCGAGTTGGGGTTTGGAGAATAAGTCGGAGTGATATCTGAGCGTCTGACAGCAGCAGACGAGGAGGGGAGTGATGTCTGAGGCGGCCGGGGGGTTTGGGACTCGCTGTCAGTCTGCCTCCGTCTGACAGGCTGGCGAGGGGAAAAGGCCACAGCTCTGAGGCTCAGCGTGGGGCCGCAGGCGTGAGGACGCCGCCGCCGCCCGCCCGCCACGAAGAGAGGTCGCCTCCCGGTCCGACGGGACGCCCGGCGCCACCGTGTTGTGCAAATGTAACCCGTCACCCCCACGGCTCCTGACCTCAGACTGGCAGCGCCCGGCGAGCGGCCGATCGATTGATCTAAATAACATTATGACGCGATTAACATAAACGGCCTGTGGAGGGGCCTGTTGAGGGGCCCGGTCGGCCCCGACAGACCGGACCACACAGCAGGCGGCGGCACGACGGAGAGACGCCACGGATCAGAGAGTCAGAAAATCCATCTGGAGAGAATCTGAGCTGCAGCCAAATGTGCTGCTGCAGAAGATGATTATACAAACAGTCAGAGAGAAAAGAGAAATCATACTTAAATCATCAACTGCTTCACTTTGTTTCTGTGTTTTATGGATAATTTAAAGGAAATAACTTACAGCACAGGCGAGAGCAAAATTCAACAGAAATGAAGAATAAAGTTGTTTTGAAACACTTAATGTTTTCAGAATTTCCTGGAAGGTTACTGGAAAGAATTTTATGATTCGGTAGAAAACAGAAATGATGTTTAGTTTTAGTTTGTCCGGTGAAAATGCAAAAATATATTTCTGCTATAAAATATGAAACACAACATTCAAAATATATGAAGAATAAAGTTTCCCATAAATTATTAATTTATTTTTTAAAACTTTATTTTATAGGTCTGTAATTTATGTACAATTTCTCAGAAAGGATCCTGGGAAGAAGAATGTATTTGGTCGTTGGCGTGTCCAGACTTTTTTTCTTTTTTTCGTCATGTTATGTATATTTACATTGTTTAAATCATGTTAACGTCATTGTCTTTTTTATGTATTGTTATATCATTTTTGTCATGTCACATTGTTTTTGTCTTGTTGTCTTTTACATACTTTTTATCTTTATATGTATTCTGTTATTTTCATCATGTTACATCAGTTTCGTCTTGTTTCTTCTACGTGATTTTTGGCTTCTTATATATTGTTATGCTGTTTTAGTCTTTTTTGTCTTGTTGTCTTTTATGTTGTTTTTGTCTTTTTATGTCACATCATTGTTGTCATGTTACACCCTTTACATTGTTTTCATCTTGTTATTTATTGTTATGCTGGTTTCGTCTTGTTGTCTCATCTTGTTTTGTATGGTTACATTATTTTCATCATGTTGTGTCTTTTATGTAATTTTTGTCTTATGTCATTTTATTTTTCTTACACCTCTTTTGTCGTTGTCATCTTGTTACATCAGATCCTTCTGGTTGCATTTTTTATGTTTGTTTTGTCTTGTGTTTTTTTGCCTAATTACATTTTTTCCGTATGATGTCATTTACACCATTTTAATCATTTCATCTTGTTACCTTGTCTTTTATGTCGTTTTCTTCTTGTTATGTCTTTCATCTCGTCCTGTCTGTCCTGTGTGATGTCCTCTGATGGATCCACCAGTCAATCGTCTTTTCTGTGTCTTATTGTTTAGTTCATTCAGGTTGAAATCAGTCTGAGCCCCGTTTCCCAGAGTCTTCGTAGCGTTATGTGCGTCGTAAGTTGTATTTTAAGGTTACGGGCTGTTTCCCAGGGACAACCTTAAGGGAGACCTTAAAATACAACTTACGACGCACGTAGTGCTACGAAGGCTCACAATGATGCAAAATAACAATAATCAATAACTCACCTCAAAGTCATTAAAACTAAAGAGCCTGTTTAGAAAATGTGAGGAGGAGAAAGTTCAGATATTTGTGAGTAAAGTATAGATACCTGAAAACTCTAATTAAATGCAGTAATGAAGTATTTGTACTCTGTTGTATATTCAGTGACCAGGACGTGTCTGTTGGAAAAAAACACACATGCTCCACCTTTGAAATCTTTACGACACTAAAGTTTGATTTCAGTCTGATCTCGTGTCACAGAGGTGTACAGGCCGGTGCGTTTCCACTTATTCTGACATCACATGAACAACCATTATTGTACAGGAAGTTATGAACATAACATGTCGCCATGGTTACTGAACTGATCCCAAACTGATCCAGATGTTGAATCAATTTAAACTGAATGTTGTAAACTTTAGCTTCAGCTCGCTGATAGTGGAGCACAAAACACAGTTTGAAGTTCTGTGATTGGATGTTTGTGAAATGCATCTTGGGAGTCATAGTTTACGTCTCTCCTTCAGTGTTTACGTGTGCAGATTTCTTCTTCTTTGACTTTTTATCAAACAAGAAAATATTTTTCATGAACTCACAAATACATGTATACTGTATGTGTGTGTGTGTGTGTGTGTGTGTGTTGGGGTTCCTGACCGTTGGTCTGCAGAGTGTGTCGTCGTCGTGGCGACGGCTCATTTATCACTGCGGTTGAATGAAGATGATTAATCTGCTGTTAGAAGCTCACAGCTGTGAGCAGAGACCCAGGGGGCGCTGTGGAGCTGCTGCTGCTGCTGCTGGGGGACGCTGTGCGTGTGTGTGTGTGTGTGTGTGTGTGTGTGTGTGTGTGTGTGTGCTTAATGTATGTGGCTGTACATGACAGGAGTGTGTGTCTCAGTGTGTGTATATTCATGCCTCTGAGCTGTGTGTGTGTTTACATAAATGCAGGAGTGCTCTCTCTCTCTCTCTCTCTGTGTGTGTGTGTGTGTGTGTGTGTGTGTGTGTAGTGTGTCTATGTGTGAGAGTTTTCAAACTAACTGTAAAAGGTCAACAGTTCAAATTAGAATCAGAGGGTTCTGTATGGAACTTTCAGGAAACCCTTGTTTTTAGTGACACCAGTGGCCATTAATTGAACTGCAGTCAGCATCCTGAGCATCAGCTAAAACAGACTGAACGCTGAAATGAGCTCTGAATGCTGGGAAATTATTAGAATATTTAGAATAACATTACTATCTGTAAGGTTCCTTTATTTTATTTGGATCGTTGGCTCCATGATGCTAACCAGATTTCTGTTTGCACTTTACTGTAATAGCTAAAGATACAGAGCAACCAACACCAGATCTACACCGTGTAGCTAAGTCACAGCTAGCTGCCTAACCTTAGTTTAGCTTAGCTTACAGCTAGCTAGATGGCTAGTAGACAGCAGACATTATTTAAACACCTTTACTGTTTACTGTTGCATCAGTAATTTTTGCTAAAATCAACACTGTTTGTGTTTGTGCAAACTGTTGATTTTATGTTTATCACAGACCACGTTAGCTGGTGAAGGAATTTTGGCAAGTTAGCCAACAAACATATCCACTGTGATAGTGATGACATTAGTAAGCAAGCAAGCTAAGGGTAACCAGCTAGCTGTTACATAGCTACACTGCATAGATCTGGTTGCTTTGTAACGTTAGCTAACAAAGACACCATGTATGTAACGTAAAGCATTATTGTATATTTATACTGTTCTATAGCGTAGCCTGATGTACATTTGTGAACAGAATTCTTGATCTTTCTTATTTGTTATATCTTCTATTTTTTTACTAAAATATATTGTATTATATATTGCTATTTTACCCACTGTGGGCTGATCATATCATATTATTATATCTTATTTTATATGTAACTTGCTGCTACTGTTTTTTACATACTTGTGTATATATTTCTGTTATACTATTTTTGTTATCTATCCTATCTATTATCCACAGCATCACCATATATTTGACATCCTCTGCAGTGATGTTAGCTTTGACTTTTGACTCTGTGTTGTTGACATCAGCGGACGCCATGTCTAAGCTAACGTTAGCTAGGGTTAAATCTCATGTGGATTTGATCTGAAACAAGATTCTAGAAATAAAAAGTGGAAATAAGCGTCAGACGTTTCATCACCATGAGGTTATCATGTGTGGTTCAGAGTAAAATATTTGCTGCTAACACGGCTAAAACAGGAAGGAAAAGTAAATATATGACATTATAAAAACTTATTTTATCTAAAATCTATTCTAATAGAAATAAAATAAGCAAAAAAATGAAATAAATGGATAGAATATTGAATTCATGAGGAGTCTACAAGAAAAATACTCATAAAAACAAAACAATCTTTTATGTTTTCATTTGTTTCTTTTTGTTTGTGTTCGTTGTTAAGATTACGTCCTGCATGTGAGTGTGTACTGTGTGTGTGTGTGTGTGTGTGTGTGTATATATGTGTGTGTGTTCATGAATGAATGTGTGTGTTCTCAGAGTGTGTGTTCATGCTGTTGTGTGTCTCCCAGGTGTCGAGGTTTTTCCAGGAGTTTCCATCTTTACGATCCATTTCCACCCGTTCCCCGTCCTCCTCCTCGCCCTCGTCACCAGGCAGCACACACACAGACACACACAGACACACACACACACCGGGGCTTCTGGGTAGTGATGGCGGGGTAAACCTGCTGCTCCACGGCCATAAAAGAAGCAAATGGAGCAGAAAAGTATCTGGAGGGGAACGAGAGCTCGCTCCTTCCTTCCTCCAGTTTAACGTTCGCTGCAGCGACACTCAAACGCTCCTCAGTGTTTTTATTTTTCCAGTGTTCTTTGTTTGTTTCCATCGTTGACCTTTAGTGGAAAAATGTCTTCATGGTGTCAGCACTGACCTCTGATTGGTCAAAGACTCCACGGGAAAGACAAACATAAATCAAACAGAGAGAGAAGCTGCGTTCAGAGTTTTACAGTTTGAATAAAACACCTGAGTCTCTGTTTAGACACAGTCTGTCTGTCTGTCCACGTCCCCAAAGACTGAAGGACAAAGAAGACGTGTGGCTTCAGGTGTCCAGAAGATTGAAGTGAATCAGAAAAGAGTCTCACTTATCATGGAATGGAGTTTGGTTTTAGAGTCTGTCCACTCAGAGCAGAGGAAATCTTAATGTGAATAATTCACACACTGTAAAACTTTATTTGTAAAAAGAACTGAAAACTTAACATTTGTTTAGAAGCTCTACTAACTTTACTCAAGAAAATTGTACATATAAGGGTTTTTACTGCATAAATTGACTTTAATCCACCTCATAAACAGCAGAAAGTAATGTACGTCAGTGGGTTGTTGGTATCAGCTGAGTCACAGACCCAAAATGTTGATATTTGACGACCTGTGAATGAGACTCATCAGTCATCCGTCTTACTTGTTTCAGCTTTAAAGAAACAGGTAAAGAAGTTCATGAAGACAGACCTGCAAAGACGAGTGTGGACACTGTGGACATTTCTATTTGTCTGTAAAGCATTTCACAGATTGGCTCCGTCCCCGTTGCATAAACCGCCTGAAGTTTAACACTGAATATTTCCTTCTGCTGAGGACTTTCAGGTTGTCACAGAAGTTGCTGTCATAATACAGCAAACAGACATTACAGTTACCATGGTGACGCTTCACTCACTTCACTGGACAGCATTACTGTCAGTTGTTTGCTAGCTTAGCTAACACACTTTGTTACCCTGTTGTTTTCTATGTATATGGATCCAAAGTAAATTTAACCATCAGTCAGAATAAAAACACACACAGCCAGAAGACGAGACAAGAAGTAACTGAAATCTTCTATGAAACCAACTGAATTCATCATTTTTTCCAAAGGCGTCCTTCGATGAAAACTTAAGAAAACCTTTGGCCTAAGTGCTTTGATAGCACTGACTTTTTAATTCTTTACTGCCTTTTTACACCACATGCAGCAGGTACGCAGCACAACTGCTGTATGTCTGCGTGTATTTACACCAGATGTGACCACAGCACGCTGCAGCTGCAGCACACTTGTAGCATGCAGCAAACATAACATGGAGCTGTATATTTGCTGCATGCAGCACACAAAATAGTGTTGCTTTAAAATGACATTCTACTCATTATCTGATTATCTGACTGAAGATCAACATGAATTTGAACCTTTCCTGTCTTACTTTGTGGAGGTGTAGTTGAGTTGATTCAAATTGTCCAGGTGGAGAAACATAAAGAACAACCGGCTTTTTAAAGAGAAAAATTTGCTGTGCAGTTGTCGTTGCCGTTGGAGCTTCTGGTTCTTATTTCTGGTACATTTTCCAAACTAACATTAAAAAAACGTAGCTTTAATTCAGGCAGGTGAGGGTTTCTTCTGTCCGCTGCAGGTGAACAGCTCTGTTTCTTCTTCTGTGGTGTTTAGGTGGATCAGCTGCTTTATTATTCACAAGTTAAATTAATGCGACCAAACAGAGAAGCTCTGAGGGTCAAACATGCAAATATAAGCATGTTGGGATGCTCTTAAACACATCGTGTGTGTGTGTGTGTGTGTGTGTGTGTGTGTGTGTGTGTGTGTGTGTGTTATATAACTGTGAGTGTGTGTGAGTCTAATTACTGTCACACAGCGTGCTCTCTCTCTCTCTCTCTCTCTCTCTCTCTCTCTGTCTCTCTCTCTCTCTCTGTGTCTCTCTCTCTCTCTCTCTCTCTCTCTCTCTCTCTCTCTCTCTCTCTCTCTCTCTGTCTCTGTGTCTCTCTCTCAGCTAACGAAGCGTCTGTGTGTCCACAGTGATGAATGGGACACGTCACATTAAAACATGATAAATCGCACTCGGCCCCTCCGGACATCAAAAACACGATGCCGTCCGAGCGCTGCGACGGCGAGCGCGGGATCATGGGTAAATGAGACCTGAGCGAAAAGGAGGGGAGGAGGAGTGAGGCATCGTGGGAAGTTGTGTGTGGAAATCAGCAGGGCCGAAAGGCACACAGAGCTGAAATGTCAGGCCCCTGAAGAGGGGCCCATCTGACAGAGGAGTGAATAAAACAGAGAGGAAGAAGCAGAAGAAGAAGAGCATCTCAGCCTCACTTTCATGTAAAGACAGAGAGGAAGAATAACTGACTCTTTCTGTTGGAGCTGAATCAAAATATTGAAAATGTTCAGTCCAATGACTGAAAAATGGCACTGAAATAATTTTAAAGAAATAAATTCTTGGCAATTCTTGACATCAAACTTCTGAAATGTTCATATTTTTTGGTTTTATTGGACTTTTAACCTCAGATTCACACAGGACTGGTGTTACTTGGGGACGTCTGTGGTTGGGGTGTGATCACTTTGATTTTCATCCTGTCCTGCAGAGGCACGAGACGATTCTGCTGACCGTGTCTCCAGACACAGAGGCTCTGTGATAATATTTACTTCTTTTCGCTGACATTACCTCTTTAGTCGGGGTTTTTCATAGGTTACGTCTCGTCACCGCGGTGGACTCCTGTTCTCCCTCTTCAGTCCCTGGATGCTCGACTCTGGGACCTCCTGGACTGAGAGACCTCACCCCTGTCTGTCCCCCGTCTTCAGTCCCTCTTGTCAGGGCATTTATGGACCTTATCAGACCAGATACAGGCTGACCAGCTGTCTGGTGTGTCCAACAATGGCCCAAATGTCCCACCTGAGCACAGGGACACAGAGGACACAGCTCACACCACCTGCGTAATGCATTTATTATTAGTAGTAGAACTATTATTTATTTATTTAAGAAGAAGAAGAAGCCAATTTTTCTTTGTGTTTATCTCTTCCACTAACACCTCCATCAAATCTGCAGTCATTCTGCTTTTCATCCAAACTTTCCATGACAGAAGCCTGTAAAACACACAGAACTCTCATTTAAATCCTGCCGTCTCCACGGTGTTTGTCCCTGTTTATTATTATTTATACAGTTATTCTTAGTCGATCACCTGCAAAACACAAACCAACCAAACATGCAATAAGTCAGACTGAACATGTGATTTATCTTTATTTGGAGTTTTAGTAAATCAGACCTTCAGTTCTGAGACTGTCAGAGCTCTGAATGAGTCCTGGTGTCTTCTGTCATCACATCAACTGGACATAAAGTAGTGATGCTCTGTCTCTCTGTCCCTCTGTCTCTCTGTCTCTCTGTTCCTCTGTCTCTCTGTCTCTCTGTCCCTCTGTCTCTCTGTCCCTCTGTCCCTCTGTCCCTCTGTCTCTCTGTCCCTCTGTCTCTCTGTCCCTCTGTCTTTCTGTCTCTCTGTCTCTCTGTCCCTCTGTCCCTCTGTCTCTCTGTCCCTCTGTCTGTCTGTGTGTGACTGTGTCTCCCTGCTCGTCGTCTGTCAGGCTCACAGCCTAATGACACAGTGTGAGACTTTTTAATGCACCGACCAGGACGGCGATTATCACCTCTGTAATCCTACAGTTCATTAGTCCCCCCCTCCATACCCCCCCTCACCCCCCCTTAATAATTAAGTTGGAGAAGTGCTGGGCTCCGGGGATCCTCCTCCTCCTCCTCCTCCTCCTCCTCCTCCTCCTCACTAATGCACACATTATCACTCAGCCTCTGTTGGACTTTAAAGAGGTGGAGGACCTGTTCTGTCTCTGGTGTCGTCTCATCCTGTAGGGGAGGGCGGGGGTCAGAGGTACGTTAGGAGGGGGCGGGGTCTTGTTAGCACTGGTTTTATGTGTGTATTGATCAGCGGTCGAGGTCGAGGTTAACGAGCGGTCTGGTTTGTTTGCCTGATTGAACTTTATGTCGTCAAAGGGGAAAGACAGAGGAAACGTTTAAAATGTTACCTGGTGTTTACAGTGAGAGGCTGCTGCACCTGAGAGGCTCAGACATGTGCACCTGTTCTCATCAGACAGTCCATAACCTGCAGGACAGACACTGGCCGGCGTCATGGTAACGTCACAGTGTGAGCTGGAGTCAAAAGAACAATAATAACCAAACTGAAATATGATATTGTTGTTTTGTTGGTGTAAAGATAGAATCAAAGAAGTTTTATCTCAGACCAGCTGTGACTGTAAACTGCAGTTTATCATGATACAGATACAGATACAGATAGATATCCTCTTCATCTGACCTGATAATCCTGTGTAATTCATGTGTTATTATTATATAATGCAGCATATTAACTGTCATTACTGTTCCCTCTTATATATACACCATCCCAAATAACATTTATAACCTGTAGCAGAGTGCAGCATCCTTATTTCTCTAAAAAATCATTTTATTTTGTGTCACATAAATGTAAGAAGCAGGATAATGTTAGAGATAGTGAGTGTAAAAACGTACATGATATTAAACATCATATTCATAAAATAATTACAAGTAATAATAATAAGGCCACCGTACAGCTTCTCACTGAGGTCAGTGCTTCTTAGAATATATTTAAAAATATATTTATTTTATTGAAAATAAAGTAACAGCACAGAAAGAGAGCAGCTCTCATAAAGCAGCAGTCTGTCCATATATCTGTTTATCTGTTTATTTTATTGTTTCATATCATTTATCTGATCAGATCGTACCACATCGTATATCTTGTCGTAGTGTATCGTATCAAATCATATCATGTATCTTATCTTATCTTAATTAAGAAAATTAATTCATTAATATCTTAATTAATGACAGTTATCAACATAAATACTAACAATAAGTAACATTTGCATTTTTTTTTTAAAACAAACAGACAAAGAAAAAAGAAGAAAACTACTCAGTTCAGCACAAACCATGATGGGAAATGAAGGCTGTAATTCAGATGTTTTATTTATCACCTGTATCATTTACCTTAACTATAAACAGTCAAGTCAACTTTATTGATACATCATCAAGTAACAGATCAACTCAGAGTCTCCATCCTTCATCTTTATCTGTTTTATTTCAGATATTTTAATCTTTTGTATTATTTAGTATCATTTATTTGTTTATTTACACTGACGTTAAGTCATTCTTATCCCTCTATTCTTACTGACATGTTTTTACTCTTATTTATTCTTGTTTGCTTGTTTTCCTATTTTGTCTTGTTTTTACTGTTTTAGTGTCGACTTCAGTTTTAGATTCTGTCTTGCTTCTGTTTGGCCTCATTGTTTTTAAAAGGTGCTATCTTCTTTTTCTTTTTCTTCTTCTTCTTCTTCTTCTTATAATAATAATAATAATAATAATAATAATAATAATAATAATTATTATTATTATTATTATTATCATCATCATATTTGGTGTGGAGTTGCAGTCAGAGGAAGATGTTGGTTTCCCCTCGGTGAGGTTCATGTTTGGACCCCCGAGCAGCACACACACACACACACACACACACACACACACACTGTAAACATTATGAGAGCGGTGGTCTCTCTGTCTCTCTCTCTCTGCGTCCTCTCAGGACTCGTCTTCATGTTTTATGCAGACACAGAGTTTGACCGCTGGCCTGCAGCTGATTGGCCGTCTCGGGGTCGGGGTGAGGGCGTGGAGGGGCGGTGGGGTGGGGGGTTGTTCTGGATGACTGACTGACCGCCTGCCTGCCTGGACCCCCCAGACCCCAAAACACACACACACACACACACACACACACACACACACACACACACACACACACACACACAGACTGAGATCGATGCAGGTGGACCGAGGTGCTGCAGGATTATCTGACCATCGACTGATTTTCTATCTTTGTTCACATGAGGATGGAGATGAAGATGAAGAGATGATGCCTCTGATCTGTTTGTTTGTTTGTTTGTTTGTCTTATTCAGGACAAATATTTACTCTACATGAAACCACACACACACACACAGCGCCCCCTGGAGGCTGCAGAGTTCACTACAGCATCAACATCCTCATGGTTGATCTGAACATGTAAAGTTTGTCCTGATGGAGGCGCTACAGGGATGATTGTGGATCACAGACAGTATAATAAATAAATTAAAATAAACAGATAAATAAATAGTGGACATAGTCTCAGTGACATCACCCTCAGGTTTGTCTCACGCTGTTTCTGTCTTGGCAGCGCCTGATTCGGCGCCATCCTGCTGATCCAAATATGGTCAAAGAGCAGGTTGACCAGACATCCTGAATGATGTGCAGTTTTCCCGAATCCCAAATCCTGTCCTGTTTGTCCCAAAAAGATTTTTTAAGCATATTATTTATGATCCTCTGTAACTTTTTTCTAAAAAGCGCTGTTGAAGTTTTTACGAGAGGAAATGCCCTCAGACTTCAGGAGACTCTTCCTCTGGGCAACATGAGTTCCTCATTTTATTTTTCATCATTTAACTTTGAAAAGATACACACTTCCTGTTTTTTTTTTTAAACTCCTAAAATGTTCCGTTTAACTTTATTTCTATGAGAACAAAAGTTAATAAGAACTTACTTTATTGTAGCAACATTTAAAATGTTAAACACACACACACACACACAAAACACTGGACAATAAACCCAAAAATACACCCTGTTAATAACTGGGCCCAGTTTGCAGGAGTTTTGTGGATTTTGGGACTGACCCAGGAAGTATCTTGTACAGTTAAAAATGGCTCATATTATTTAAAACTTGTCTTTATGGTTTGTATGTACCTGAACTCTGCAAACGCAGCAGACTGACCAGGTGAAATAAAATAATCTCGTTATTGAATCGTTGAAAACATTAACAGCATCTGAATCTGCATTTTTCATCTGGAAAATTACAGTTTGACCAAATAATGACTTCAGGTCCGGAAAAATGTCAAAGTTAATGAATGCACTGTGACTTAATGAATTATTATGGTTGTTTTGTGGTATAAGAATATAATAAATATATTTCCCAGATGGATCGATCAGTACACTAAATGTCAAGTAGAAACTGTGTCAGAGTTCAGATTTGAATAACTGTCCTGTTGTGAGCGTTTGTATTCATGGTGTCAGTGACTGGATGGTTTCTGTGGCTCCAGGATCTGATTCAGTCTCTGTGTGTAAAAAATAAAATAATAAGAATTCATGTGTGTATTCAGACGTGTCTGTTCAACCTTCATCTCCTCGTTTAACTCGCTCTCATCGTCTCTTCGTCTCGTTTGCTTTGAAAACGAGCGCTGAGGTTCAGAGGCCAATTCCAACATTTCTGTCTTTTTTTTTTTTCCATTTTTAATGGAGACGTGCTCCATGATTTATTCAAATGACAAACCTCTCCGTTCTCTCTTTTCTTTCCTGAGGTATTAGTCACTGGGTGCTAATGTCAGATTACTTTACTAGCCATTCTGCTCTTGATAAATGACTGAGACAGGCAGTAAAAAATAGATCAAAACCACTGGGATGAGGAGAAGGAGGAGGAGGAGGAGGAGGAAGGAGCAGAGAGGCCGTTAAATCATTTCCCTCCGCCGCCCGACAGGCCTCGGAAAATGCCACCCATTATTCCTGCGCTCCGGCTAATCAAAGCTTCCAGAGTGATTAGAGAGAGAGGAGGCGCAGCAGCTCCTCCTTCCTCCACCTTAACAAGCCATTATCACTCCTCCACCTCCACCGCCACCGCCGCCGCCGCAGCAGAGCCACGCCGCCTTACCCACTGAAATATGGAGCGCTTCACCGCCGCTCGCTACATCACAGGGCAGCAAACTGTGTTATTACACCTTAAATATGTAATTAAGGAATTTTCTCAAGGAGCCGAGAACAAAGAACTGCTTCAGTCATGTGACTCACAGAGAGCAGGAAGACAAGTTCAGATCTAAAAACAAAAGAACTGATTTGTTTTAATCAATTAACATATTGATTAGTAGATACAGTATGAGAGAACTGATTAATGCTTTATATCTCTTAAAAAATGTTCACTATTTTAAGTTTCAGACAGTGAAAACAATGAAAAACATTGATATTTAAAGTCACAAATGAGATTTCAAGGTAAAGATTTTACTGAAGTCAAAACAACAAAAAACATTAAACATCAGAATCTTAAAGATTTTCTTTAAGGAAAAAGTTCTCAAAATACTTTTTCTGAAGAAATCAACAACTTTGTGATTAAAAAAAAGAAATACTCAAAAGTAAAGAAGATACAATAACTAAAGTAAAAACTTGTTGTCTAATTAAAAATGACTGATAATAAAATAAACTTAATTCTATTTAAATCAACATGATCATGGAGCCTACTAGTAAAAAGAAAAAAAAAGATTTTACTATAAAATACTGCATCAAGATTTTTACTTTGATTTGACACAAAGAAAACTTTTTACTTTTCAAGTCAAATATTTTCAGTCACAGGTATTAATCAGTGAAAATTACAAGATGCTGAGTCAAAACTTCTTCACACACTAATTTAAAGTCACAACTATGAGCTTTTTGACAATTATTGTTATAAATTTTATTTTATAAGTTTCTGGAATATCGTCTGTCTTAAAGTTAAAAGTGGAGGAAGTGATTCAAGAGAAAGACAGTTGATGTTTGAGTTTTATTCCTGGTTGATCTGAATCATCAAAACACAACAAACTTGCATATTTTAATTTCAGCTCTTTGTTCCTCAGAGACTTTCAGAACAGCGTTTCTCAGTCCTGGTCCTCAGAGCTTCACTGTCCTGCATGTTTCAGATGTTTCTCTGCTCCAACACGCCTGATTCAAATGATCAGCTCGTCATCAAGCCTCTGCAGACGCCTGAAAACACCCCGTTCCCACTTTTCTGACTGTTCATACTCTTTTCAGCTTTTATCTGCTCATTCATACGTTAAACCAGAAACTTCATTCAAACCTTAAAATGTTCCGCAGCTTTCTTACATTGAGTTTTATTCAACTTTCAGGTCCCATTCATAAGAATTAGACCAATTCCCACTTTTCCAACTTGTTATACTCCCTCATGCAAATTAAAGCCAGCAATGCAGTTTAGTTCACAGTTTACACACTAATAATACACACTAATGAGACTGTTTCCCCACATTTCTAACTCTTCATCCTCCTTCAGCCAGAAAAACTTTTCAACAAAACTAAAATATTGTTATTGGTATTATTCAGCTTTTAAAGCCAGCAGAGTTCAGCATCAACTTTTCAACATCCAGCATTCACACCACAGTTTCTAAAGAAAAAATGCTTCTCCAGTTGTTGTCTCTTCTTCTGTGTCGTTTCTTTTCTCCGTTTCTCATTTTAGAATAAAACAGTTGAATAATTTACGGCGTGGGGTCGAGCAGACCTCTGTGCCGCAGTGACAATAAACCTGAAATAACTGTAAGTGAAGAACAGTGTCTGTTAGTGCAGCAGAGTGTGAAGAAAACAATCAGCAGCCTCTTTGAAAAAGACACATTTGGAGAAGAATGAGGCCATTTAATTAAAAGTGTCTTGTTTTTACTTGTTCTTTAACTTTTTAAAGTATTCTCCTATTTATTTTTGCATGAGTACTTTCAGATTATTTTACCTCGTTACGTCTGAAGTAACTGCTGTCAAGTCATCGTTCTGCATCTCGTCCATCAGCAGAATGTTAATATTTATATTTCTTCTCTTTTCTGTTCTTTTTTGTTTGAGGAATCTTTTTTAAACTGAACTCTTTTCCTTCCTGCAGAAATCATCAGTTTAATTATGAGTAAAAACTGATGTGTAAACGTAAAAAAAAAGCATCCAAACATTTTGAGTTACTACAAAACCACAAACCACAAACATCCTGAAACTGGTGAAGAAAAGAAAAGTTCAACTGTCTTGCGAACAGTCTGATCACTGTAGCAACAGACGTGTAAATCACAGACGCTGGACTTTCCCACCTGTATCCAAACGCAGCAGAAACAGGTGTGTCATCAGGAGCAGCTGGGTGGGCGGAGTCTGTTCACACCTGTTCAGCAGCTAAGAGACGACTGTTATTGTGATTCTCGGCACCATGGCAACATCAGACAAATACATCCAGAATGATGACAGCCTGAGGACAATTAAGTCTAAACAGATGTCATTACGCTCTGTCACCTGTGTGCAGGTGAGCTGAGGTGAGGTGTGTGTGTGTGTGTGTGTGTGAGAGAGAGAGAGAGAGCGAGAGAGAGAGGGAGAGAGAGAGAGAGAGAGAGAGAGAAAGAAGTTGTGTTTTCGAGGTGAGCTGTACTTTAATTTAAATTTCAGGATGTTAGCATGTTTAGCTAAATAACTGACTTTCAACATTTACATGAAAAAAATACCTGAAACATGTGACAATAATAAAACAATAATCTAAATCAGTGTTTACATTTCACCAGGATGACAGCGTACAAAAAACTACAAGAACTTCCCTTTTGGAGACACGAATGAAAGTCATGAACCAAACCAACCTCGTGATCCCGCTAAAGACAGAAAGATAAATACCTTCTCAAACATGAACTTCTCATGTGACTGACAACTCAAAAATAAAAAGTTGATGATATTAAAGTGGTCTGAGATTTAAAAAACATAAATTTGTGGTCATTTGTGGCGAGCACCTCCCTATAAGAGCTTTAACGTGGCCTTGAACAGTCTAGTTACAGCAGCTGAGAGCAGAGAAATGTGCTGGGTCATTATCATGGGCAGCGGTCTCTCAGAGATGAGAGAGTCGGCTCTCACTTTCCCCTCGATGGCAATTAGACGAGTGTGATGGGATGAACTTCACTGTTTTAGCCACGAGCGAAAAACTCTGCTGTCAGGCTGCTGCTGACGACCAGAGCACAGACGAATCAAATAAATCTGCAGCTCCGCTCCACGTAATCCTCCACACTGACAGACACAGTACCTCTACTGCAGTACAAGTACCTCTGCTGCAGGACAAGTACCTCTGCTGCAGGACAAGCACCTGTACAGTACCTCTACTGCAGTACAAGTATCTCTACAGTACCTCTATTGCAGTAAAAGTACCTCTACTGCACTACAGTTGTCTCTACTTCAGCACAAGTACCTCTACTGCAATACAAGTACCTGTACAGTACTTCTACTGCAGTGCAAGTGTCTCTACTTCGGTACAACTACCTCAGCAATACCTCTAGTACAGTGTAAGTACCTCTACTAAAGTAGAAGTACCTCTGCAGTTACTCTAATGCAGTAAAAGTACCTCTACTGCTACTACTATCTTTTTTCCAGCTGCAGCTCAGTAACAAAACGTTGGTTCTCCATGGTTCTCTGCTGTCTGATTGGTTCAAAACGATGACTTAAATACATTAAAGATGGCTGCTGAAATAACTCATTAAAACCAAACAGAAAATGAAAACTTACATCATCAACATCAGCTGATAAGAACTACATAAAATGTCAGAAAACATCTTTGAAACATTTATTTGATGTGAACTTTGAACTTGAACTTTTAGTTTGACCCATGTCTCATCTGATAACATGGAGGGGGCGGGGCTTATGACCCATACTGCAGCCAGCCACCAGGGGGTGATGAAGATGTAGGAAGGACGGGGTGGATGAGTGAGTCAAACAGGAGACCCAAGACCTTTATTTTGAAAGTCTAACTGTAAGTTATCCCCACGCACAAATCCAATACATTAAATTTCAACCTAAAGCGTTCACAGACACATCAGTACAGATGTGAGCTGAGCTCAGGTAGCTGAATGTGTAAACTGAAGGTCACGAGGAGGAGGAGGAGGAGGAGATGGACTTTAAGTTTCCTCAGTGCTCAGAGGAAACTCTCTGAGGCTGCAAACAGCCGATACGTCCTACATTATTTAGGTTTGAGCTGAGGGAGCTGCTGCCAAAACACAAAGTGTGCCGGAAAGTTTCCAGTTCAGCTCTGCTGGGGATAATAGAGCTAATAATGAAAACTGTCAGGACGATGAGTCTCCTGCAGACATGAAAACTGTCTGATAACATCTGCAAACATCACTGATAGTCATCATTAATTATTGATGACATTAACTGTGAGTTGTTCTTTTTAAATCGTTGTGTGTAAAAACAAGTTTTTAATCTTTAACTCACAGAGATCAGACTGGTTCAACAGTTTGGGATTCATTTCATTACTTTAATGGATTTTGCCCTCATCTTCATTATTATTGTTATTGGTGCTGTTGTTGCTGTTTATATTATTGTTATTGTTATTGATGTTTTTGTTACAGTAGTTACCACAATGATGATGGTATTATTTATTTATTTGTTTCCTGTTATTTTTATTTTTTATTTGTTTGTTTGTCTCTCTTTTCTTTAACTTCCACTCGAGGGTTAAGCCGTTCCACTAAGATGATTTATCCTGGTGAAGTCGAGTCTAACTCAAGTCGGACTTAAACAAGCTGCACTGTGAGCGTGCACAGAGAAAAGAAGCAGCCCAGAACAGCTGATTGTTGAAAAGAGGATATGATGTCACAAAAAGAAGAGAAAATGCGATTTTCTTCTTAGCGGTGAAACAAACCCTGCAGATTAAACTATATGAAGAATATAAAGGGGTCGTCATGAAAAAGGCAGATACTCCTGCGATGAACAAAACCAAAGAGACGACGAGCAGAAAAAAAACACAGACAAAGTAAATGCCAAGATAATATTATCCCAGCATGCATTGCTCTGTCCTGACAGCTCACTTGGTAGAGCGTCAGCCCCGTGTACTGAGTCTGTCCTACATGTTGTCCTCCTTCCCTCTTTCCTTCTTTTCTTGTCTATCTTCAGCTGCACTATGTACCAAAAACCAAAAGGCCATTAAAGTCATTTTAGAGAAAACAGACTTCATGTTTTTTACCTTCACAACAAAATGAGTGAATGAATAAATAACTTTAAAAAAAATGTCTTAAACCATAAATCTTGAGCTTTTAAATAAAAGGCTGTTGTTGGTTATTGAAGACAGTAAAATTTGAGACATGATTTACTTAACTTTTTTTTTTTTTTTTTTTTAAATATGTTCTTTGAAACTAAATTAAACATTTATTTTATTTTTAAATTAATTCAGGCTCAGCCACAAAGAAAAAGGCTTAAACTTGTCCTCTGCAGGGACAGAAGTGGTGTGAAGACAAAAAGACACCTGATGGAACTGTCTTTGACACACAGCTAAATGAAGCTTCACAGTGAACCTACCACACATCAGGTTAGTTCAGTGGTATCAGTTACCATGGTTACTGAGCAGGAATTACTTTGAGCTACAGTCACAGAACAGATCTCTCATTTAAATTAGCCAGACTTTTCCTTTTATCCACGTTGATGGAACGTCCCCCAAGTTCTCTGTTCCATCACAGCTGACTCAGAGGATCAGCTGATCACCAAGGAGCTTCATAACGACGTGTTCATGTGAATCAGGTGTGTTGGTGCATCTCAAACACACAGAGTTTCCAGAGGCGGAAACACTGGACTAAAGTCAAGTCACATTTTATTTGTATAATCCAGTGTCACAAATCACAATTTGTCTCGAGGTTCTTTATAATCTGTCCACTGTGTGACAAAAACTGTCCTGTAGAAACTCAAGAAGGAGGAAAAACTCCTGTTAACAGGGAAGAAACCTCAGGAGAACCTCAGGGAGAACCACAGAGAACCACAGAGGAGGGATCCTCCTCCCAGGATGGAAAGTCAACAACATCTAACATATTAATCATAATTAACAAAATATTCAAGAAAATGTTTCCATGCATTAAGTTTCTTCCAAAGATCTTCATTAATTTAACAGTCACTGTTTGATGTTCGATCCTAATATAGAGAAAAGAGTAAAATATTTATTATTAACAAAGTTTACTCTTTTCTTATCAGCATGTTATTAATTAACTTATTGACTCTACATGTGGCGTCACCGTGGTTCAGTGGTCATCACTGCCGCCTCCCAGCAAGAAGGTCCTGAGCTCGATCCCCCGGCTGGCTGGATCAGGGCCTTTCTGCATGTTCTCCCCGTGTCTGTGTGGGTTCTCTCCAGGTTCTCCAGCTTCCTCCCACAGTCCACAGACATGCATGCAGGTTAACTGGTGATTCTAAATTGCCTGTAGGTGTGAATGTGAGTGTGAGTGGTTTTCTGTCTCTATGTGTCAGTCCTGTGATGAACTGGTGACTTGTCCAGGGTGAACCCCGCCTCTCGCCCAGGGTGAACCCCGCCTCTCGCCCAGGGTGAACCCCGCCTCTCGCCCAGTGTCAGCTGGGATAGACTCCACCCCCCGCGACCCTTCGGGAATAAGTGGTTACAGAAAATGGATGGATGGATGGATGGACTCTACATGTATTTTTTTATATTTGTTGGTGAGGATAATTGTGCAGTATGACATACAGTGATACTTTTATTGTTTGACATCTGTTTCCTGTTTTAAAACTTGTATAAAAAACACTCAAAATACTTTTTTATTGTTTGACATGGAGCTGAATATTTGACTGAAACTTTAAATCTTTTTCTTTGACAAAAAGTTAAAAAATGATGATAAAACCTACAGAACACCTCTGGACAAAGAGATAAAACTACAATATCTTTAATAACAAATGTGACTGAGATGAGCAGCAGCAGAAGAAGAAGAAGAAGAAGAAGAAGAAGAAGAATTGATTTGAGCCTGAAAGCAGCGACGTCCTTGAAATCATCAGAGGACGTCAGACTCACCGTTGTTTTGTTTTTTTTTTGTTTCTCCTCCTCAGTTTATCGATCAGCTGCTGAAAAACTGACAAACGGACGAATCCCAGCAGAGCGAGGGCAGATTCCAGGAAACAACCTTGGAGATGACGCTGATTTATTTATCACATCACTTCCAGCTCACGTGTGCCGCCAACCATCTTCTTCTTCTTCTTCTTCTTCTTCTTCTTCTTCTTCTTCTTCTTCTTCTTCTTCAGTGAATAAATTTAGTTACATTTTTAAATCCAAACTGAAAGAATTAGAGGCAGATTCTGTCAGTGTTTCTGATTTACCTGATTACACAACTGACTCATAAAAATGTCTCCTTGAAATGTCAGTTTTGCTTTTGTTTTGTTTTTTGTTTGTTTGTTTGTTTTTTGTATTTTGTGTTTTCTGTCTGTTTCCCTTGAATAACAGATTCTTCACTTGATGGGATTCTCCTGGTTGAATTTAAAAATGTATTATTATTATTATTATTTTTCTTATTATTATATTAAATTAGATGTGTCTTGGGGAAAAGACATATTTATTTTTAGGTTCTGCAGCTGTGCATCCTGATCTTTGACCTTTAAATATGAGCCCAAATTACATTTGCATTTTTTTCTTTTTCTAAGTGGTGAAGCAAAATAACGACAACGTGATTTAACATCTAAACATACAGTGAGACAAGAATCACATTAACGAGAGGAAACAGGGAAAAAACAGTGTGAGTGTAAACAGTGTTTAATAATATACAGTATTTTATAACTTATATATATACAGTATATATAACTATTTTATAACGTTATAACATTATAACAGCTGCATTATAGTCTGTTATTAACCATTTATTACCTGTTTATATATAATAATACATGATAAATATGAATTTAAATAAAATGTTATAGAGTTTATTTTTATTTACTTACTTATTTCTTACTTAATGAGTTAGTTATATTGTATGTGTTTATTTTTATTATTTTACTTTTTTGCATGTTTTCTTCAGGCAACAGAAAACTTTTTACACAGTCTGAGATCCATTTACAGTAAAAGGAAATATTTTTTGTCTAAATTAAAATATATTTCTAATTACATCTTTTTAATGTGAAAAACCAAAGAAATAAAAAGTACACATACACAGACATATAGGCCTAAAATTTATTAAGATAAACACATGAAATGAGAAATTATTAACCAATCTGCAGATTTGTTTTAGGCACATTTTATGCTAAGCTAAGCTAGCTGTTTCCCTGTGATTTTAGTCTTTATGCCAAGCTAACCTAGAAGTTTCCACTTGTTTCCGTCTTTGTGCTATGCTAAGCTAAGCTAAGCTAACTAGCTGCTTGCATATCATTTACCATGAGACATGAGAGTGAAAGTGAGAGAAACTGTGGAAGAGTAAAACTCTGAACTACTCCTTTAACGAGAGAGCATATTATGGTCTTCTGTGCCCTGGGATTGTCTTTCAGGCAAGGGCCTGCCTCATTATTGGAGTTTTAGAGGAATTTAGATTTAGTAACATCTTTTTTAAAAAATAAAATAAATTAACTTTATGTTTTTATATTTCAAAAAAAAGAAACTAGGATTCATCATAAATTCTCCATCAGGGAAACTAAACATTAATGTGCAGCAGTTTATTTTAATACTTGTGCTCCACCAAACATTAGAGGGTTAATTCTGAGGTGAAATTAAGTTTCTATTTCCCTGCAGATACTTTGTTTTTCTAAAGTTGTTTATTGCCGAGATAATTAAGTTATTTTTTATTATTTTCTCCTGGACCTGTCAAACTATTTTATAATGTAAATAGGAAGTCGTCTAATTGGATCTGGCAAATTCTCTCCGTGATGGATTTCATCATGAACCAAAAAAAAAAAAAAAAAAAAAGAAAGAAAAAAGATTCATTTCTGACAAGGAAACAGACTGTCGGTGCGTTTTATTAATCGCGTGCTGCTAATTGAAGTGAGCGGGCTGTCATTAAAACGCTGAGACTCTCGTCCTGTTCGAGCGTCGTTCACGACACAATTCATCTTTTTGGCTGCTTTAAGCCTCCAATTTGTAATGAGTTATTGGGCTGTTCCCCGATATTCCCCTGTGATGGAGCAGGAAGTATTCGGGACATGATTTATAGATGTTAATTGTGGTGTTCAAAAATTCACAATGGAGTGCAGGAGGAGGAAAAAAGAGGAGAAGAAGAAGAGGAGGAGGAGGAGGAGGAGGAGAGAGGTGCACATCTGGAGAAGTCATCATGACTGAAGCCAAGTTTCTGCTCCTGGGAGGGAAGTAAAAGCAGAGCTGAATGTGAACTAAGCTGCACCCCAGAGACTACAAAATATTTTCCCCTGTCAGCTCGGCCCCGGGCCCCTCAGCTCGGCCCCGGGCCCCGCGAATCCCCCGGCGAACCGACCTCTGCCGACCCCTGGTCCACATCAGTTGGCGCTCTGCAGGAGCTCCGTGTGCTCGCTGCCCAAACAAGACATATTTGTATTTGATATTAAAGCAGCATCAGGCGGGACATCCATCACTGCAACATGCAGGGGGGGGACGGGTGAGGAGGGGAGGGGAGGACGGGTGAAGAGGGGAGGGGAGGGGAGGACGGGTCAGTCTGAGATACATTTACAGTAAAAGTACTTTTTTTCCCTTTAAATTTAAATAAAATACATTTTAAATTACATCTTTTTAATGGACAAGAGCAGTGTGAAGACAAGAAATCCACATAACACAGACATACAGAGAAGATATCAAAATATATAAAATTAAAAAAAATATTAAAGATCTGACAAACACAATTAAAACAAAACAACAAAAAAGGAAGTCAAATAATCTGCAGATTTGTCCTTTTAGACACAAAACAGCTGTAAAAATGTAATAAATAAATAAATCATAATCAGTGAGCTTTAGAGACGTCACACTTGAACCTCCTGCTGCTTTAAGTCTTTATGCTAAGCTAAGCTAGCTGTTTCCAGTCCTTATGCTAAGGTAAGAGTAAGGGTTGTTTCCCTTTGAGTCTTGTCTTTATGCTAAGCTAAGCTAGCTGTTTCCCCCCATTTTCAGTCTTTATAGTGAGATAAGACAGCGGTTTCCCCTTGTTTTCAGTCTCAGCAGTCTTTTCAGGCTAAGCTAAGCTAACCAGCTGCTTGCATATCGCTTAGATTCAGATATG
Organism: Lutjanus erythropterus; assembly: GCF_056507025.1. NCBI lineage: Eukaryota > Metazoa > Chordata > Actinopteri > Lutjaniformes > Lutjanidae > Lutjanus > Lutjanus erythropterus. The sequence goes on along the minus strand of NC_139321.1, from coordinate 1,173,266 downwards.
AGAGTGATATTAATTTGAAAATCAACCTCTCACAGCACAACAGAGGAAGAGTAAAACTTTGAACCAGTCCTTTAATGAGTGGGGTGAGGAGGAGGGGAGGACGGGTGAGGATGTGAAAACAATGTGTGTCTCCTCCTGAACCTGACCCCACCTGCAGCTCCTCCGCTGCTCCCATCCAACCGACACTGACGAGGAGTTCATGAAAACGAGGAGCTAATGACCTCCTCCTCCCCCCTCCTCCTCCTCCTCCTCCTCCTCCCCCCTCCTCCCCCCTCCTCCCCCTCTGACTCCATCAGTGAGTCCATCCGTAATGTTTCCACGTGGCTCAGCTGTGATGACGACAGCGTTTTTCTAAAACCTGGTGAGAAGTGAAAGAGCTCCGATTCAGGGTTTTACATTCAGGTCACACTGAGAAAAAACAACGTCCTGCTCCTTTAATCACACTCTCTGCAGTTCAAGAAAAATATTTTTTATTCTTTTGATTAAAAACACACTTTATTTCCTTCATTTCCCTCCATTAACCTTTAATTTATCCCACAAAACACACAAACCACAGGCACAGATTTATTGTCTCTTCTCTCAACTCAAATTAAAACTTTCAGCTGAAAGCGATTTGGAGCGTTTTCAACTGTTCAACTGTTCAAACTCTAAAAATAAACGTTGCTTCGCCTCATTTTACTAAACTGTGTGAACAAGAAAACAATAAGCTGGTAAAAACTGAGAACTGCTGCAGTTTCATGTTAAGAAACAAAACTCTTTTGTGTTCAGCAGAACGCTGCGGCTCGCGTGTCTTTGACATGTTAACACAAATCATTTGGTTTTTATTGAACAAGAAATTGACTACATGTCATATGAACATAAAAACAGCCATTTCAACCTTCGCTGAGTGCAGAATGTATATGTTGTTAATTAAAATAATTATGTTCTACTAGCATTTAAAAATTTAGTAAAATGAACCAAAAAGAAAGACTTGTTAGAAATTAAGGAATAAAGTTTCTGCAAGTTTTAAACTTCATGTTTCACACTGACTGCAGGACTGAATGATTTACAGAATATATGTTTTATCATTTTGGATAAAAGCAACACTTTTATTTCCCTAGAAAATATCCTTAATTACTAAAAACAAAGCAAACCACAGACGTAGATTTATTTTACCAGCTGATGTCTCATCACTCTTAAAACCAATTTGTTGACTCAACTTGAAACTTCTAAAAGCATGTGAGTTAACTGAACTGAGGTTAAATATGTTTTATTTGAGTTTTGAACAATTTAAGAAAACATGTTGAGTAAATTTAAAATATAAAGTTGGTCAGTCACACTGACGAACATCACAAACACATCTGGACTCATTTTATTAAATTGTGTGAAGAAGAAAATAAGTTGCCAAAAACAGAATTTTTGCACTTTTAGGTAAAGACAATAAAACATTTTGTGTTCAGCAAAACTCGAGCACGTTTGTACATGTTTTTTTGGCGGGAAAATTTTCAGTGTTTTCAGTGTTCTCTCCATCAGATGAACGTTCCCCCGGTTCCAGTCAGATCTCTTCTGATTGAGGAGCTTTGATTCTGATCTTAATCTTAATCTGATTAAATCACAATAAATTCTTGAACCTGACTCGATAAGAGGGAGATTTTTTTACAGTACAGGAAGTTGACGTCCTGCCTGTCAGAATAAAGTTCAGATGAAATGATCAGTTGGTTTAAAGGAGCAGTTCTTCTTTTTTTTTTCTCTCTCTCTCTCTCTCTCAGCTCTGGTTTCATGTGAATTAACATAAACTCACACATGTTGGAGAGCGCTGCCAGGGGACTTTCCCGCCCCCGCCGTCATTCATGTCGTACTCCAAAGGATTGTGGGAAGCTTGAGGATGATAAATGTATATGCACCCCTCCTCCTTCTCCTCCTCTTCTTCCTCCTCCTCCTCCTTACTGTTGGCACAATGCTCCTCAAAGGTTTCCTGCAGAAATTTTTTCGTCTTTTGTTTTATTTTTTATTTTTTTTCATGCCCCTCCTCCTCCTCCTCCTCCTCCTCCCCCCTGTGGTCCCATCTCCCCCGCTCAGGTTAATCCCACCCCCCTCCTGTCCTCCTGTCCTCCTGTCCTCCTCCCCTCCTCCTCGCTCTCTCCTCTCAACATCTTTGGAGTTGTGGAGCAGAACAGATGGCAGAACATGTAGCTGACCTAAAATACATCCGTCCTCTGGGAGACGTCTCCAGCTCTCAATATGGCCGAGCTTCCTCCTCCTGTAAGCGACGGCGAGGATCAGGAGGAGATGGCCGACCAGGCGGGGTGGGGGGGAGGAGGACACTGAGCGGGATGTATGGACGTCAGGAGGCTGAACGGAGGAGACACAAACCTGAACCTGCTGCAGACACATGGACAGACAAAGGTCTCGGCTCCTCTTAGCTCGATGCTAAAACATAATGGGAATTCCCTTTAAAGTGCTAACGGAAATTAGCATCACAATCACAGTAGTATCTTAACAAATGCATCCATTTTACCTCACACACTAAAACAACACTTGTGATCAGACTTTCAGACTTATATCTTCTACAGACAGACAAACTCACAGGCAGACAGACAGACAGACAAACTCACAGGCAGACAGACAGACAGACAGACAGGCAGGCAGGCAGATAGAGGTTTCAGCTCCTCTCAGAAGGAGGAATGTGTGAGCAGGTGATCGGCGCCGTTGGCACAGATTTGAGTTCTTGGCTCGGAGCTGCAGCGTCTCTTCGATCCCAGCAGGAAACACAAAGCCAGCACTGCTGTTTATTTTATTTTATCTATACTCTTTATTACATATGGAGCCAAAACATTCAGATATAAAATGAGATGTGAGGTGTGAGAGTGGAGCAGAGCGGGTCTGAGCTCCCTCAGCTGACTTACAGGTTCCTCCTCACTTCACCAGAAAACACTCTGAAGTAGAGGAGGCACCTGCAGAGCACCCGAGGCCAGCGGTCCTGTCCTCTGTAGATGTGTCTTCATCCAAAATGTGTCACAAATTTTCACAGAATTTCAAGTAAATCTGCAAAAGAAAATGTGAATGAATGCTTGTTCCCACCCACTACCCTCACCCTCCAGACAGGAGATCAATTCTCCAGTCAGAAAACCATTATACCGCTGCAGAAGATTCTTTTACTCGGTGAGGATTGAAATATTGTTTCCTTTATTGCATCTTAATTTGACTGAAATACATTTAAATGCAGCAGATTCATATTCCTCAGCTTCTTACTGATCAGATGTGACCAATATGCATGTAGGCCTTATGGTAGAGGAGCTACTTCTGATTCATTTCAGACGTTTTTGCTAAACTAACATGTAAGAGCTTTTCTGGTTCAGCTGTTGAAATGATGGATCTCAGTTTACTGATGTTGCTTCTTAACAGGGGTGTCAGATGATGCGGTTTGATCCAGTATTATGCCTACATTCTGCAGACTGGAGTGTAAAATCATGGAGGAGGATTTGTGGAGCAACAACCAGAACCTCCATCTTTATCAGCATCGAGCTGCACACAATTTTCTGCCGTCCAGTCCGAGATGGTGAACTGATCTTAGAAAACCTGGAGGCCTCATCAGATTTAAATGAAAAAGTGAAGCTGAATATCATGCACAAAGAAATGATATGCAACATAACATCTGTTTATGATCTGCTGCTAACGGCTAACATTAGCTTTTGGAGAGAGAAAGTCAAGACATGTCCGACTTCTGGGTCTCTAATTATATTTCTTCACAGTCTGATACTTAAACAGTCAAACTGTGACTTTGTCGACTTGTAAAATTATCTTAAACACAATTCAAAATGATCAGTAAAGTATTTGTCTCTCCATATTTTATTTAAATAAAGTTCCATGGTGGTCCAGCTGTGGTTTCCTCTTGTCTGAACTGATCAGCACCAGACTTTTCGACCTGTTTTTTAGTCTCTATGTGTCGAGTTGATAAAAACAATCACCATAAGTCATGTTTTTTTCCTCACATGATCATTTACCTCCTCACAGTTTCCACATGATGCAGATGACCGTCAGATTTCCCAGAGTTCATTATGTGCAGCATCATCTCGTCTGCAGAGAATCACCCAGAAACCACATCAGTGTGTCTGTGTGAGTCTACACCCCAAACCCGACCTCCGCCTCGCACCGCCTCCCGCTAACTGCAAACAGGAAGGAGATAATGTCACCAAGATGTGTCACAAACAAAGAGCAGCAGTGACGGCGCTGGCGAGGACAGCGGGGAGAGGTCGGGAGGTTGTTGGCGAGCTCTCTGGTTGTTTTCCCGTCACCTCCTGAGCGAAGAGACAATCGATTGCTGTGTGACTTCACGGGCCGAGGAGGTGAACGGCGTGATTTACGACGTGGACGACATCGTTTGGCAGACGATGGAGTAATTATTGTCTGAGAGCGGAGTGATGTGGGTATGATGCAAACTGCCTTTTGTTTGGGGTCAAACTGAAGGAATGTGCGGAGAAAACTTATTTGTTTTGGCTGAAAACTGTGGAGTGAACGTCCCGCGTCACTGCAGTTCCACAGTCTGCATGTGTGTCAAAGATGTTTCAAAAAGACACAGAGGTGGGAAGTAACTAAGTACAAATACTCCCTACACCTGAACTCAAACACACTCATTACTTTAGTTTTAATGACTCTGAGGTGAATTATTGATTATGTTTATTTTGCATCACTGTGCGCCGCCTTCCAACATCAAGACTGACTTCAACCTAAATGGATGAAACAATAAGACAGAGAAAAGACGATTGACTGGTGGATCCATCAGAGGACATCACACAGGACAGACGGGACGAGATGAGAACAATGTAACATGACAAAATAAAAGACATAAAATGAGGTAATAAGATGAAAAACAACTTAAAGACAGAATAAGACAAACAAAACATAACAAGATGAAAAAGATGAAAAAGACTTAATAAGACAAAAAAAATGTAATGATACAAAAACGACGTAAGTAGACAAAAAACACAAAAAGACATAAGATGAAAAACGAGGTCTTGTTATATAATTTTGATCTTGTTACATAATTTTCCTGTTGTTAAATCTTTTATGTAATTTTGATCTTGTTATGTTGTTATGTCTTTACACATCTCTACCAAAACCTGTATGAATTTATTTACAGGTGTGACAGTTACCCATGATGCCACGGGCTCTATCACGCCTCCATACCATCACAGCTGCTGTCTTTTGAAGTTAGCTCTGGTAGCTCATAGTAACACGACGTCCACGATTAGTGAAAACTTTTGTCCCTCTCAGACGAGCTCTGGGTCACAGCAGTCTGCAGCGCTGGTGAACTAAACTCCAACACATCCTGTAGTTAAAAACTGTTTGACACTGAAAGTTAACAGCAGGTTATAACTTCAGCAGCCTGTTAAAATCAAGTTATGGTGTTCTGTTAAAAAAAAAACTGGAGAACATTCTGCAGAAGGACTCATTGTTAACTGAGAGAAAAGTGGAACAGTTAAATAAATGTTATAACTCCCCTGTGAGCTTTAATACCAGAATGTAAGAAATAACTTCATTACAACACTCCTCCTCCTCCTCCTCCTCCTCCTCCTCCTCCTCCTCCATACGTTTCATTATGAAGAAAACCATCAGCTCTGCAGCCACTGACCTCCACTCTCACAGTCCTGCTGTGATTTTATTTAAACAAACATGTTTAAAACTGTCGAAGGGACTTTATTTTTCACATCAATGGGGAAAATTATCTTTGAACATTTTGTAATTGATCTGGTATGACAGGAAACTACAGTTCAGCTCCTGCAGGGAGACAGTCACTGATTCTGGACACAGAGAGGTGACAGACTGAGTCTCATCACCTCTGGATCATGTCCTGAATACAGTCACTGCTACTGTACATAAAGGAATAGTTCATAATTCTAGGAAATAAGCTTATTGGCTGTCTTGCAGTCTTGCACAGCCAGACGTCTCTCCACAGCACTCAGAGCTGCACTGGAAAACTAAATGCTCACATTCAGTAATTGCAATAAGTAGCGAAAATTTAAGTTTAAGCTTTACCAAGCATGAAATAATTGTTTTTTATTCTTAAAATGAATCAGTTCTGTCCTGTATAAAAACAAAAAGTGAGAAAACTCATAATTTCAGAGCAGCTGCCCTCACTAGATTTTTGAGTTTTGAATCAAACTCTCAAAACTGAGAAAGTTTTGAAACTTTGCAAGTTCTGAGAGAAACTACACAAAGTTTTGCCGACTTAAGTATTAAGTAAGTATTGCAAACTTATTTGTGTTTACAGTGCTGGAGAAAGGTTTGGCTCCATGCATACACCTTCTGATATAGGGGAAAAAATACCCTGTCTAGTCTCAATTTCTCTAAACCAATCACAGATGTCTTGGGCGGAGCTAAGTCCAGGAAGCAGCGATGGTGCTGCTGCAAAATAGAGTCAAGGGGGAAGTTGTTTTGGTGGAATATTTGCACGTCAGGAGGCGAGCTCTGGCATTAAAATGACTACATCACTGCAAAAGACAAGCTAATGACTGTTGGCTTGTTGTTTGTAGGTTGAAGCCTGGAGGTTGTTGTTGTTTCCCGGTGACTTTGAAAACATAGATGGAGGACGTCATGATGCAGCGTGAAGCAAGTGACCAATGCAAGACGTATACCTGCAGTGTGCATCCACTTAGCTCAATTTAGTTCCTGTTTCTGGCGAAGAAATAATCTGCCACATAAAAATAGTGTTTTTATACTTTACTGTTAATGAGTTTTAGAAGTGCAGGTGGATTTTGTTACCTTTACACAAAGTCAGGCTAGCAGTCTCTATGCTCAGCTAAGCTAACCAGCTGTTGGCTGTACCTTCATGTTCAGCGTACAGATGAAACGGGAATATTGGTGCAACAATTAGTTGACAAAAATCAATGACAAAATTAGTTGCAAAATAATTTAATTGCTAATAATTTGTTGTTCTTGTTTGTTATGTCATCATACGTGTTTTTAATTCTGTACAGCTGAACTAAATATCATTTTTCCAGAGTGGGTCATCTTCCTGTTTCTTCCTGTTTCCGCTCAGAGGTGCACATGATCTGTAAGGCTGACCTGGCTTATGATGGGAGCATGTTGACAATGCACCAACATTTGAAGAGGAGACATGTTTGACATGTGGATGACGTGGACTCGGACTCGCCTCAGTAAGACAGCTTGTTAGCTGGGCTGTAGTTTAAAGCCAAGGCAGCTCTGCCTGCACCTGCTGCAGGATTCTAGAGTCAAGGACAACAAATATAAACTGAACATCAGTGTTTCTCAGACATTCATTTATTCGTGGCGACTTGACACAATGAAAACACGAGTTTGTGGAGTCGCCTTTATTTTGCCCTTAATTTGTCCTGATCATTCTCGCAGTCTTTTGCAGGACTGAGTTTCCCTCTGAGACACGACCCTCTCTGTGTCTCTGTGTCTCTGTGTCTCGTAAACTCAGGTGAAAAAAATCAAGTCATCAGTCAATTAATCATTTCATTTTCCCTAGACTGGACTCATTCTGAAACTCAGGGTTTCACTTTGAGACCTTTTTTGTTTCTTATTTTTATAAATACCCTGGGTAAAGACGTTCAAGCAAAAATATATTTATATGCTGATGATTCAGTGATTTACATGCAGCCTCCCTCCACACGCTGCAGGAGCTTCAGGCTGAATTTCAGTCATTACAAACTACTTTTCTGAGTTTAAAATAAGTTTTAAAAAGTTCATGTTCTTCTCAGAAGCTTCCTGAACAGTTGCCTGATGATTTTCACATTTTCATATTTGATGCTGAATCAATTGAGAGGGTTCTCTCACACAAGTATATATAATTCTGGTTACATGAAGGTAAAATAAAATAAATGTTGAACTGTTCCTTTATGAAGCAGCAGGAAGTGATGTATGATCCTTCTTTTTGCCCTGAGTTTTGCCTCTCAGGCTACAAGCAAGCTGCCCTTATTGTTGGAGGTTTCTGTGAGCATCTGCATGTTTTCTGAGAAGAAAAACAATCATTTAATTTCAAGATTATTTTACAGTTTATATTTCAAAAGAATAAAACATCATGCCTCTAATAAACTAAACATGTTCACAGGGTTAATGAATCTATGACGCAGGAATTTATTTACACTTTTTGGACCTTTAAATCAAGGGATAAAAAATATATAAATAAAATAATAAACTGTTGTGGAGTAAATTAATAAATCTGATGAACAGCATCAAAGACAATTACATATTTCTAGAGGTTACAGGAATGTTCAGTTCTTATAAAAGTGAATGAAGGATGTAAAACCTGACGTTCCTCCATGTTGGCAGAACGTCAGACCACCACAGGAAACCCCACCGTTAAAAAATATGGAGTTCCGTATTTATTTTTCCAGTTGAAACTAAAGTGCCGCTCAGCTACATTTTTTTTTTTTTACAGCTGGAAGTCAGAGTTTCCTGCGTTCTTACATTTCTGGACGGCGTCCTCACATGTTTAATGTGTGTTGGCAGGAGGATGGAGGTAATGGAGGAGTGTTGAGAACAGCGGTGGCATGTCCACTCTGCAGCCAAACGCTGCCAGCTCAATCTCTCTGGATTTCACATTAAGATCACCCACTGAGAAACCAGAAAAAAAAAACTACAGCTCTGAATAACCTTCAGCTGCTGACAGACTGAGCGCGCTCAGACGCAGAGACACGCCTCCTCGTTCACTGCAACGATCAAGTCGAGGTTATTATCTCATCACTCGAAAATACGAGTCATTACCGAGCTGAGCCGAGGAGGGAAATGAGGACTTAAGTCAGAGAGGAAAGAAAAACATTCAGCAGATTCACCGATGTACGGAAGATCAGTGCTGCCACGAAAAGTAAAACTATTAATCCTGAATGATTCAAAAAAATAATAACAGACTGTAAACCCAAATAAGTTACTGAAACTTACAGAAAGAGAGACAGTTGACAGACAGTTAACAGTTAAAGTTAAAAGTTGGAGGTTATCAGAGGTTAAATATAGTCTGTGTCACATGAATTCACCGAATGAAAGAAGAATTTTTATCCACCCCTCACTGCAACAAGTTAACACACTGTAAACACAAAAAAGCTGACGAAACATAACATTTCAAGGCAACTTCATTTAATAAATTTGCCCATCTGGTTTTGAAAAGGTTTAACCAACTAATAATGTTTTGTTGAAATAGTTTTCAATTTTATTTTCAAGCACCCATATAAGACTCATAGTCTTATATAGTTCACTGTGAACTAATTATAAAATACAATTTTTGGGTGGTTTCTAAAATTCACAAGATTCAATTTTATCTAAAGAAGAAAAATAAACTATCTCAATAAAAGATGATAATCATTTGATTGATTATTGATAATGATTGTTTGAATTTGTGTGACTTGTTGTTGTAACATCACAAAGAGGGAAGGTGCATTAGGTGCTGAAACATTAAAACATTAAAACATTTGTAAATTAGAATTTAAAGTAAATTAGTGTTTTAAAACAACCTGTGTGAAAGGATAAAGTCAGGTGACGTTTGTCATAGATGGATCAGCAGTGACTGAGTTTATAGTCACATTCACCAAATTCCTTCATCACTCTCTGACGTGTCTCCTGTTTCTCCAACCAAATAAAATGCACCATTACCTTAAATAAAATTACAGAATTTCTGGGTTTCAATATTTTTGGAAATAACACCTCAATAAAATACGTAACATAGTTCTTTTTAGACATTTTATTGCAGAAATATTTCATATTATTCCTTTAAATTATGATGCATTTTATATATTAATCATTTCACTTTTTATAGGCAGCAGTGACCTTCCATACTTGTTTCAATACTTTCCTCTGGACTGAATATTTTTGAAAATTGTTGTAATTCTGCTGTAATAACAGGAAGCAGGGAGTGTGTGGGTGGCTGGGAGGGATTATCGTCGTGTGGACGCCCAAACGGAGAGGAAGCGGCGTGAGTGCCAGCTCGAGCACCTTCCTCCTCCTCCTCCTCATGTTTCAACCTGAGCTCAGAGTGCAGAGAGAGCTCCACAACTCTCACATGATTTACAGCCCGAGCAGCAGAGTTCAGCGTGGACTCAAGCCAACGACAAGCCCCCTTTTAACACCAGCTTTGTATTGTAATGACCCCCTAAACTGCACACCAATCCATTTTCTGTCCATTAGCAGTGAGCCGCCGCCGCTGCCGCCGCTGCAGCTAATATTCTTTAATTCACTCCACAAAGGGGGAGATTGTCCGGGGCCTCGCTGCACTTAATGCCTGCAATTACATCAGGTTACACATCCTGAAGTGACCCCCGGGGACCCGAGAGAGAACTGCCCCCCACCCCCCCGCCAGCACCACCAGCACCACCAACAGCACCCTCCTAATCTGCTCCTCACCCGCCCAAACACCTGATAGCTGCTGGCAGAACCGCCGATGCACCTCCTCACAGCCCGTCTGCGTTTGGCTTCTCTCTGCTGTCGCTCCTTTTCATTAAGAAATAAAACATGCTGGAATGTGACTGGACGGCGCAGATGGCCGAACAAAAAAAAAAAAAAAGAGCCTGCAGTCAATTAGAGGCGGCACAATACAGGTTTTGTCCCGAGGAAGGGGAAGAGAACGGCTCCGAGTGTTGTTTTATGGCAGTTATTTATTGCCTTATAACTCAGAAATCAAATTAGTTCATATTGAGGAGGTTGAGCTCCAGTCTGCGGTGATTGATTTCCCTTCGTGGGGTCGAGTTGATACGAGCGAGCCGGGGCCAAAGAAAACAAGAGCCGAGTCCAGTGGAGCAGGAGGAGGAGGAGGAGGAGCAGGAGGGGGTGGAGGAAGAAGTTTTTTTACTTAACTAAAAGCAAAAGTACGACCAAGTATTATCAGCAAAATGTCATTAAAGTATTAAAGCTGATGATCAGGGCCTGCAGCAGCTGTGGCCTCCTTACTGGACGCCAGCTGGTTGTCACGGGTTTGAATCTTTGCATGAAGGATTTCAATGTCAGAACGTCAGAACATTCAGGAATTACATGTTATGTTCCATTATTACACAGCTTTGATTAACATTCAATTCTAATTAGTCAATTACAGCATTTTAAGTGACATATTTCTGTACAACAGACTGTGACTGTTAGTATAACAGAGGAGGAGACTGTTGCTATGGACACCATGATGGAGGAGCAATAAAATCATTTTAAAATGAAGAAAAACATTTTTAAGTCAATATTTTGTGTCAAATTATTGACTGTTTTAGTAGGTAACCATGTAATAGGAGGGATAATATACAGTGAACAGGTCATATAAACCCTCTCAGGATGAGCTAGGTTTAGCAGCTAGCCATATGTCTGAGCTAACGTCACAGTTTAGTTAGCTTAATATGGGCTAATGTTATATGAGCTGCAGCTAGCCATATGTCTGATGTAATATCAGACTTTTATACATATTCATATGGGCTAACGTTACATTAGAGGTAGCTAGCTGTATGCTGCTAAAATGAAGAGACTGAAGCTAACGATTGAAATAGATTAGCTAGCTAGTTAGCTAGCTTTTTTTTCCAGTTTCATAACTTTTCAAGCATCTATAGCCCCTAAAAATGTTATTCAATCAGATAAATATTAATAATTTAAATGTAATTTAAATTTAAATATTTTTATTGATAACCTGTTATTTTAAATTATTTTATCATCTATGCGTATAGATGATCAAAGTTAAGATGATTTGTGTCATGATTATATTTTGTCCATCCTACAAAGTGATTATTGATTATTGGGACCATCTGACCAGGAGGTTCAGGTGAGACTGAGTCAGCTTTTATTTTGAAATCAAGGCCTCAGCTCCTCAGTATGTCACATCCTGCGTTGTGTATGTCCTTCTATCATTACGTAGTGTGTGTGTCGGTGATATGGAGGAGTGTACACAGGTGACGGAGGTGTGTAGGTGGTGTGTGTTCATGTGTGGGTTCATTACAGGTGATAAGTGCCCTCAGAGGAGCCTGGAGCTGCAGCCCTGAGAGCTCCATCAGAGGGCTCCATCAGAGGGCTCCATCAGAGGCCTTGGTCCAGAGCCTTTATGGGGCCACGTAGAGACACCTTCATCCCTCAGCGCTCTCTGGAGACTCGGGGCCGCTTGCACGAATGGGCCCCCTGCTGCTAGTTTCACCGCCGCGGCCCCGAGAACAAGCCAGCGGCGTGCCAATTAGACAAAGAGAATAAAATGGAGAGCACAGAATGTAATCTATAAATAACAGTCCTGTCGGCTGTCGTGTTTTTACTCTGCAGAATTTTTATTTCCCAATTTTTATTTCGTCTGTTGGGTTTAAATTGGTCCGAGTGAGAGCAGCTTTGGTTGGCCGACAGAAGAACTCAGCTTCGTTCAGAAGGAGACACAAATATAACAGAGACACAGAGGAGGAAGAGGAGGAGGAGGAGAGAGCTAACATCTGCTAACATCTAATGTCTGACTCTGACACAATAAAGCCTACTAATACCTCATAATAATACTTCATATCTGCTGCTAATATATCTGTAACTACTATCTCATACTAATATCTAATCACGCTAATATTTGATTCTAATATCGAAGTCTGTCCCCAACTGACATTTTCTCTAGTCTAATCAGATTTGGCCGTCCTATACAAATATTGACTGACGGCGTGTCAGCTTTTCTGCGCGCTACATGGTGCGCTCTGGTGAAATGTCTGACGGCGCGTCAGCTGTCCTGCGCTCCACGGTGTGCTCTGATGAAGTGTCTGACATCAGCTGACCTGCGCGCTCCAGGGTGCGCTCTGGTGAAGAGACTAACAGCGTGTCAGCTGTCCTGCGCTCCGCGGTGCGCTCTGGTGAAGTGTCTGACGTCAGCTGACCTGCGTGCTCCATGGTGCTCTCTGGTGAAGAGACTAACAGCGCGTCAGCTGTCCTGTGCTCCAGGGTGCGCTCTGGTGAAATGTCTGACGGTGCGTCAGCTGTCCTGCGCTCCACGGTGCGCTCTGGTGAAGTGTCTGACGTCAGCTGACCTGCGCGCTCCAGGGTGCGCTCTGGTGAAGAGACTAACAGCGCGTCAGCTGTCCTGCGCTCCACGGTGCGCTCTGGTGAAGTGTCTGACGGTGCGTCAGCTGCGCTCCATTTCTATCACTCTTCTCTGCTTCCATCACTGTTAGTTTTGTGGTTTGTGGTGGTTTAGAGACTCTGTAAAGTTTACAGTCTGTCATGATGTTGCATTGATCTGTGTACAATGATGCAGATAAAAAACAAGAACGGAAACTTGTTTACTGACCACTGGTTTATCTTCTCTCATCAGTCAACAGACTAATGTAAAGCTAATATAAAGATATATTTATGATTCCCTTTAATTCCTCATGTAAATGTTCTGCCTGTGTGTTTTTGTAGCTTCTGTCTGTTTTATCCTGTAACTGTGATGCTCACTGACTGAAATCCTTCCAGTTGAGCATTCCTGTTGTTTTTCCTTTGTCAGTTGACAAAGTTGTCTCTGACTAATGATTTAAATCATCAACTATCGGGACAGGCCTTCTAATATCTGATGCTAATACCTGAAGCTAATATCAGTATCAGATATGAGCGTATTTAGATTTAAAAGATCCTGGTTTGGGTTAATTTAAGTAGGCCTACGTTGCTTAATATGAGTTAATTTTAACGTTATGCAAACTCACTTATGTACGTTTGTGTCCACTGTGAAACCAAAAGTCTATGATGAATTATTTTGACCAAACAGCGTTGTCCTGGGTGACAGTCTGTGTTTCTGTGACTCATCCATCCATCTCACCTCCTCCTTGTGCAGATTTTATACTTCAACATGCTGGACTCACATGGAGCTGGTTGGGTTACAGAGTTCAGGACTGTGACACCAGAGTCCAGATTTCATGTCCAGAGCACAAAAGCATTTTAGTTAAAGTCAGGGAAAAATAGGGATTTTGGTTAAATGTTATTAAAAAAAAAGTTTAATGTCTGTCAAGTTCCTGCTGACTTGTGAATAATATTGTCATCATGACTGGATATGTATGTAAATGTAATTTCTATGACACACAGCTGCACTTTTTCAATAATATGCTCAGTAACGAAATGACCATCATTACAAAAACAGCTGGTCTTTGCTTCTGTACCAACGTCCCGTTTCAGATCTAATGAATGACATTATATCAGATCGGTGTATAGACTCACGTACTTGTCAATCCAGCATTTCAGGCTGTATCAGAGGCATTTCTGATATTTTATCAGTAACAGAACAACCATAACAGCTGGTCTCGGCTTCCATAACAACAAGTGATATCAGATCGGTGCATAGACTCATATAGTCACAAAGCCTGATCCAGCATTTCAGGCTGTATCGGAGGCATTTCTGCTACTTTTATCGGTAACGGAAACAAACTCCCAGACTCAGCTTCTGTAACAAGGTCCCATTTTGGAACTAATGAATTTGGTCATATTAGATCGGTGTATAGACTCATATTTTCAACAGTTAGAGACATTACCGATTTGATCAGTAACGGAGTAACCATAAATGTATGGATGGCCAGTCTCGGCTTCCGTAATGGGGTTAATAAATGACATGGTATCAGACCTGCGTACTCGCTGATATCAAATCTTGCATTTCAGGCTGAATCAGAGATATATTTCTGATATTTTATCAGTAATGGAACAACCATAATTAAAAACTGTCTGTTCTTTGCTTCTGTACCAATGCCCCATTTTGGAACTAATAAATTTGTTGATATCTGATCGGTGCATAGATTCACGTACTTGCTGATCCAACATTTCAGGCTGCATCGGAGGCATTTCAGATATTTCATCCGTAACAAAATGACCATAATTGCACGGCCATTTTTTGCTTCCGTAGGTCAGATGTTCCTGCAGTGAAAGTGTAATTAGAAGGATAGAAGAAGAAGAGTTGTAATGACACATGATTACTGTAGTTGAGAAACAGTTTGAGTCATTCAGCCTCCATCCAACACCTCCACCTACATCCTGCAGGCTTCACCCCCCCCCCCCCCTCCGTCCTGACAGATGTTAGAAACATTACGAAACACGGCCAACAATAAAAAAAGAGCCAGTGTAAGTTTTCCAAGAGCGCAAACAAAAGAATGTTTTAATGGTGCTGCTTTAAGAGGAAAAATGTTGGACTGCTGGAGAAATTCAATTACAGCGTGATTGAGTGTTGACATTTCTGAGGCCGTAAGACAGGAAATTCATTAAACGCAGCAGAGCAGCCTGGGAGGGAAACTCCAGCCGCTGTAAAAGAATCCGCCGGTCCGAGGTGATTATGGAACGGATCGTTGCTCGGGTCAGGCCGCCGCTCTCTCCGCTCAGCCAATCCTGGATATTTAGAGGCTCCAGAACCGCCGGGCCGCGCTCGCTGTATTGATTGAAAATAATCCACCTGGGACTCGGACTCACATCTGTACTGAAGGGGGGAGGAGGAGGAGGAAGAGGAGGAGGAGGAGGGAGGAGGAGAGTGTTCAGGAATAATGTGAGGCATTGATTCTGACACGCATGGTATTGTAATAAGCTAATCTGGGAAAGAAACAGTCATGAAATGCTGCAGAACAAGACGGCCATTTGTAAGCAATTTATGACGCCGTCTAATCATTACGGCGAGGTTAGGTCAGCGTTCACAGGACGGCCCCCGAACAGCCAGTCGACCAACCGGACGACCGACTGACAGGCAGGCAAGGCGGCGCTTCAGGTTCTCTCCTCTCCGTAACTTTCTATCAGGAGAGAGTTTCTTCTTCTTTTGTTTCCAGTAAATGATTTGTTTAAAGAACGCAGCAGAGTTAACGGAGGAGGAGGAGGAGGAGGAGGAGGAGGAAGAAAAGTGTTAGTGTGTGTTGAAATATTTTCTCCTCCTGCTGTAGGATCATGTATCACCGCTGCTGCTCTCAGGTGAAGAGCTCAGAGACCAAAAACGTCAGGATCACAAACATATTTCTGCACAACCAGAGTGTAATGTCCACTTTTACACTTTATGTTTGATTCATTCACCTTAAAAAAAAAAAAAAAATCTCAAAACGATGATTTTTATCCCCCCAGATTTTGCCTCTCAGGAAACATAAAACCTGTCTTTTTCGCTGGAGGTTGTTGGGGGTGCATGCAGACTGCAGACACGACTCAGGGCAAACTGCACATCGAAACCATTTTAATCAACATTTATTCTTTGCTTGATGATAATATATATGGATTTAAAGATAACAAATAGAAAACAAACATAAATAACATTTACACAGGTGAGTCCAGGCCTAAAAGAAGGTTTTTTTTAATGACTTAAGTCAAAAAATAAATGTTATTTCACTGTATTCTTGATATTTCAACATTTTCTAAAACTGCACAAAAAATCCACCTTTACTTTAGATTTTCTAATACTGAAAGTTTAATTTGATGCTCGTCTTTATGACATTATTCTCAAAATGTAAAAATATGAAAAAACAAAACCAAAGAAACTTTGTTCCCCGATTGATTTTTTTTTGTCTGGCATAATACTTAATACATTCTCAAAACTTTATTCTCCACATTTCAATGTTTCAGTGAAATCTTAAATTTAAAAAAATATATTTCTTTTCTGATTTATATTTTCTTATCTGGCACTAAAATATCAACATTATCCTCATTTTGACTTTTCTTGAAATGTGACATTTAAAGAATCCTCTTCCTCTTCCTTATTTCCTCTAATCCTCAGCACTAATAATCCTGCCTACTCTTATATTACTTTGATTTTTTCTTGTTTGACGTTTGCGTTTGTTGCAGCAGAAAGAAACATTTCAACCATCTTATTCCTCACTTGTAAATATACATTTCAAATGTTCTGTAATGCATCCGACCTGCTGGAGAATCGCTTTTATTTAGGGAGGAAAAAAAAACTCCTGGGAAAAGGTTCACCGACTGATTTCAAGTTACACATTTTCCAGAGCTGGAACTTGTGAAACTTATTTCCAGGGTCAATCATAAACCTCCAGGATCAATTCTTCCATACTGTGGCATTAAATACTGAATATATACTGTAAATACTGTAAATATGGTGCCCGCTTTTCTTTCCTGCAGCCTCTCAAAATGTGAAATCTTTGGGAATCTCAACATTTATTTCTGATTCTTGGCAGCACTTCAATTAAAAGAACATTTCTAAATCATCAGTTGGAATAAAAAGAAAAAATGTGTGAATTTCCAGACGTCAGTTTTCTTGTCATTATTTAAAGGCTCCACACCACAAACACAGAACATGCATAAAGAAATATTCAAATATTGTAAATTTCAATGAACAAAAACTAACAAAGAACAAAGTACATAAAACTATTAACAAAACAAAATCATATTTACAAGCGAGATAAAGTTACACATATACATACATATATACATATTACACAAAAACACAATGTGCATCAGTGTAAGATAATATTCAAAAGACATTTGAAATGAAGTATTTCATTATGATGAATTTCTTGTTTAAAATCAGCTGATGTGTTCTGGTCCCTGCAGAGGAAACAACCTCTCAGCTGTTTGGTTTTACACGTTTTATTCACTCGCTGTGAAAGAAGAAAAAAAAAAAAAACTCTCAGCGATTTCAGCTGCTCTGAAACCAAACTACAGAAAATCATCATTCATCAGGTGGAAATACTAAAAAACAAGATGTGTTTTTAATGTCTTTCATGTGTTATTAATATTATAAATCACTGATATTTTACATCACAGCAAATATTTTCCAAAACTGTTCATGCAATCTGCTGTGTGACCCCAAAAAACTGAAATAAGACTCATCTCGTTCGTCCAGACGGAGCAACATGAAGTGATTCTAATAACATTAAAGTCACAGAGAAGAACACGACACGTTCTGCATGCAGCTGTGACGATTAATCAGTTAGTCAATCAAAAGAAAATTAGTTATATAGATAATAAATTGTTTTGGTGATTGTTCCAGTTTTCAGTCTTTTGTCAAAGAAATAAAAAGAGATTTGAAGACATCATGTGGGGATGAACTGTGATGAACATTTTTCACATTTATTCTGGACATTTTATAGATTTAGTTTTACACTTTTCAAGTATTTTAAAGTTTTTTTTCAGCACCTTTACAGCTGTGGTAAATTATATTTCTATCAAAATGATTATTTCACTTGTTCCTCACATTAAATCAGATGTTCTCGTGCTGTAAATCTGTTCTCCTCAGAACAGGAAACTTCAAATTAAAAGAAGAAAAAAATCTGCATTTTTTATCAAATTAATTATAAATGATTAATCAATTAGTCAAAATTTCAAGGAAAATGCAGAACATGCAACCCTAACAGGGATTAATTTGTGTAGAATTATTTTCTTTTTGGTTTATAAAAGCAAAATAACATCTGATTTCATGTGACGAAGAGGAGAAATAATCATTTTTCTTTATTAATATGTCATGAAGATTGAAAATACGTAAAAAAAAAAAATCTTCAGTTTGACAGAATCCTGAAACTGTGACTTTAGCTGATGTGTAAATCTGATTTTGAGGAGCTCAGAACAAACAAAGTCTTCAGAGCCTCCTGAGATTTCTGGCGACGCCCTGATGGGAGCCCGAACCCCAGGTTGAGAACCAATGATGTAAACAAGCTTTTGACAGGAACGTGACAAATTAAAGGAAAACACAAAAGTTTCATGTTTCAGAATCTGTCTGTGATTCCTACACAACATCTAAATACAATTAATCATCAAGTAATGCAATTAGAATATCAAGCACTTTTCAGACCTTGAAAACATTAAAATTCAAGCATTTTCAAGGATTTCCAGCACCTGTATGGACCCTGGATTAATCCATAATGTTAGCTGTCATTAGTTGCAGCCGTAATTCTCGACACCTCAGTTAAAATAAAGAGAGAAAAAGCAAGAATGTGAGAAATGTTTCAGATTCCTGAGGCTGAGCTGCAGTGATTTCAGTCTTTTAATCAATAAAACATCTGTCATCATGTTCACAAAATGATTTAGAACGTGTTTTGATCCTGAGTTTAAATCAATAAGTGCTTGATAATGAGGTTTTTTGTGAGTTTATTTGAGTCCCTGACAGACTGATTCAGTAGATAAAGAATAAATTAAAACTGTGTCCGAGTGTTAATGTCTCCCTGGACGGAGGAGGACGACATCTGCAGCGTCCAGCTTTCACAGACCTGCTCCATAAAGACTTTAACGTCCTCGACCGCCGCCACCGCCGCCGCCGCCAGGCCGTTAACTTGTTTATAAATCGTCATCCTTCATTTCCTCCTGTGACGGCACTCTGAGGACCTGTTGGAAGGCGACCGGCTGACCGGAACTTTTTATCCTCTAACAAAGACTTCATCATCTTTTTACTGCACAGAATGAAACTTTTTCTCCACAATTAACCCGACTGCTTTTCCTCACACTTTGTTAAAAACTGTTTTTTTTCGACAGCGCTGTATTTTCTGGCTGCACTTGCAGGTGTTTAACAGTTAACAGTGAAGCCCTCAGAGTGGAGCAGCATCTCCAGGTGATTAAACGCTGGGCCTTTTCTAAATAAATTATGCTCCTTCTCCTCTCAGTTCTGATACCTTCCAGCTCAGAGAGGTCAGACTCCCAGCCCGGATTCTCTCGCAAACTTTGAGGCAAAATAACAAAAAAAAAAAAAAAAGAGTTGAAGCAGCGAGAGAAAGAAATCCTCAACAAAGTGTAAATAATATTTTCTACCTGAGAGCGCTTTCACTGGGGTTAAAACAAATCCCTGAAAACAGGAGCATCCCGGGGTAATGAAGCAGCTCATGAATATTCTGTGTGGGGCTTCGCAACAAGTTTTCTTATTTTCTAATTGACGGAAAGTTCAGACAATTATTTATTTATGGCTGATTCCTGGCTGCGTTCCCTCAGAGGCTGATAAAAAATAAGAGAGGGTGTGTTGTGAGAGGAGGAGCCGGGCGGCCGACAAACCCTAAGACCTTGTAAAGATCGCTCCTAACAGATTTTCTACCGAGGATTTGTGAACTCCATCTCGCCTAATCACAATGGAGCCTATTAGTGCTTGACATTTTTATCCGGCAGCCAAAGACTTCACATCTCGGCTGCGGCGGGGGCTAACGGTAGCGGACAGCTCGCGGGGCCGGGCCGGCGCTCCTCCTGGGTCCACCTGCAATCCAATACCTGAGCCCCAGCGCCCCGGACGCATTGATTTCTTGTCAGCCGCAGAAGTTTTCAGCCCGGGCTGAGGGCGAGGATGGCGGGGGAGGGAGGAGGAGGCAGCGGTGGGAGAAGGGGTGAGAGAAATCTTAATTAAGAGAGGGGGATTTACTCGACCTGGCTGCAGCTTCTTTGGGGATCCGGTCAATGAATCATACGAAGGAGGGAGAAGAAGAGGAGGAGGAGGAGGAGGAGGAGGAGGAGGAGGAGGAGGAGGAGGAGTGTGTTCTGCTGAAGCTGAAGGAGATTAAACAGAGTGACAGGCCGAGCGCGCCGTCACGTCGATTCCTCTCTCGTCTTTACGAGGGGTGAAGGTGGGGCCTCGGGCACATTTGCACTGTTGAACTCATTACGGAGTATTACCCGCTAAGAAAACACTTCGCCGCTCTAATTGCCCAATTTAGGACTGCAGGTGGTCGCGGCAGCCGGCAGTCACTCACACCTTTTTACTGTTTTCTGTCGGCTCTCGCCTCGCCGCCGCCGAGCGCTCTAATAACAAACACATGATGCTGTTCACACCGGTCTTTGTCCTGATCGACAGACAGACGCTTTAACAAATCTCAAACATGATAAAAAATAAACATTTCTGTGTGAGATGTTAAAGTCCTGCAGTGACTGGAGGAGGTTTTACATCAGTGACCCCCTCCGGGGCTTAAACACCAGTTAAATTAGTGAAACCATCTGAACGCCTCGGGCAGGTAAACCTTTACCTGTTTTCAGACTCGTGTCCCTGCAGGCCACCGTACTCTTTCTGTTCAACCTTGAATTAAAAAAGTGAATCTTTAGAAAGAAGAAAACTAAACCTGAACAGCAGCAGCAGAGGATCAGCTGTCACAGAAAGTTTTACAGAAATACAGAACAAGTTATTGTGGCGCTTTGTCAAAGAGAAATGTTACTTCAACTGGTAACACAAAGATTAATTCAGTTAACCAGTTAGATAAACACAATCACATTAACTTTGTAAAACAATGTCAATAAGAAAGACAAACCTTCTGTTCTGTCCAGAACCTGTAACAAAAAAATATAAACACAAAAAACTAAAGAACAATAAAGCAGAACACTGACTGGGTTCACTGAGACGAAAAATGATGATTCTGGTGTCAAATTTGCAGAAAAGTGGACAAAAGGCCATGCAGAATTCACAGGGGTTGGTTGAATTTGCATGAATTGTTGTGATCATAACTTCCTGGAAGGATTAAATAAGTCAGATGTACTTAATAATCTGACTGCCTTCAAATCAACAGTTTGCATTGATGCAACTAAAAAGTTTCTGACTTTCCGACTCAATTATTTGTTTTAGCCAAAAGTAAAATTCTGCTCCTGTAGGATTTAGATTTTATCATGTTTCCTCTGACTGAGACTCGGGATGATAACAATTCATCAACAATCAATTAATCAGTCGTATAAAATGTAATCGATCTTCAATCAAGTAAACATCTGAAACGTGAAGCTCTTTATATGTTCCACAGGCTACACTCAGAAATAAACATTCCAAAAGGGTTCCTCCTGAAGGGCTGTGGTTCTACCAGGAACAGTTTGCTTCTGAGGAACCTCTTTTTGGAGAAAACATTTGTCAGGAGTTCTTTGTAAGACTAAGGGTTCCATGTAGAACATTTCATCCAAAGACCCCTTTTTAGACAAAACAGTTCTCAGTAGAACCCCCAGGGTTCATTCTAGATAAAACTCTTGGAATATAAAAACATTCCCAGTAGAACCATCTGAGTTTGTTCTTGATAAAAAACCTTGGAATATGAAAAGGTTCTCTGTAGAAGAAAATGAAGAATTGTCAGTGTTATTGGTTCTTAAGGCTGATCAGAGAACCTCCAGATCATAATAAAGCTGCTGTGGGTCGAGGTCTTCGTGGTATCAGAGAACAGCACCAGACTGAGTCCAGGTCCAGATGAATGGCGGCTCTGTTCAGCAGCGTCGGGTCGTTCAGGTCCACCGACGTTTGGATCGAGTCTAATGATCCGCGGGTCACTTTCAGATCAGATCCAAAGTCTGGGACCAGAGTTGGATTCTGTTTTAAAGACATGTTTCCAGCCTGCAGTCACACACAGACCCATGTGTGTGTGCGTGTGTGAGCGTGTGTGCGTGTGTGTGTGTGTGCGTGTGTGTGTGTGTGTGTGTGTGTGTGTGTGAGAGAGAGACGTTGGAAACCACAAACACCACCAGAGACACAATTAGCCTGTTGAGCTAAAGCGCTGCGCGGCCCGCAGCTCAGGCCTTTAATCCAGCGGGTCCATGATGTCACTTCCTGCTGGAGGAGGTGTGTTTGAAGCTGGCCTGGAGTCAGAGCGCTAACTGGTGTTTAAGGGTTTAACTGGTTCCCGTGACACAACTGGAACTGGAAACAGTGAGTGAGGTTTTACCTCTGCTGTTCACGTGTGGCTGCACGGCTGTAAATAAAGTTCATACAAAACTCACAGGACAACTTGATCATAACAAGTTGATTAACTGATGAACAGGATGTGAAGCTGATTCTCCAGTCGGTGCCATTAAACCACAGCAGAAGAAGAAGACATGAAGAAATCTCTGATATCTAAAACATGCACATCTGAAACACAAGTCTCGGAAACAATCACACTTTATCGCTCTGTGCTGCTAATTTGTATGATTTAGTTGTATTGTGGTATTTGTATGTATATACGTATATAAATTGAATTTTACATATCTATTTTTTCTCCTGTGTTAACACTGCAGAGGTTTGTGAGGACAGAACAACATTTTGTTTTATATTCCTGCAAGTATGAAAGAAATGACAATAAAGTGAATCTTGAATCTTGAGAAGACGACATCATTCGTCTCCACTTCGTGTCCTGAACACGTGTTTCACTTTGTTTGAGTGGATATAAGATCTCCGGTGAGAAGTGCACCAACAGTTACGGCACTACATCACAAACCAACAACAGATTCAAAGAATGAAAACAGATTTATTGATTGAACCAAAGCTTTATTATAATTTTACATGACAATACTAAACTTTCTATAAACCTGAAATGTATCTTTTAATGACACAAACGCAGCAGAGGAGTGATGAAGTCATCAGGTAGATCTCTACTAGACAGGTAAGATCCTACAGGTGTGTCGACAGGTGACGTCGGTGTTTATTGTTGGACGGACGGTCGTACACAGACACTGAAACCTGACCCGCCCCTCAGAGAAGACGGGAGGAGGAGTTATTACACCATGTTCAGACATAAATCCAGAGAGGGTCAGGTGGACGATGAAAGCCTGCAGGTCGACGTGGATTTACGGCGGCTCACCGCGACGCTTCTTCCATTAAAACACTCCGACTGTACGGAGAGAGCTACAGTACGACTCAGAGCTGCAGGATTTATGAAAGGAAATAGCTGCACAGAGCTTTTTCTGTTTTATGATATTTTCCAGGGGAAAGTGTCACGTTCCAGCGCTCGGTGGGAACTGGACACAGGAAGCAGGACGGGGAGCTGATGACAACATCTGGATGTGATTTCAGAGACATTTTACTTCTGTTCAGACCAATAAATAAAAATGTACCACAGGGTCACAACCTCTCAGAACCCCAATATATGAAGGAACTCAAGTACTGTACTGCTCAAGTACAATACTCGTGTTTAGAAGTACTTCTACTTGATTATTTAGGTTTTATGCATCTTTGTACTTATGCTCCACTTCAAATTTTGTACTTTTTACTTCACTGCATTTAGTTACATTGCAGCTTCAGATTACTAATAAATGCACTGTTATAGATTAAGATAAAAACCTGAACTATTGATTATCTGCAACATTAAAGTGAGGAACACATTAAATAAGAATGTGTAAAAATATCCAACTGTTGAAAGTAGGTCTTAACAAACTTTAACAAACTTTAACAAATGTTGCACCTCCTGCCATTTGAAAATTGCAGAAAATTAAATTATGATTAATTGTGCAGCCCTAGTTGAAAGTTGTTCCAAACAAATTCGGAGGCAGCAGATCAGGGAAGCATCATCTGATACTGTTTGTTGAAGCTATTATTGTCTGTAGCGACGAGCTGCTGTTAGCTCAGTTAGCTGTGCAGCTAGTGGACCTCTGAGACTGAGACTGACAGAGACCAGTTTAATGACAGTGAAGACAGTGAAGACGTGGTTTACATCAGCTTCACGTTCAGCCGACATCCAGGGGACAATGAATATTTTGCATCTTCCTCTGAATTAAGTATTTATTTCAACCAAACCAGAGTTAATGACAGTTCAGGTGAGTTAAATTTCATTTAAGTGTGTTTTATGATGCGTTAACAAAACAGCGAAAGCTCATTTTAGTTTGGTCAAAGACAGAAACTTGAATTAACAAGATTTAATGTAAACAGTTAAACAAGAGGTGCAGGAATATTTCCTTTGACATTTTATGAGCTTATTTGTTAATTTATTAGACTTAAAATGTTCAGAAAACTTGTGAGAGCAAACCAAATTAAAATTTGTTTACAAGTTCTACTAACTTAATAATGTTGATTGCCAGTTGAATTTTCTTTCTTTATTCTTTATTTTTGAACTTTACCAAAATTATATAATTAATAAAAAGTATTTAGTTCCATAAACGTATTCCAGTAAGAGATTCCAGTAAGATTTTCACCTGTTGAGGTACAAAGTGGAATCACTTGTCAGGATGTGCAGGCGCTAGCTGGTTAGCATGCTAACTTCAACACAGTACTGAGATAACTCTGATTTTAAAATCAAAAGTGTTATTTCTGCTGATTCTGTTGATAATGTTGGTGCATTTTTTTAAATTTAAAATTTTTAAATTCTGGCCATATCTTATACATTACACCTTTAATGCATCAATAATATCTATTAATCTGAAACTGGCCATTCTGCATATTTTGTACTTTTACTTTGGTTCTTTAAGTATTTTTTATTCTCCCTGGAACAAGTTGCCTCAGATTTTTAATGAATTATACCAAAGTAATCACAACTTTTACAGTTTTCACTTGGCCTAAAAGCATCGCAGCATTGCATTTTTTTTTTTTTTTTTAGAGAAGCTGCCCTGAAATCAGGCATTTGAGGCTGCAACAATCCCCAAAAAGTACTGCGAAATCCTGAGGGACTGAATAATACTGAGAATTGTGATCATGTTGGTCGCTGTAATCATGATATGAAGGTTTAGTATAGTTTCATTTCTTCTCTAAAGCTACTTTCAAAAGAAAAGTACTTCTTCAGCAGAAAAAAACCCTATTAAGTGTTTTTGGGAGTGAAAAATGAGGAAAAAATATTTAAAAGAATTTTGATTGTTAAAAAACATGAAGTTGGAGGAGTATTAAAGACTTTAAGCTGAATGAATTAGATTAATAAATTAAATCTCAGCTCTCTAAAGACATAAAGAAACATTTAGAGACTAAAGTCAGAGATTAAATTATCGAGAATTCATTTTATATATCTACCATTTTTCTTTGAGACAGAAATAATCAGATTCATCATCAATTTAAAGAGCTGAGAAAACACTGTATCAGTCATTTCCTCTAATTAGTTTAAATCGGCCTCTTTAAATGCTCATTTGTTCCCTCACATTAAATATTCAGGCCTGTGACTGACTGTTGTGCTCTTTGTTTGAAAATACTAAATATTTGTAACGTTTCTGGTCCATAAAATAATTAGAATAAAACATGAAAGTCATTAAAAACCCATTTTGATGTAATGCTAATCACATGAACCTGTTCAGTTTAATTTGTTTTCTGAAAGATAATTAGTAAAAACCTTTGCTTTGCCCTCCTTTTGTCTCCGCTCGCCTGGAGATGAAAAGCAGCTCTCGGTGAAGTGGAGTCACACACGGAGCTGAAATGAAAAAAAAAAAGAAAAGGAGGAAATATTGAGCAGCTGATGGAGGTTAACAGGTTCTCGGCGAGCGCGTTGTCGGTTTTTCCTGCCTGTGTTTCATCATCGTGTTCGCGCTGTAGCTTTAATATCGACTGTCACCGGGGAGCGACGCGAATATGTACCATCATCGTCTGAGGCGATGAAGAAATGAAGAACACAATAACATCAAAAGAAAACAAAGTGTTCGTCTCACTTTAAGGAAAAAAAACTGACACTTTACAGGAAAAACAGCCGTGTTCATTTCCATATTAGATGTTGTTGAACCTTCATTTAAAGCCCCGAGGTGTTCGCTCCCCGGAGGATTCCTCCACGTCGGAGAGAAAGAAAAAGAACGGCTTCCCCCCTCCAGAGCCGATCGCCTCTTTGTTTCAGCGTCTGAGAGGTTTCTGCTTTCTAAAAATACAGCAGTGTCTGATCGGATAAATCATGTTCCAGCCTGATGTGTTCTCAGAGTCCGAGGCCGAGGTTCCCTGAAGGCACCGCGCTGTGTTTTCTCTGCCTGATAAGAATAACTGAGCTAATATTTTCAATATCCAGCCTCATACAAGACAAACATTTACAGTCACATTTACATTTTAAAGCTCAGACAACCTGCAGTCTGAGTCCAAGTCCTGGAATAATAATAAAATATACACAAATACTATAAAGTACAGATCAGTTACAGCTACGCTTTAATGTCATTTACTGTCGACAAGATTCCTGGGGTCCTTGAAGGGGTTGCAGCAGTCATTCAGATGGGTTTAGGGGCCTTGAGAGGGTTCTAAGGGCCCTTGAGAGAGATCCAGAGGTACTTTAAGAGGTTCTTGGGTCACTGGAAGTCCTTGCAAGGGTGTTTGGGGTGCTTGAGGAGGTTTTAAAGGTTGTTTGGGAAGTTCTACGTTCTTGTAGCCTGTTCTCACTCCCAGCACTTCAAATACAGCAGCTTGGCTGGTGACCCCAAGCTTCAAACCAGACGTAGGTGTAAACAGTGTTCCAGCAGCCCCAAGGAGGAATCAAAGGGTGTTTTTGGACTGGATGAACTTTTTCATAGTTCTAAGAACAGATGGAGTTCCTACTGGCAGTGCAAACACAAACAGGAAAAAAGCCCTTGAAGGTATCCAGTCCTCAAGGAAATTCCCAGTGGGCAGTTCCTCTCAGGAATTCCCCAGAACAGTTTCCAAAAATGCCTATTAGGATCTGGACGAAGTTCTAGACATACTTGAGAGGCTTGAGGGAGTCCTTCAGGATGTTCTAGAGAGAGAGAGCAGTTTCTAGGTGCCCCTGGAAGAGATCAGGCCCTAAAGGTTTCAACAATTAAATAAGAGGGCTTGAGAGTCCTTGAGAATGTTCTAGCAGTCATTGAGGGGGTGTTATGAGCCTCTGGATGTGTTCCAGGGGTCCTTGAGAAAGTATTCCAGTTTCTATTCCTGGAATCTCATGATAAGGTGGAGGACATTCCACTTTGTGAGGGTTCCCTAAGGAGGTTCCATGGAACTCTAGCAGAGTTTCAGGGGTCCTTGATGGCCTCTGTGGTCACCGACACCGTTCTAGAAGTCCCAAAAGACGTTTCTGGAGAGGAGGAACTCTTTCATAGTCCTAAGACCAGCTGGAGTTCCATGAGATGTGAATACCAAGATGAAAAAAGGGCTTGAAGGTATCTAGTTGTCAGGGGAACTCCAACTGGCCAGATCCTCTCTGGAATTCCCCAGAACAGTTTCCAAAGATGCCTATTAGGACCCTGAGGAAGTTCTAGACATACTTGACAGGGTTCTGGGAGTCCTTGAGGATGTTTTGGCCTTTTAGTGGTTTGTGTCCCTGGGAGAGTTCGGGTTCTTAAGGTTTCTTATGACATTCAAGGTGTTTTTGACAGGGTTTCAGAAATCTTTGAGGTTCTTTGCTGGGTTCCAGGGTTCCTTAAGGAGGTTGGTGTGGCTGCTGAGAAGGCTCTACAAGTCCTTGGCCTGCCACTGAAAGGGATTCAAGGCTCCTGGAGGAGGTTTTAATGGTCCTGGGTGGATTCTAGGGCTGCATAAGAGAGTTTGAGAGATTTGAGGGTCTTTGAGAATGTTCTAGTAGTCATTGAGAGGGTGCTAGGGGCCTCTGGATGTGCTCCAGGGGTCTTTGAGGAAGTATTCTGGGTTCTATTTCTTCACTCCAAAACTAACTGAGAAAAGAAAGCAGAAGTGCAGCAGCAGAAATGTTTTCTCTGTGTAAGTGAAAATCTGTGTGGACTCTGACTGTTGATCCTCTCTGCAGGGTCTCCTGTTCTCCGACTGCTGCTGGTTCTACATTAAATCCAGATTACACCTCAGAGACTCATGAGAACAACATTTCCAAAACACAAAAAGAAAAGTCGCCTCTTTCTGGATGTTTTTCTTTT